>NC_136411.1:338562092-339137092 GCF_051521515.1 Lactuca serriola
GTTTTTGTTTGGTCATGATAGCCGGAGAGCAGCCGGAACAACAATCAGGGATTTCTCACTCGGGTTTTTAGTAGTCAGTCATACGAGGTGAGTTTTCCTTTAGTAGGAACGAGTCTAAGGCACCAATGTTGGCCCGTTTAAGTAGTAGAGTATGCCGGGGTAAGCTCGATGTCAGGGTTAGCCCGATGCAGTTTATATGTTTCCGGACTTCGGTCCGATGCCGGGGTGGTTCCGAGAAGTAGTTAAGTATGTGTGATGTCTTTGTGAATCATGCGTGTTATATGATATGTGTTATGTGTTTTAGGGAAGCCTGATGTATGCTAGTTCATATGTTATATGTTATATGTTCCGGTCTTTGGTTTGATGTCGGGGCAAGCCCGATGCAGATTATGTATTTATTATATATGTTATACTGTGTATGTGCCGGGGTAAGCCCGATGCCGGGGTGAGCCCGATGCCCGATGTGGTCGGATGTTGGGGTGCGCCCGATGCCGGGTAAGCCGATGTCGAGATTCTTCCCGATGCAGTTGGGAGTAGTCCCTGAGTTATGTTATTTGTGATATGTGTTTGTATGGTATGTGGTAGTTTGGGGGAGCTCACTAAGCTTCATGCTTACAATTTTAGTTTTGTTTCAGGTACTTCAGCTAGTAAAGGAAAGGGCTCAAGCTGATGGCATGCCACACACAACATTGGATTTGCCTCGGAGATTACTCTGATATTTGTTATGAGACTATTATGTTTATTAGATTTTATGAGTTTTCGAGATACATGTTTTATTGTTTTACACTATGGCAATGGGATCTATGTTTGATAAATGATTTTGAAAACGAAATTTTTGGCTTTTATTTTTGGGGTGTTTCATTATAGTTGCCACTTCAGATCTGGATGCTTGTGGCCTCTTTGGGCTTAAAGCTTCAAGCTTTATCATGTTATAGCCCCCCCTCCCCCCTTCATGCTTTAGGCCCTTGTTAGGCCTTCTTTTAGTATTTTAGCCTCCTTGTGTTATGCATGGACATAAAGTTAGCAACTTTACAAGGTTTTCCAGGTCATGGATTCGAAATCTATACTCTTGAGTGTTGGAAGGTATGAAAAAGGGACTGAATGAGTTATGTTGGGAAAACTCGCCGATTTGTCCTAGCAACTCGGCAAGTTGGATTGAGTTTTCTGCTATTCTGGATATTTTAGGGACTCGACAAGTTGTCTTGATAACTTGGTGAGTTGGTTGGGGTTTTTCCCCGTTTCTCTAAGTGATAAAAGAACTCGACGAGTTGGTAGATGCACTTGACGAGTTGGGTCAACATGGACTGTTGACCTTGACCTTGACCATGGTTGACAAAGTTTGACTTTGTGGAAATTTTGGGTATTTGAGGTTTTAATGGGTGGGTCATGCTGGTTGTAGGATTTGGGTCGGGAGCTGGGATTCGGAGTTATATCTTATCGGTTCAGCTGCTTGTGAGGTGAGTTTTCCTCACTGTACATATGGGTCGAAGGCACCAAGGACGACCCTTTTGGATTGTTATCCTGGTTATCTTAGGATGTTATTATGTTGTTACAATCTGTTAGATTGATATCATGGTAGATAGGATGATGCTATGCTTATTGATCTGCTTGATCTGTGCTTTCCTGTTGTTTGATTATGTGTTTATGAGTTATGTATATGTCGACAAGTGTGTGTGTGGTTGGGTTGAGGCGGTCCTGATTTATGTTGAAGGCCAATAGACCCAGGGCAGCCCGGATAGATTGTAGGCCTGCGAGGCAGTCTGTCAGTCTGAAGGCCCGACGAGCGGTCCGGATAGGATCTAGGCCCTGTGAGGTGGTCCAGTCATGCCGAAGGCTCGGGAGCGTTCCAGATAGGCTGAAGGCCCTGTGAGGTGGTTCAGTTAGGCTGAAGGCTCATTTATACTTGTCGTTGTCTGTATGTTATGTTTTGGTATTTTGGGGAAGACTCACTAAGCTTTGGGCTTATAGTTTTTGGTTTTGTTTCAAATACTTTAGATGATCGCAGAAAGGAGAAGGCTTGATCGTGTACCTCCTCGCATTTCATGTTTTGATTTCTAGGAAAACTATGATGTGAAACCTATTTTGAAAACAATATGTAATTAATGATGGCTTTTGGAATTATGTAAAAGTTTTAGATTTTTTGAAATTTTATGTATGTTACAGTCCCGACCCAGAGAGATAAAGTAATCACGTATGCACCTTAACAACTAAAAGGGCATGAAAAGAACTTCCCTACTTATGATATAGAGTTGGTAGAGGTAGTATTTTCATTAAAGATATGGAGGCATTGTCTTTATGACACAAAGTGTAAGATTTACACCGTTCATAAGATTCTTCTGTATCTTTCAATCAAAAGGAATTAAATATGAGACAATGGTGTTGGCTAGAGTTACTCGAATACTATGACTGTTAGATACTTTACCACTCTGGTAAATAATCTTAGTGCGGTACGTGTCCTAATGATCCTACATAATCTCCATGATGCCATCCTTGATCGTACCAAAAATCACAGGAGTCAGCTCCAAGATACCACGGGTGATTTTCAACGAGATGAACTCCCACATCCGTTCATATATCGGCTTAGTAGCAACACTTAAGCCCGAACTAGATCCCGAACCTCCTCTACATATGCCCATCACCATTCTGAAAAGCAGCCACACAATGAGCAGAACATGCTCAAAGAATCCTCATCTGACATGCTTCCTATATTCTCCGTAACTACCCACGAGTCGATTATGGATCCTTTATTGTCAGTAGTACTGGCCCAATACTATCTTCCACACATATATATACTTTCCTCAAGGATCATCATGAATCCTCCAAAGCACCTTCTCAATTGATACTCCAAATACCCGCTAAATAGAACATTTAACCCACTAAAGCGCTTCCTAGGCTCTCCTAGGTTCCTGACCTGACCCTGCTATCAGATGCTGAATAACTCCTATTAATGTCAGCTAACTACTTCATGAATACAATCACATGAAACAAAGCTTTGATAATATATCAGGTAAAAGACTCAAACCTACAACAGTTAGACTCAGACGAGAGCTGTGCAATATGGTCAAATCAATCACTTTGAGATTATTTAACCTATGTAGCATGTGACTTAACATATTCACTTAATAGTTAATTCACATCATCAAGAGTCCCACAAAGCACAGAGCGAGCAACATTTGTGCAGTAACATTCCAAGATACAAACCAATTAGAGGGCATCTTAAGCTTGCATGCTGCAAATAAAGATTTCCAAATTGAATATAATATTTGATTCCTCTTAGGCTATAAGGCATCACATATCAGGACAATTCATCCAATCATTTGAAATTCATACTAGCACTCAATTCTAAAAGATCAAATAATTAAGCATATAAAGGCATCTCTCCTAGCATGAAATCTTGAGCAAATCCTAAGTCCTAATCTGGCATGCATTTCTCATAACATATAACATAACAAACAAGTATGGGTATTCTAAGAACCACTAACTTGAGCTCGGCCGATTCCATGCATCACACTTGTTTTTCTTTATAAATTTATTTTGTAAATTTTTTTTCTTTTAGAAATTTGTTTACTTTTAAAAGATTACAAACTCCTTAGTTTGAGTTCAGTCACACCCGGGAGTGTGCCCGAATCCCTCAAACCAAGGTTCTGATACCAACTTGTAACGAACCAAAAATCATAAGGTAAAATTTTCAGTTTTAATTTAACCATAAACACCATCCACCTTTTTCAATCATTCAAAAGTATATCAGATTAAAAATAGTTATTAGAGTAAAATTTCAAAATCATAAAGTTATGGAAACATGGGCGGATGCACTGCGATCAATCTGACCCTTCCTTTTTCGAATCGGAAGTACCTGAAACCATAAACATAAACCGTAAGTACAAAGCTTAGTAATTTCCCCAAAATAGTACATACCATACATATCATACATATATCAGGCCCCTTCCAAAATCCATCAAGCCCTCGAATGGCATCTGGCCCTACCCATCATTGGGCCTCGTGCAGTATTCATCTGGCCCCGCCCGATACACATATGTCAGTAAAATACGATGGGCCCCGCCAAACATACTACTCAATCATTCCTTGCATCGGGACACGTCAGTATACATACAAACACATACAACACATGAAAGGGTTACGCAGACTACTAGCATACAAATAACAATAATCCATGGGCCGGTACTGGTGCCTTCGACCTGCCATACACTAGGAGGAGACTCACCTCAAACCAAGATAACCAAAATACACGCGCTATTGCTACCAAATTCCTCGTACTGAAGACAACCAAATTATCCTTAATCAATAACTATGGAAATTTCCCGAAATCCAAGTTCCAATTTATTTTCCATCAATCCAATGGGTAAAAGGCCATTTTACCCTTCTCATATCTGTCTGAACAACTCATAGCCCAACTCCGAAAAGACCCAAGGATTAAAAGGCCCAAAAAGGGAACCTTGTGAGTAAGCTCCACGTACTAGACTCGTAAGCCCTGTATACTGCTTGATGATTTCAAATGTACAAGTTGCCATATCATGAATATTGGGAATCTATGCATTACGCTAAGCGTATGCATACGTATGCCTACCGTACTCACTAGAGGACCAAAACTTCACATTAAGCACTTAATGTTTCAGAACAAAAGCTCTAAAATAAGATTTAACCTCTAAATAAGGTCTTAATCCATAAATTTGGCAACTTTACTCCTTTGCATGTCTTAATGGGACCCAATACCCATTTCTACCCATCAAGGTCCATAATATGAACACCAACTCTTGCATGGTTCATCAAACCCCATCAATATTACATTTTTATGCACTAAAAACATCAGAAATGCAACAATGTAACATTATAAGCTCATAGAGTAGCTTATACTCACAAGGATGGGTTAAGGGACCGCAATATGCTCAAAAAAAGCCCTAGACAAGATCTAAGAAATAGATTCATCAATGTAGATGCTTTATACCTTCAGATTCTATAAAAAACGATGAAGACTCTGGATCTAGAAGCTCCAATCCAAAGAATTCTTGAGCACCAAGCTCCTTCTTCTTCAAAATGTACAAACATACCAAAAGTCTACCACCAAAGCTTAAGAACACTCAAGAACAAGCTAGGGTTTCGAATTTAGGGTTAAACGGGATGGATGATGAAGATAAAGAGGGTTGAAAATGAGTTAAGGTCTTTAAATAGGGTCCAAGACCCTAAATTAGGGTGTGCATCTGAATGGAGTATGCCCATCGTACTCCACGTATGCCCAACATCCTAGACTACACGTACACCATCTTCTCAACCTTGTATGCCCAACGTACTCCTTGTGTCTCCAGTGTACTTGGCTAAGCCCAAAACCCTCATAATTTCAAATGATTATAACTTTTACGTTCCAACTCCATTTTCTAGGATCCTTATATCCACGGAAAGGTATTGATGAGCTCTACAACCCTATATAGTTACTTTTGACTTTAAACACATCGAACTAAAATCCGTAATTGATTAAAAGTCCTGAAGCATCACTTTTACCATTATGCCCTTAGGCTCCAAAAACCAAACTCTTGGATCACATAATCTACATTACCAACATCGAAATGGGTCTAAACCTCTCTTTACGTAAGGACCGTAGACCTATGATACTTGATCTTCCGATCATGACCCCGAATCATGAAGCTGTTGGGTTTTAAGTATTATAGCACTCCTATGGTGCACATACAACCCTAATTCTTTGGATCTAAGTTTTCTCTAATTATACATGTAATAAAAACTTCCAAAGCATGAAGCTACAACTTGCATACAATTTGATATTTGAATCATAAAATATATTAGATGGTTACCTCTTTGCTGTAGCTTGATGTATTTGGCCTTTAAGAACTTAACACCCCAGGTGTGATGCCTCAAACGGTTCACAACACACCATGAACAAATGGAGGACTTGAGAGAGAGCTTACTAGGCACAAAATTGGCTATATGAACTCCACGAACAGTCGTATCCGATTTAGGCTATGGAATAACATATATATAGTGTAGGATTCCAAGGTTCATGGGTAAAACCTAATCCATACACATACTTAGTCCATATGGATCAATAGCCCAATCCATATGTTTCCCTAATTCAAACAATTAGCCCAATCAATTTAATTAGTCTCTTTTGATCACTAAATTAATTCCAAATTAATTCTTGATCAATACTAATTATATAATGATTTCTCAATTAATGTATTATACTTATAATATATTAGTAAATAAAAACTAACCTCTTACTCAAATATTCATCCTATCAAATTGTCCTAGTGATATGCAACCCGAAATAGACCATGCTACTCTCCGGTCAAGTACATACCGATTATAGTTATGGGCTTAGACACATAATCCAATAGAAACGACTTGAAATAGGGTCTTACACAACATGATGCTCTGATACTGGTGATGGGGATTTACATGTAATAATACCAAAAAGTCCTTATACTCTTGAGGATACATGCAACCTACTTTGATCTATGTCATAACACTATTGAAGCAACATACTATTGAACAACAAAATTTCTATACCTTACTTGAAATCGAAATTCACAAAATTACATGCCTCTAATTTGTTATTGTAAACAAATCTTTCATTCCAATCAAGTTAACCAAAGTGTTCTTGTCTCCTTGGAAATCCTAGCTCCATCCAAGAAACCTTAGGATTGAAGGAGAGAGGGGAGAGGGGAGGAGAATTTTGTTCTCCCCTTTTAGGTATGAGAAAGCCAAAAAATTAGTTGCCTAAGGGTTCTATTTATAGTCTAGGTAACTTAGGGACAAAACAATATTTGAAAGATTAAATAATAGATTTAGTATCAATCCAAATCCTTTCCTTATATATCATCAGGAGGTTTCTGGAAACCCTAAGAAAGGCTCCAAACTCGTGCATGCCATGGACTATTCTTGAATTGCCTTTTTTTTCATATATTAAACAATTAGAATTCACACCTTGCACCTTTAATTTGTTCCAATTAATCCTGAATTAATTCCAAATTAATTATGATTATATTAATCATTTATCACCTATTCCTAATTAATTTGTTATTCATAGAGTAAATTGACAAATCATTAATTAACAATATCTAATTAATATATTAATCACATAATATATTAACAAACCATTTTATCTCTCTCTCTCTCTCTCTCTCTCATTTGATCAATCCAAGTCATATCCGGGTTATAAGGCAAACCCAAAAAGGACTTTACTTATATTCATCAATATTATACCAATTTAGTTAGGACCTTAGACACTTAATCCAACGAGTCTAACCTTAGTCAACTGTAACACTCTGCTTCGAATCGTTTTATAATTTAGGGTTGTGACTTAAAGCCAAGTTATCCTAAGGCTTAGGTCCTTTGGAAAAGAGACTTATTCCTCTTTTAGTGTGGGTAATGTAGATTAGGTTATCCAAGAGTTCGGTTGGTGCTTTGGAGCCCAAGCGTATAACCGTAAAGTGCTAGTTCGAACCTTTTATGAACTTTGGATTTGAGTTTAGTATGTTTTAAGGAAAAGGAGAGTTGATAGGGTTGTACAGCTTCTGAACACCATTCTGTGGAAATAAGTATCTCGAAATCAGAGTTGAAATGAAGAAGTTATGACAGTTTGAAGTTACGGAGATTTTTGGGCCAGCCGCGTACGATAGGTGTAAATTGAGTACATCTGGCATACTGAGTATGCCTGACTAAGCTGGGCGTAAATTAAGTACGATGGGCATACGCGATCAGTGCCTAAACCGTATTATTTTGATTCAGGTCTGAAGATTGGAACCTAGACTTAATGGATTAAATTGAAAAAGATGCACTTTGGGACCCTTTGAGACTTAAAGACTAGATCTTGTTTGTTAGGACCATTCTAATGGAAAAAGTTTGAAACTTTATCCATTATAGAGCTATTATGAGCCATAAAAATGAGATCTTGGCCCTTCTATCCCTTCCATACAAGAGTTGATATGTCTTATTAGCTTAAGAGCTTAGGGTTTTGGAAATTAAGCACTTTAATGCCATTCAAAGTCATAAAGTAAGAAACTTTATGACTTAGGACATCATTTTGGGCTTGAATCAGAGTTTTGGACGTAAAGGATTAAAGGAGTAAGTTCTTAATGTAGCTTTTAGGACTAGGTTGCGTATGTTGGGTGTACCTAGTGGTGCGTTGCACGTACGCAGTCATCGCCCCACTTTTGGTCAACATTAGAGTTCGTTGGGCATACTCTCTTGGTACTCAGGGTATACTCTACTGGGAAGAAATATTGAGTTTTGGACCTTGACTGTTGGCTTTGACTTTGACTAAGGTTGACCTAAGGGCATTTTGGGTCATTTGATTTATAGTTGGAGATTTTCGTTCTTGTTAATTGTATAGGTGACAGGTAGAGATTGCTTTTAGAGCAGTGATTGGTGCAGCTATTCCTTCAGGCTATGAGGTAAGTTTCTTTTACGGTATTCACGGGTCGAAATCACCAATGTTGTCCCACCAGTTTACGTTATAGTATGATGGTTGACATCGTGACAACCGTCAGTTATGCTTGTTGTTGCTTGATGAGTGTGTGATTGTTCGTTATGATATTATATGGTAGTACTAGGGGTGAAATAGATCCGTAATTTGGTTGAAATAGACCGAAGAGGATTGCAAGCACCCAAATATGATTGACAGTATCCAGATGGAATAGATCGAAGGGGATTACAAGCACCCAAATATGATTGACAGTATCCAAATGGAATAGACCGAAGGGGATTGCAAGCACCCAAATATGTTTGACAGTATTCGGTTGAAATAGACCAACGACGATTGCAATCTCCCAGATATGATTAACAATATTTGGTTGAATTAGACTGCAGGGGATTTCAAGCACACATATATGCTTGGATGTATGTTTGTATGATTTGTGTTATTTTGGGGAACGCACTAAGCTTTGTGCTTATGTTTTTTAGTTTATGTTTCAGGTACTCTTGGTTTAAAGGGGAAGACCCTGAGATGATTGCAGTGCACACACCACATCGTTCCTCATTTTATATTACTCTGATATATTTGGAAGTTATTGATTCACTTTGATTAACTATGGGTTTGATGATGTTGTCTTGGATAATGGTTTTATTAATTTAAAAATCGAAATTTTTAGTTTTAATTTTTGAGATGTTAGAAGTCGGTATTAGAGCCTTAGTTTAAGGGATTTGGGCATACTCTCGGGTGTGTCAGAACTCAAATTGAGGGTTCGGTAGATTTTTCAAAAATAAATGTTTTTAAAAAATGGTTTTCTAATAAAAGAAAAAGGGTGTGGTGCATGCAATCGATCGAGCTCAAGTAAGTTTTCCTAAAATACTCATGCATGTTTTATGATATGGTTTGATTTGTGAATATGTGAATCACAGCTAGTTAGGGTTGCGTGATAGAATGCTAGGAGAGATTCCTTTATATGCCTACTATATGAGCTTGTAGAGTTGCATGCTAGTACTGATTAGTTAGTGATAGGATGGCTTGTGTAGGTTATGCTTGTTTCGATTACTCGATGCTTGTATGTTGCTTGCTTTGTGCTTTTAGGAGTTTCCATTAACCCCAACTAAATAGTAAGCGAGTATATTAAGTTACATATTCTTGAGACTAGATAATTTTAGAAGGTTAGATTTTAACTCTATTGCACAACTCTTGTTTGAATGCATTCATTGTAGTGTGAGACCTTTTATTTGAAGAATTATCTGATGTCGGCATTATGTAATTGTATTCGTGAGCTAGTTAGAGGATGTTAGGGGGAGTTCCTTATGCAGATGGCAGTGGGGAGTAGTGTGGTGGTTACCCCATGTACATTGGACCCTTTTAGGGTTTTGGCCTAGGTAGGTCGGGTTGCTTATCGCCAGAATCTTCCCGAGTTATTTAGTTAGATCCATAGCGTGTTTCACGTCTCTCAGTTGCGGAAATGTTTGGTGGATAGAATGGGCTGATGTGTGATGCCTTGTAGCCTAAGAGGAATTGGATGCTATGCTAGATTTGAAATCTTTCTTGGTAGGAAGTGAGATTTATATTTCATCGGTTTGGCTGTGAATTGTAGTGTTACTGCATGAATGTTGCTTGCTTTTTTCATTATGGGACTCATGATGATGTGAGTTAACTATTTAGTAAATATGTTAAGTTAGTTGTGGCAAAGGTTAAATAATCTCAGAGTGACTAATTTAATCCTACTGCACAGCTCTCGTTTGAGTCTAACCGGTTTAGGGATGAGTCTTTCACTCGAATTATTATCTAAGCTTTGATGCATGTGATTGTATTCATGAAGTAGTTAACTGGCACTATTGGGAGTTCTTTAGCAACTGATGGCAGGGTGAGGTCCGGAACCTAGGGGAGCCTTGGATGTGTTGTAGTGGGTTAGCCTATGCTGTTAAATGATGGATATTTATTTGAGAACGGGTGTATAGGAATGGATAGGATAGATGAAAACATGAATAGATACTTAGAGGACCCAAGGTGATTCTTGAGGAATGTATGGATAGGTGTGGAAGGTAGTATTGGGACCATACTACTAAAAGCACATGATCCATACTCGAATCAAGGACAATTTGGGGAATTCTAAGGAACTGGTTAAGGAAGGTGGCACGGTTTGGCACCATGATTCATTGTGGTGTATTTCTACATATATCGGTTTATCGGGTATGATCGTACAAGTTGAGGATGGTTCAGATAATTGTCCGAGCCTCAGTGGCCATGTATGTTGGGTTTCATTGGTGCGGAAACGTGGAAGGTAGTTGATTCCAAGGTCTGCAGGGCCTTACTCTTTCAGTGACAGTTGAATCGTAGGACTCAAGAAGGAAGCGAGTGTGATAAATGACTCGAGGATTGCAAACGAAGATTAAATGATTGGCAAATGGATTAGGATGTCACTATCATCGACAGGGGTTATGTACTTCCAGCCTTCCGCAATATAGAGGAAAGAGAGAGTGGTCATGTGATTTTCACGGATGGGATGTAGTCCCAACATAATTCTAGAAGATTGTAGTTTTCTTGTCGACAGGTATGGAAGCGTAAGAATGCACAATATGGTTTTTGCAGTGCGGTTGTTTTGAGATGAAATAAGGGGTATTCTTTCTTGAAATTAGTTAGGTCAAGTGCTAGTTGATTGTTTCAGGAACCAAGGGAAGTGAATAAGCAAGAGCAATTTTTTTGTCTTTCATGTATCCTGAGTAAGAGAATGATGATTCTTATAATTAAGAATAACGCTCATGATAAATTGGTTGTTGGGGATAGGCGAGACAGGCAGTAGTTCAGTTGTGCATTGAGATGAGATTCTAATATTAGAAGGTGGTTATGATTAAGGGTTTTTCAGAGTTTCAATCTAAGATCCGAGATAACTTTGTGTTCGTTTGGTCCTTATCTAGAGTACCGGTTTGACATGTGGGAGGTCTGTATCGTCACTGTGTGATAGTTCGAACCTTAAGTGGGGGAGAACCGTCTATTTTGATTGAATGATCATTATGATATTTGAGTTTATGATTTCAGAATAATGGGTCTTAGGGATTTGCAGTTCGGGTATACGAAACTCCATTTTAGGATTTGGTCAGGACGAAGGTGTATAGCAAGTTATTATTAGATGTTTGTGTTCAGAAATGTAAGAGTAGTCTCTGCGGAAAGAAGACGTTGGATAAGGAGCTTGTTGTAGCCAGTGGTTCCTTTCAGAATGTTGCTGAATAGATCAATAGGTGTTTGGGATGCTCAGGTTGAGCATTGAGTGTTGGGGGAATTTCTCAACTGGTTGTATAGATTGCTATCCCTATTCTAGGGTGGGCTTTACTGATCGATAAATCAGCTTCAGAGTTTGATATGTTTAGTCTCATGTGGGTTTTGTGCAAGAATTTTATTGGGAGTTTGAGTTAGTTGTCAATGCTTTCGCGATTGATGGTCTTCTCGTTCATCATCAAAGTGGGGATTTCTCGAAAGTTTCAAGTTGTGTCAGTTGAAGGTCAATGGATACGTCAACTTATCATCAAGTTTTGTATGTTTTATATTTTCTTTGGTTTCTTGGTATGTTTACCGTCAATTGTGGTATGGAATTTCGGTTCATAGAAGGCTCAAGTTTGGTAGTTATCCTTGATTATTGGAAGTCTGGATGTTGGGGCAGCGTTGTTTAACTTTCTTGATTTTGGCAGCATTTCTAGATTACCTTGTAAGTTTCTCGAGATATTGCAAATTGGTGGAATCTGTTCGGTTACAATCAAGGTGTGGGATCTTGTATCGATCGTTCATGAGGATGTTTCTGTTAATGGTTAAGGTTCGATATTTTGTTAAATCTGTTAGTACATCACCCTTTGGGTAAGGATGTGAGGACTAGAGGATGCAATAGATCCAGGGTTGAGTATGTGTCTCCCATTGGAGTAGTACATTGTAGTAGTTCCTTGATTATGGACATCAGGGGTACAAGTGGACTGAGTAAGATAACTTAAGACCTCTTGATTAGTATTGTTTGCATGGTGATCATTTGGGTGATAAACTTGGAATCGAGACAAGACTATGGCTGTCTATATCCTCATATGGTTGTGTGTGACTATGTTTCGTCTAGTTTTTCGTTGGTATGAGTCTGTGTTGTGTAAGGGACTATGTATGATAAGGGAGTATAGCCCTTGTTGTGTTCGGATTGCATTGGGAAGGATGTTGTTTGGATTCCTACAAGTCGTTGGACTGCCGGTTAGGTATCTTTAGGTACCTGTAGGGTTGGTCACAATGTATCATGAACTAGTGGTTGTATGATTTATATGAGTATGACCCAATGGTCTTTTGATTAAGACTCTTGGTCTCGTATCGTTAGCTTTCATGGCATATTTGGGTGTTAGTGCATTGTGAGAGTCGGGAGATTCGGTGACAAGCTGGTTTGGATCATATAGGCAATTAAAGGTTGTAAGGAACGATAGTAGTGCACTAGTAGCCTCTTGCAGAGTGTTTGCATTACAAAATTTGGTTGATTGAGGGCTGTCTATTAGGATTTTGGTTACCATTGTTAGGCATCTGTTATAGAATCTCGAGCCAGAACTGACATGGGATTTGGTCGCAAAGTGAGAATTTTTGGATTGACCATCCTCATTCTAGTGAAGTCAGCAGGTTGGTGATGACTTATCAGGAAGCCGAGTGTGTATTTGAGGTTGTTAAGCGCAACCTTCGAATTAGGGATTTGGTGTAACTAGATTCAATATATTTTGAGCTTTCCTTCTGCAAAGTATAATCGTATTCCTAGTCAACGACTAGCGGTGGGTGCGATGAACGAATGATTAGTAATCTTAGGGAATAATATGTTGGGGTTCATGTTGATGGGTTCTTGTTTTTGGAAAGTTCTTGCTTTGAGTGGTTATCGTAGTGTCATGAGGTCTTCCAGTTGGCAAGAGTAAGGTAGTTGTTTTAGTTCTCGGGTAGGGTTGTTGGGATTCCTTCTTTCAGGCTGAGGGTAGAGTGCTAAGGTTCATCATTTCGAAGGTATAAGAAATTTCTGCCATGAAGGGGTTTGGATGGAAGGTTTGGGAGACGGCCATCGGTATGGGATGATTCTTCGGTCTTAATAGGAATTCAGGAAGTTTAGGCAGGATCGTCTATCGGTGAAGGAAGTAGTAATGAATGATTTCGAGGACGAAATCTAATTTAAGTGGGGGACAGTTGTAACACCCTATTTTGAATCATTTCAGTACTCAAGGCCGTGAACCCAAGACGTGTTATAATAAGGCTTAGGTCCTTTGGGAAAATACTTAGTTCCCTTTTAGTGTGGGTAGAGTAGATTAGGTGATTCGAGACTTTGGTTGGTGCTTTGGAGCCCAAGGGTGTAACTGTAAAGTGATAGTTTTAGCCTTTTAAGAATTTTGGATTTAAGTTAGCTACATTTTAGGGCAAAGGAGAGTTGATAGGGTTGTATAGCTTCTATACACCTTTCCATGGATATAAAGATCGTCGAAATCGGAGTTGAAATGAAGAAGTTATGACCGCTTCAAGTTAGGGCATTTTTTGGGTCAGCCGCGTACGCTTTGCGTAAATTGAGTACGTTGGGCGTACTGAGTATGCATTAGTATGTTGGACGTAAATTGAGTTTGCTGGTCATACGCGATCAGCGCCGAAACCCTATTTTCGTAGTTTGATCCCTATTTAAGCTCCTTAACTTCCCCAAACCCACTCCATTCTCATCCTCCACCTCTCCAACATCCTCTCTTGAAACCCTAAGCCTAGATTGAGCCTTGTGAGCAAAAATAAGGTTTTTTTAAGTGATTGGGAGTGTTCTTGGTGCTCCTTGGAGAAAAGGGAACTCATTGAAGAAGTGTTGGTTGCATTGGAGCTTGTAGATTCATACTTTGTTCAACTTGATCATTCATCAAGAGGTATAAAGTTTGAATCTTAATGATGAAATTGTTAGATCTGGCTAGTTTTGGGTGTTATGAGCTTTTGGTCACTTTAAGTTCATAAAGTGTAGATCTTGAAAGTGTGTGGCCATGTTATGGATAATGTTGGAAACTTTATCCATCTAAACATTATTTTGATTCATATATGAAGGTTGGAACTTGGACTTAATGGATTAAGTTGAAGAAGATGCACTTTTAGGTCCTTTTGAGACTTAAGGTCAAGGTCTTGTTTGTTGGGACCATTCTAATGGATAAAGTTGGAAATATTATCCATTAGAGAAATTATGAACCATAAAAATCAGATCATGGGCCTTTTATCCCTTCCATACAAGAGTTGATATGTCTTATTGGGTTACGAACTCAGGGTTTTGGACATTAAGCACTTTATTGCCATGCAAAATTATAAAGTCGGGAGCTTTATGACTTAGGACATCATTTTGGGCTTGGATCTGAGTTTTGGACGAAAGGGCTTAAAGAAATAAGCTCTCGTTAGGAAGTAAAGCGGATAACTTGCAAAACCAAAAGCACTAAAGACACAATATTTACGTGGTTCGGTCAAGGAGACCTATGTAGACAGGCGGGAGGGGAGTATTCTTTATTTCAGAGCTCTCAACACAGAGGTTACAAGTCGAATTACACAGAGATTCACCTATCGCTCTAGAATTTAAGAAACGAAATTACCTAGCTTGCATCCCTATTTATACTTGAGGGATCAAACCTAAACCCTAATGGGCCAAGCCTATTGGCCCATAGGCCCATGAAGGGTTTCAACCAATCAAATCCGCCATGCATCATCTTCTGGAACATTCCTGAGCATTATCATCTTCTAGGCATACTTGGATCAACATGGCACATCAACCCTAGTTAGCGCAACAGGGATCTAAATGGTGCAAGAGCATCAAGTATGGCGCAGAACATCAATCTTGGAGCAATAGCATCACCATGAGCAACAGGAACATGCATGGCTCAATAGGAAAACAAGACGTCGCAAAAGCATCCCTCTTCACCCATCTCTTCATCATGTGGCGCAACAAGGACCCCTTGTTGCTCCATATCCTTTCCTAGTGATCTAAACCTCTTCCAAGTGCTCCAAACTCCTTCCAGGTGCTCCAAACCCCCTTAAACATGATCCATTTTTTCAGCACTTGAGCAATTCCTTTGTCTGATGATCCATTCCTCTCTCAGAAGATCTGTTCCTTTGTCACATGCTCCATGAATGCAAGTGCTCCATTGAGATCCAAGTGCTCCAAATGCTCCATGAACATGATCCAAATGCTCTAGTCATATTTAATAGCTCTTAATGTAGTATTTGGGACTAGGCTGTGTACGTTGGGTGTACGTGGTGGTAGGTTGTGCGTACACGGTCAACGCTTCGCTTTTGGTCAACATTAGAGTATGTTGGGCGTACTCCCTTGAAAAGCAGAGCGTACTCTGCTAGGAAGAAATATTGACAATTGGACCTTGATTTTTGACTTTGAATTTGACTTTCAGATTGACCAAATTTGACCGAAGGGCATTTTGGGTAATTTGATTTATAGTTTGAGATTTGGGTTCCTGTTAATTGTATAGGTTATCGGTAGAGATAGCTTTTAGAGCAGTGATTGTGCAGTCATTTCTTCAGGCTGTGAGGTGAGTTTCCTTCACGGTATCGATGGGTCGAAGGTCCCAATGTCGGCCCACTAGTTTAAGTTGTAGTATGATGGCTGACTTCATGACAATTGTCGGTTATGCTTGTGGTTGCTTGATGAGTATGTGATTTTTTGTTATGATATTATATGGTAGCGGTAGGGGTAGGGGTGAAATATGTAACATCCCAAAATTCAAGGCCAAAAATTTCATTTTTAATTAAGTAAGTATAAAACCAGTACTCTGACACCCATATTGTTAACTCATTTCAAAATCAAAAACCAGTATTTCAAGTAACTAAAACATGTCATAGAACAGTATTATCAGAGAACAACTCCTAAAGATATCATAATGCGGAAATCATAGTGTGATGCGCTGCAATCCTGTCAGCTCCGTTCCTTTTAAAAAGAAGTACTTGAAACCAAAATTGTAAAATGTAAGCATGAAGCTTAGTGAGTTCCCCCATCGTACCACATACCATAAGAATATCATGTTGTCAAGCATATATGGGTGCCCGACCTACCCCTTTAGTCTCTTTCAACCTGTAACCGCCTAGCATATCTGGGTGCTAGCCTACCCCTTCGGTCTCTTTGAACTAGTAAATGCCTAGTATATTTAGCTACTGGCCTATCCCTTCAGTCTCTTTCAATCGGTAACTGCCTAACATATCTTGGTGCTGGCCTACCCTTTCGGTCTCTTTCAATCGGTAACCGGGGACTGCTTCACCCCCTACCACTACCACATAATACCCTAGCGTATACTCATAAATCACATACAGCCTAGCATATCTGGGTGCTGGCCTACCCATTCGGTCCTTTCAAGTGGTAACCGGGGACTATTTCACCGTTACCTCTACCACATAATAACATAGCATAACATACTGTCAGGCATACCTGGGTATCCAACTTACCCTCTGATTTATCTCAACCGGCTACGGGGTCTAACGTGCCCCTCCTACCACTATCATATAATATCATAGAATACTAGCACATAAATTATAATAGATAGAGGCATACCCAAGGTTCTAAATGGCGTGAGGTGTGGCGTGGCGGCAAGGTCAAGCCTCAAGCTTAACGAGCCATGGCGTTTTTCAAGGCGTGATGTAAGGCAGCGATTTTGTATTAATTTAAAATTATATTACCACATAAATATAAATTTATATTAAATATAACTACTTTTTATAAGTGTTAGATCAATAACTAGTAACAAAAATTTAACGAAAACCATAATACCTGTATCTCCGATTAGAAAAGACATAACAAAGAGCAAAAACCATGCCTCAAATGAAAAAACACGCGCCATAACACGCCATAACGCGCCATTGCGTGCCATATCACGCCTTGCCACCCGCCACGCCTAACCGCAACGTTATGAGGCTTTTCGTAACGGCGGAGCCACGACTCATGCCATGGCGCGCCTTTTAGAAAACTGGGCATACCAGACAACTATCACAAAGACAATCATCTCAACTACAATCCACTTCTAGTGGGTCGGCATTGGTTCCTTCGACCCACTTCTACTGGAAGCTAACTCACCTTGAATGCTAAAGTTGTTACCCGAACTCCCAAGCTGCTACCCTGATGACTTCCCAAACTAACAATTTCCAACACAATAACCAATTAGCAACTAAAATCTAAACCATGAACCGTAATCCAATCTTGGGGTAAAATGACCATTTTACCCCTTGCCCAACAAGAACCCTAAACGAAGGCCCAAGCCCAAAACCATTAAGGTCTAAAATCATAATATCCATAAAAGCCCAATGTATGGCCCAATTTCCAATTGGGCCCCATTCCTCCGCATGGGCCTCAACCTAGAGACCAATAATGTTTTTCTAGTCTAAAAGGTCCTAGTCAAAGTCGAAGTCAACGCTCCGAGTTGACTCAACTTAGCGAGTTTGCTCTTCAACCCGCCGGGTTCTCATGAATATCAAAATCGTGACTTTTCGTATCAACTCGTCAAGTACTCGCTCAACTCGTCGAGTTTTTCCTTTTCAAAATCGGGACATTTCAAGAACTACTCGTCGATTTCTCTCATGAACTCGCTGAGTTCTTTAGTCTGTTAAGCCCTTCTTAATGGATTAAGCTCCTACTCTTGCAATATGAGCTTCATACTTCACATATACTCTGAAAATGTCCTTTTAAGGGTAAAGTTTCCAACTTTATATGTTAATACCCTTAATTAATGGGTTTAACTCAAACCCTAACTCTTTAGGACCTAGATCATGGTCCACAAGCCATCAATACTCCAAACTAAAGCATACAAACTGAGATCTGGACTTTAGACACTTCATGAACACGTAAAGCTTCCACCTTTATGTCCATGCATGGCCTTTTGGAGCTTAAAAGGCCAAAATGACATCCTATAGCTTTCATGGGGCTTCAATGGCCATAAAGTTTGCACCTTTATGCCATGAAAGCCCTCCATGGTTCCAGATCTGATGATATACTCACTTGGGACATCCATTTCCCAAAGGTCATGCTTCTTGAACCAAAAATCCCATAAAAGTGAAGATAAAGAGATCTAAGCATATTATAGACAAGATATGAGCTTTATACCTCCAATGAACTATAAATGAAGCTAAATTTTTTGATCTACTCTTCTCCAACAATTCCTTGCTCCTTTTTCAAGAATCATCAAGACTGCACAAAATGGCTCAAAAACTCTCACAAGTGGATTAGGGTTTCGTGGCCAGGGTTTGGGACTTGTAAGCTAGAAATGAGACTAGCCTATGGAGGTTAAAATGTTTAAATAGGGTGCAAAACCGTTAAAATTAGGTTTTCATCTTTCAGTGCCAACTCTTCGTGTTGGACCTCCCCAACTTGTCGAGTTGGTCTTCCAAAACACGCATGTCGCATATTTCAAAGTCGTCAAGTATTTTCCATAAACTCGGTGAGTTGACTTTTAGAATTGATATTTTATTTCCATAATTACCTCTCTAAATTCCTGGTGTTAAAACTCTCCCCCACTTAATATAGATTGTGTCCTCGAAATCGCTCTTTATTAACACTTATGCCAATACAATCATCTTGATTATCATGACCAAAAGTTCTGTGCAGAAAATAACCATCTCCAGGAAACCGAAACTCCTATCCTGGGATACCCAAACGCCCTTGCAGCCACTTCTGCCTTCTGAGACCCAACATCCAAAATGACATGTCTTCCCGACAACCAACTTGGTGAAGAAGAATCCTCAATCTCTTCATATAAAACCTACCCTACTTCACCTGAAATTTGAAGCCAAACTGTCAATGACCTGACTCCCTATCAGATCTGCCACCAAACTATCCTCATATACTGTCGCACCACACAAATTGCTTCCAATCCCTACTCCCCCCTGCTATCCCAAACGGAGCAAAATCACGGACCATATACGCTACAAAACACTCATACATGACAGAAGGCTCAGATAATCCTTCGAGTAGAAGATTCATCCTTGCAACGGTTAGACTCATACGAGAGCCGCGCAACAGAGCCAAATCAACTACTCTGAGATTATTTAATCGCACTACGAGTGACTTATCTCTTCCCAAATCAATCAGTTACTCTATCCGTACATGAAATCCTAAAACACCAATACTGCTTGATACATTGGAACTGCCCGAAACGCTGATTTGCCTGAAACACTGAACTGTGTGAAATAGTATGCTGCCTCCTGGCTGCTTTCAAAATTCACCAAGACCTTCCTGGTCTTAATTTTTTTTTCCAATCATCTGAAATATCGGGTTCCTACCTGGTTACTGAGCTAAAGGCTCCCAAACAGTCGCCCCTCGCGACTTCCAAACAAAATCCTCATCTATCTATAGTTGCCACTAGTTATCTTGCCAGTGAGGCTCTAACAACCTTATGATCTAACTGATCGGCTCCATACGTCGAGTCCTGATGTCACCCAATCCAAGGCTAAGGGTGATTGTTGCATGTCTAAGGGTAGCATTATATCAGAAACGACCTTATGCGGTCCATCGTTTCCTTGACCCCATGACTACCATGGTGTTCCCACGGTCTTATCACTTGCTTAACCAGGTGTAATTCATCTGGGTAACTCTGTAACCGAATCCATGGATTTTCCATGCCCTCTCTGCTGCACCCGAACTGATGGGTACTAATTTTCCTTCCGCGATCTAGCAACACTCCCATGCTATCTACCAACCTAGTGAATGCTATAGCTATACCTACAAACTTACAACCCTCTAACACTATCTGCCAACCTTGTGAATGCTACGGCTACACCCACAGACTTACAACACTCTAGCACTATTTGCCAACCTCGTGAATGCTACAACTACATCCGCAGACTTACAACAATCTAGCAGTATCTGCCAATCCTGTGAATGCTACGGCTATACCCGCAGACTTACAACACTCTAGCACTATCTGCCAACCCTGTAAAATGTATGGCTAGACCCGCAGACTCACAACACTCTAGTACTATCTACCAACCTCGTGAATGCTACAGCTACACCCGTAGACTTACAACACTCTAGCACTATTTGCCAACCCTGTGAACGATACGGCTATACCTGCACACTTACAACACTCTGGCACTATCAACCAACCTTGGTCCTACCACGAATCCATCTATACTCATCCTAAGTCGAACACATACTCGACCTAACACTCAAATGAACTCGAGTCCTAACTGGACCCCTAACCTTTTTCCCGATGTGTGCTATCTGATGCTAAGGGAAAGTGTGGACCAAATGTTGGAATGTGTTCCAAACTCCCAACTCACCCAATCCTCAACCTAGACGATCACTCGATCGCCTTCCTCTCTGACGGCGATGCAAAACCCATCCTACTTTCATACATATTTCTGCTCCTAAATACCTAATCAATTCTCCCCCACTTAGATCCGACTAAGTCTTCACGACACGTGAGAATTGAAGGATTCCCAATACTTGTTACCTTCTAACTTCCAATGGTTGACAACCAGTGCTTACCAGTGCTAACGATCGATTACCAGTCAACCCCAAGATTGGCCATCCTCGGATATCTTGAAGAGTACTCATGAAGTCTGGTCCAGTCCGATACCTCAATCCTCATTCCATAATATTATACCAACTCCTTGTGTTTCCATGCTGCCGAATAGAATCCTTAACCTTTACTATGGCTGACGAATCCTTGCAGAACCACTGGACTCTAATCAAGCATGAACCATGCGAAAAATACAATTTCCTTGGAACATCCAATGGTTAAACAACCCATGTGAAAAATACAATTTCCTTGAGGGTGAATACCATCGCCCCCAACTCCAAATCATGGGTGGGATATCTCGTCTTGTGAGGCTTCAACTCCCTCAACGCATATGATATCACGTGCCCCCTCTTCATTAACACAATACCCAATCCCACTATGGATGCATTACAGTAGACTATGAAGTCCTCCAATCCTTTCGGGAGGGCTAGTATTGGAGCATCGCACAACCTCTGGCGAAGAGTATCGACTGATGCCTACTGCTCAGACCTCCAAGCAAAAACAACTCCCTTCCTGGTGAATTTGGTGAGAGGGACAACAATCTTGGAGAAAACCCTGATAAATCTCTGATAATAACCTGCCAGGCCAAGAAAACTTTTGATCTCGGATGGGGATCTTGGTACCTCCCACTGTATAACTGCCTCGGTCGACCAAATTCCTATTATGATTAACAAGGTGTCCCAAGAACTGGACCTCTCGTAACCAAAAATCACACTTGAAGAATTTCACTACAAGAAAAATACCCTTTAATGACGCGCAAACAATGACACGCACAGATTTATGATAAATATTTTTGTGTGTCCTTAAAAATAATGTCAGCCTTCCAAAATTTGAAAGATAGAGGACACACATTTTTGCTCGCCCTAAAATTAATGTCCAAAGAAAACACAGAGGGAACCTATCATAAAAAGCGTGTCCTCTACAAATGTCACTTTATAATTTTTACTAAACGCGCTTTTCTGGGACTCCTTGATAGGTAAGGGGGGAAATGAAATCCACTAAAATTTTGAACACCCGCCAGATCGACTTCATTCTCTCCCTTCCTTCTCTCTGCAAATCCCTTCCTCTACGATCGACTTTCACTCCTTCTCCGTGCAAACCCTAATAAAACATAACGCATTTGCAATGGTAATATCTTCTTTCACAAAATAGACGATTGACCGAAGAACTAGGGCTTTTAATGAATCGGACATCACCAACAACGATAGCTACCCATCACAGTTTGTGTTTTCTCTCGGACTCCACCGTTCGAACATCACACCACAACAGCGATTACAACCACGAATCAATAGTTTTGAGTTTTTTGGCTTCAATTTTGAAGGTAATTAGACACGAGTTTAAAGTTCTGAACTTTTTTCTTTCCTATGCTACCACTTCCCCCCTTTCCTTTTTACTTCACTATCTTTGTAATTACCAATAGATTGAGATACAGAGTCGGTCTATCGATTAATCAACCACGGTAGATGATTTGGTGTAACTATCACCCATCATAGCGTTTTGATTCTTTTTGTTCTAACAACACATGCCGACTGTTCGTTGAATTGCTCAAATGGAACTTCTATCACAAAAAATGAACCGATGGTATACTTTTTTGTCCAGATTGCCCAGAGAATGACATATTAGTTGGGCTTGATGATGCAGTAGCTAATGGAGGTTATGTGATATCAATTTCTATTGGAGAAGAAAACGTGCTTTTTTTCAAGACAACATTGCAATAGCCTCATTTGCAGCTATCCAAAAAGGAATCTTTGTGAGCTGTGCAATAGAGAACTCCGGTCCGTTCAATGGCACTGCAACAAATATAGCTCCATGGGTTCTAACAGCTGGTGCTAGCATAACTGACAGAAAAATCAAAGCCACAACAAAACTAGGAAGAATGAGGAATTTGATGGTGAATCTTTATTTCAGCCAAAAGGATCCCCTTCTTCTACACTTTTACCACTCGTGTATGCTGGTTCTAATGAGAAACAAGATTCCAAGTTATCTGTCAACGGATCACTTGAAGGTATCAATGTAAAGGGAAAAGTGGTGCTCTGTGAGAGAGGTGTGAGATCTAGAATAGAGAAAGGACAAGTGGTGAAGGATGCACATGTCCTCCCTACAACACATGTGAGTTTTGTAGCTGGACTAGAGATTAAATCTTAAATCAACTCAACAGTTACACCAATGGCAACTTTATTGTCAAAGGAACAGTAATTGGAGACCCTTTAGCTCCATCTATTGCTTCATTCTCTTCTCGAGGTTCGAATACAGTGAGCCTAGGAATTCTAAAACTGGACATTATTGGACCAGGTGTCAACATTCTAGCAGCATAGACAACCCTACTTCCTGGAAGCACCAACGCAAAATCTCCATTTAACATGATGGATGGAACATCAATGACATATCCACATCTCAGGGTATTGCAACACTTTTGAAAGCTACTCATCCTAATTGGACACCAGCAGCTATAAAGTCTATTGTAATTGATTCCGTGAAGGGTTCTCACATGTGGCACATTGGTCAGAATGAGTATATCGATTACGTTGGTTGGTGGGGAATCCATCCCTTTGTGCTACTTTAAAGTGAAATAACGATCTTGACCTCTATTTTTATGGTTTTCCCCTTGCAGGGAAGCTAAGAGTGGTGAGCTTTTGCATATAAGAGACCATGATACATGCATAAGTAAGTACACCATCTCTTTTGGTAAATCCTTATTCTGTAATGAGCTGCTTGAAATGTTAGCTAAAGCTGGTCCTTATATTTCTATTGACCTCAGGTAATTGTAATTCGATGTTCTAGCTTGAAATGTTTCGGTGACTTCTGTTCAATGCTGGTTAGGATACCTTTTCATGTTCAGCCAAGTCTACTACTATCACAAGAATTATATATATATATATATATATATATATATATATATATATATATATATATATATATATATATATATATGTGTGTGAGTGTGTGTGTGTGTGTATCGTTACATGATGGTGCATCAATAGCTTAATTCAGAAAGAACAACTTAATATAGAAAGTCAAGGAAAGGAGGCTTTCCTAACTTTTTTACAAATTTGTGTTGTGTAGTGTTATCTACCCTTTCTTAGAGAGGATCTATCTGGATGGGAGTTGTGCTCAGGCCAAGGTTGTTGTTTCTGCAATCAGTGGATTGATGGTTACTTCTAAGCACGCCAGTCTCTCAGATATGTGCAAGGTCTATCTAACTCATTTTCTCTTCATCTCATAATCTACACTAAATAGGATTAGTTGTTTAATATGGGTATCAATGAGTTTTGGATTTGTTTATTTGCTGCAATATCTCATTTTAACATTGTTATACATACTGATACTATAAGATACTTGCTTCTTTTTATTTGAAGGGTAATGAATTGATGTACCAAAAAAAACTGATCAACAAACCTTTGGAGTTTGGAAGCAAGTCGTTCATTGTTGCTGTAACATTGTTTTCACACGATAAACAAACTTAAAATGGTGAAAACTAGTTTTAATATAGTGTAAATTTAATCACAACAAAACTTGTTAAGTAACACCATACATACACTCTGCATGATATGTTATATGTTGTTTCTTCTCTAAATAAACACCAAATTTAAACATGCTGACGTTGCTGCTTATCTTATGACAAACTTGTGGATGCTCTTAAGAATGGGCCACCTACTCCTACAGTTTTGAAATCGTTGGGTTGCATGGCTCAACATCCTATTGTTGCATTTGAACCCCATGCTGAAGAGATGACTTGGTATATCGTTCAAAATATCTTACTAGTAAACGAGGTGATCTTTTATTTCATATTGATACTGCCTTTTCTGCCTTGTCATTTATATCTTAACATATGCTATAAATTCCTCACCCTAATTCTTTTCTTAGGTCGATATGTCAGTCGATATAGTTTCATATGAATGCAGTAGTACTTCATGCAATTTGAAGGTGATCATAATTAACTTCCTGCCTTTTTGGCATTGCCTGGCTTATATAAAATACAAATGTATCATTAGTTCCATGCCAGTTTCGTTAACATTCGTTTTTTCTTCGTTATTCAGACTGAATTTGAATTCACACTCACACCATTTTATTTAGTTATGTTGGAATTCACAAAACCCTACCTACCCTACTAATGATGGAACTATGCTTTCCTTCCTCCCAAATTTCTTCTATAAGTGACTGACATCCCCCTTTTAAACCATATTATTAACATTGCAGTGTATTAGTTTCTTCTTTATACACACACACACAATTTATTTTTACTTAAAAGTATTTAAAAAAAGTTCCATGAGAAAGAAGTTAGCAGAAGGGAAAGTTGTTAAATATTTTTCAAGTATTTAAATAGCTTCATGGACAAGAGCTTTCATTTTCCATTTTTTAAGTTCTAAATCTTTTCATTGATTTATGAACGAAAATGAACCAAATAGAAATATACAAAGTAATGGAATTGAGGTGTTGAGTTCTTGGCCTATATTACCCTTCTTACGCTAATTGATTTTGCGACTTATTTTCTTCTTTAGAAGTGGTGCTGATTTGCATTTTCTGCCTGGATTCACCCCTACACGCAGTGTAGATGAGTTCCTCTACTCCTCCATGTTTTCCTTTACTGCAACTTGTGGATAGGTAATGTTTGCAACTTCCTAACAAAAACAAGACCTATCTGTATTAGGAAACTGATATATCTATTATTATTATTATTATTATTATTATTATTATTATTATTATTATTATTATTATTATTATTATTATTATTATTATTTTAATCAGTGGTATTTGTAGGGGACATCAAATTCAAAGATGATATCCGGGAGCTTACTCAAGATGTCAATTGTTAAATGGAAGGATCTTGATTAGTGCAACGTCTGTCACATGGATAATGGGAATGTTTTTCTTTTTTCTTTTGAACTTGCTGAATTAACAAAATAATGCAGTTCCCCCTAAACCCTAACACAGATGATTGTTTTTTTTATTCAGGAATATGCCTACAATTTGTTTCTGCAGTGTGATAAACGTAGAATGATGGTGAGAATATTAGTATACAACTCAAATTCTTATTGTTTATTCAGATATAAAGATATATATCTATTTCCATGAAAGGTTCATGCAAGGTTTTATGGGGAACTGGAACCTGTTGATCGAGTCCTTTGGTTATGCAACTTATGTCACCCAGGGGCACCTGAATGTTCTCCACCCTGTTGCCTTTGTCCAGTTATAGGTACTTGTTTAATAGTTTATAATAATGATAATGATAATAACACTAATAATATATGATATGTCAACTCATTGTTTTTAGGAGATGCTATGAAGCCTACAACATATGGAAGGTGGGCTCATGTAGCATGTGCCATGTGGATACCAGGTTCACTTGCTATTTGTTTTTATATGATAATTTTCATTGCTAAAATTGGTGGATGTTTCTTAGTATGTCAAAAAAGAAAAGTAGAAGTTTGTAAACTGATTGATAACTACAGCATCATACTTAGTTGTGTAGCTCCTCATTGTATAATCCATAACCACATTTTATTCTACTCCAAATAATAATAATAACTTAGGTGTCGGTTTTAGAGTAAACTGATTGATAACTACAGCATCATACTAATGTTTATTTTTGAATCTAATGAGTATTCTTCTATTTTGTTTTAGAGTTTTGAAAGGTGAATTACAAAAGGATGGGTGACACCAATGAAATCAAAGCATCCTTCTACACTTGCATGTCCTTTTTCCTTTTTACAATTGTTATCTTTCTAATACTCTGTTCGCTTCATGACAATTACCATGTAAAAACTATGATAAATAGTATGTTTACCCCTGGAAAGGACTCCATTCAACAAGGATCACATATTGACATCAAGGGTTCAAACTGTTCTCTTTAGTAAGGTAATTATAGGTTGAAATGAAATAGTCCATTTACTTGAGATTTTTTTGTGATTTTTACAGAAATAATCGATATTTTAATTTTCAAAATTGAAATCCAAAATGAAGTAATTATTTATTTATATAGAATATGATCTATTTTATTTGCTAAATCTGGTGTTTATTAAAATGGTGAATACATGTTCAAGTATGTATACCAATACCTTTTTTGATAAAGCGATATATTAATTTATCTATTCCACGAGTTTGTTTGCAAATATTTATCTAGAAACTTGATTAATATGTTTTATATTTATCTTTATCTTTCGAGTAGGAAGAAGATCCAGAATGGTATTCATGGGCACCCAACTTTATCTCAGAGCCTGTTATAGACTACACTGCAATTTATCTATTCATGTTATTCTTTTAGAAAGGAAATTCTCAAAGGAGAATTTAGTCATGTGTTTCTTTTGATGTTGTACATGTTTTGTTTTCTATAATTAATATTATGCAATATTAGCAATGTCTTAGATTTACTTACTATTGGAATGATTATTTGTATTTGACATATTAGTGCAATGAATTATTTTTATTTTTTAAGGTATTTTATTTTGTATTATTATACTTTTAATGTGTTATTTGATTTGAAAATTAGTAAATCTATATAAAAATATATAAGTTAAAAAACATTTAAAATTATGACACGCAAAAATGCGTGTCGTCTTTCTTTATGACAGGGGCTTCCTTGATACACATTATTTGTCCTAAACACGCGCGTCGTAAGGTTACGACATGCAAATGCATGTCATGTTCCTTTATGACAGGACCTTCCTTGATACGCATTGCGTGTTATAACTGCGCATCGTAAATGTGTGTCATAAATGCGCGTCGTAAATGAGCGTCGTAAATAGACGACGCGCAAAAGCGTGTCGTCTCTCGTTATGACAGGGTCTTCCTTGACACACATTTGCGCATTGTCTGAGTGTTTTATGACATGCATTGTGCGTCGTAAAAGGCTGTTTTTCTAGTAGTGGTTGGCGTAAAGCTTCTCCCTCATCAACACTCCAAGAATCTCCCGAAGATGCTCCTCATGTTGTTCCCAAGACTTCAAGCATACCAAAATATTGTCAATGAACATGATCACCAACTGATCCAACTTGAGCCTACACATCCCGTTCCTGAGGTCCATGAACGATGCCGGTGCTTTGATGATCCCGAAAGGCATCACCACAAACTCTTAATGCCCATAATGAGTTTGAAAGGTCGTTTTTTGGATATCCTCCTCCTAGAGCCTCATCTGATGATATCAAGATCTCAAATAAATCTTAGAAAACCAAGGCACTCGCTGTAACTGATCAATGCACATCTGGTGTGAACCATCCTTCTTCTTGACAAAAAGGATAGGTGCTCCTCACGGCGAAATACTCGGCCGAATGAAACCCTTCCCTAATAGATCCTGAAGCTACAAGGATAACCCCTGCATCTCGGGCTGTACAAGACGATACAGTACCTTAGCAATAGGCACCGCCCCTTGAACCAAATGGATCTGGAACTACACCTGCCTCTCATGAGGCACAACCAGTAGATCCTCGTGAAAAATATCTGGGAAATCACATACCACTGGAACATAGGAAATATAAATCAATCTCTCCTTGACAACTCGAGTATCCACTACATAAGCTATGAAGCCCATACATCCCAGCTGCAAACTCTGTCTTGCCCTGGCTGCAGAGTAGAAAGTTGATCCCGATATTGTTCCCTCTCCATATATAGTAAGTACTACCCCACTAGGGTCTCGAATCGTCACCATATGACACTCACAATCAATCATAGCTCCAAACGGCTCAACCAATCCATGCCCACTATGACGCATAAATCTCCCATCGCTGTTGACACTAGATATATCGGAAACTCAACACAAAATCTCCAAAACACAACCCCAGAATACATCAGTGGCAAAAACTGCATGCTCGGCGGCTATAGAAACCCTCAGTGGTCGACTCAAAGCCTCGCGTCTAACACTAATGTGACGACTCAAGGATAAACACACGAAGGATCGACTCGCACCTGAGTCAAATAGCACCAAGGCATGCACATAATTCACAAGAAAAGTATCTATATTAAACACAATATAAACATAAACAAGTTACAATAACAACATGAATAATGAGATACGTACCAGTAACAATGTCAGGTGCCACGCGGACCTCCACCACAGTGAACTGGAAAGCTCTCCCACGAGCTCTCGGGACCTCGACCTTCCCAGTACAACCATCAGTGGCACACAAGGTAGCATGAGCAGGGACCTGGGTTGAGCCTTGTGTAAGCTGCGGACATCCTTCCGATGACCTGTCTAGTTGCAACGAAAGAAAATCCAAAATCCCTTGGGGCAATCATTTGCCATATGTCCCTCCTTCCTCCCTCGTCAGAGTCTCCAAATTGATATCCCTCCTCCTAACATTGGTCTATAGCTCAACCAATGTCCGATATGATGAGTTCGCCACGAACTCCCGCATATCCCTCTTCAAAATGCTCAAGTACCGACTCACATGTGCCTGCTTAGTCGACATGTGCTCAGGGAAAAATAGTGCCCGGTCATGAAATACCCTTGTGATCTATGTCAATGTCTCTGTCTTCTGTATGAGAGATATAAACTCATGGGCCAATCATTCCCTCTCTACCCGGGGAACGAACTTATATCGAAATAGCTGGGTAAATCACAAATTTCCACCAGTCCTTCACCCCCAAGCGAAGCTAGTTCAGCGCAAATCAAACCTTCAGGTTCTCAGGGCAGATACAAGTATAAAAGCATCCCTCGATATCGGAGATCAATCACATCGCATCAATCGGGTCCTGGGTCCTGTCAAACTTTGGTGGCTTCGTGTTGATGAAATCTTGTAACATCAATGAGTCACCCTCCTGTGACCTCACTGCTGCAAGTGTTGCGGTGGCTGCGGCAGCGGCAACCTCGGTGACGACAACATATCACTCGTCAAAAGTCTCGATCAATGGGGTCTTAATAGACCGGAACATCTCCGGAATGTCCTCTATGATAACTACGACCACCTCATCCGCACTAATCCTATGGATCTCCTCGTCATTGATACTCGCCCTCTCAGGGTTGCTGCAGCATGAACCTCAGGTAACCACCATAGTCTCTATCTGGAACACAAACACATAAATCATCAGGAACATGCTAAAGCACACACACACATTTACACATTCCTACATGCTCATTAGTATTCCGAGATTCTTACTTGATCCGCATACGGATCTAGTGCTTTTAGTAGTACGGGCCCAATACTACCTTCCACACCAACCCGCATTTGCCTCAAGTCCTCCTCTTAGGATCCTAACTCACAGGTACTCTATCCCTCATGGATATCTAACTACTCTCTCAGTAGACTTCCCAACTGAACATCTAGATACTCCTCCTAGATTACTCCTCAACTCTAATCTGTCTAGTAAAGATATGTGCCATGTACAACTAAATAGCACACATAGAGTAAAAGGCAAGAGTAATGTCGTTCAAGAACGACCTCCTAGGCTAAGGCATCATGAATCAGGCAACTCTAGCTAAAAATTCTGAAAATACCTAGCCTATCATCTAGCCTGCATTACTAATAGCTCAAAAGTAACTCATCTCATAATATAATCAAGTAAGGGTATTTTGGGAAATCACCGCTTGGACTCTGGCTAATTGTACACACTACTTCGTCTCGCTTTCCTCTTAAAATCCTTTGCTCGTTTAGAAAATCATTTCTGTGTGAAAATTCCTCAAATCCTCAGTTTGAGTCCGGACATACCCGAGGGTACATCTGAATCCCTCAAACCAAGGCTCTGATACCAACTTGTAACACTCAAAAATTTCAAACAAAATTTTCACTTTTAAAAGTTCACACAAAACATAGTTTAACAATTCTCATGCCAAATGTATTATTTTCCCAATCACAAAACATCAGAATTTGTTGTAAAATATCCCAGAATCCACATAAACAAAAATCAAAAGCTGGTGTGTACAATCATGCTGATGCCTTCTCGCGATCCTAGGATGTACCCGAAACACATTTTACACAAACAAAGTTAGAACGAAGCTTATTGATTTCCCCACAATACCACACACACAAATAGTTAGCCTCTCATTGCTATATGTCGATAAGGACCCTCTGGTCTCACCGCTCGGTATGGACCCTCCGGTCTCACTGCTTGGTATGGACCCTCCGGTAATAGCTCGATAAATACACAGAGTAATATACAACAATAATCACAAAGATAGAATACATAATATCACATATCTCAGTATAAGCAAATAAGACCATTGGGTCAATAACACAAATAAGACCCTCCAGTTGCACATTAATTACGACTCAGGTAAGTATAGTGAGAAGACTCACCTCGTAAGGTAAAGCAAGTATATCCTGCACCTGAACTGCCGATCTAGACTCCGCCAAACATATATCACATATACCTCCAATTAATAATTGATATTAACAACCCCCAAAAGCTGTTAGGTTAAGTTTCTCTACTAAACCTCAGAAGGATAAAAGACCATTTTACCCCTCCATGGCCTCCAATGTCAACAACTTGACCAAAACCCTAAAAGTCAACGGGATTCAAAACCCAGTGCGTTCGCTGGGCGTATGTCTATCTACGTTGGGCGTACAGCTGGCCATGCATGTATCAGGGTGGAATCAGTACTATGTTGCACGTAACTGGGGTACATTTGGCGTACGCCCCAAATTTCCTCTTTTCAATCTTTTGGTCTTAATCTGTTAATACAATGGCTACTACTACAGATTTAGGTTGAATAAGGTCCATTACTCCATAAAGTTAGTGACTTTAAGCCTTAGCATGGCTAGACAAGTCTAAAACTCATAAACTCTAATCCTTTACTCATAAAGGTCCTCATATATCATGCATGGAGAGATCTTTACAACCAAGATCTCATTTTTAAGACTCCAATTGACTAGAAACACCTAAATTGACATGTATTATGCTCTGGAGTTCATCATTCATAAAGCATCAAGCATGGGATATAAAACCCTAAAAATGGACAAAAACATGAACTAATTAAAACAATGAGAAATCTTTTAGCATGATACCTCTGAATAATGCACCAACCACAGGGAAACTCAGATCCAAAAGCTTGGACACCAACTCTTCTTCCTTCAAAGCTCCCTCTTCACAAAATAATCCCACAAGATCACTCAATAAGCCTCAAATGCTCACACATGCTATGAAAATGGGATTTAGGGTTTGAGGGGAGTTGAAGGCTGGGAATTGTGGTTGGAAATGAGGCCATCATGTTCCTTAAATAGGTCCACACAACACAATTAGGGTCTACACTCTGAGCCTAGTACGCCCAGCGTAATAGGTGGCCTCTACTTCCATAATACACACATGAGTATGCTGAGCATACACATGTGTACACCCCACATACTCATTTGCCACCTTTTTTCAATTAAGGGCTAGTTTTAAAAATTCAATAAAAGTAGGGGCATTGATACATACCTTATCTCATGATGTTATGTGGAGGCTGATAACGAACCTTTGATTCAAGATAATGGTTCTTAAATATAAAGGAAACCTTAAAATATCATGACACTAGGATGCAACGTTCCTTACGTTGTGACCATCTATATGTCACGTCGTGAGCACTGTCCCGATACGCGTTTTCAATTTATCTTGTCATGTCTTGACCACCTTATGGTCATGTCGTGACACCTCCAAAAAACCAAGCTTTTAACTCCTTAAGGCCCTAAACAGACCATTCTGGAACACATATATTACAACTCACCCCTCTTAAATTGGATTTTGTCCTCAAAATCATTCCTTAAAACTTACACTACCACACCAGACGACCCTGACATAACTTCTTGAATCCTGAATACGACTGATAAGGCGACTCATATCGTCGACCGCCTACCAACATTGCTATTAAAGCCCCGACCTAGCAAAAATCACATATCCTGATGAAGAAAAAACGTTAAAACTCTGCCCTCAGACCAAAAAAGAGAAAGATAACTGCTCTGCCCGAAAAGTGTAAACCATAAACCATGTCTGACTTCCAGACATACATGACCTTTCCAAACCACAACCATAATAACTTCACACTGCAACCCGAACCAAAACAAACCTTTCTGACCCTGAATTATCCCACTAATATTGGAATATAGTATCCTTGACCATTTGCCAATGCTGACAACTTCGCACTTGAACACAAAAGAGTATTCTCAACACAAGTCTTAACTATTGATGCCATACCATCATATAAATCATATTCTGCTAACCAAAAATTTGCATCTTTGATCTAACTCCGATCTCTTTTATTCTGTGATGACCTACCAATTGACTAACGTACCGAATCCCCGACCGATTGTTGAAGCTGATAACCTTACACCCGGCCACACCACGACACTCCAACCAAGAGTCTAACTGGCAAAGACTATCATGGCTAGTTCACCAAGACGGCTCCAACATCCCTCCTATTTGAACAAAGGATGACATAGCCAACAAACACACGAACACACAGACCTTGCCATCATTCAATTACGGGCCTGAGGACTCCCAACCAATACTTCATGCCTTGGTTATAACCTCAAACTTCTAAATGACCCATTCACTAGAGATAACATAACCAAATCAGACATGCCCTCAACCTAGGGCTATACTAGTCTAACCACTGATATGGCTCTGACCTCCCTAGTGAATGCTATAAGCCAATTCATTGACTTACAGTTCCTCCACATGCGACTACCAACCTAGGGAATTCTACGGCTACCATGCAGTGTTACAACACTTCTACAATTGACTACCCGCATAGTGAATGCTACGACTACCCCCACAAACTTTCAACACTTCATTATGGATACTTAACCAAAAACAATGCGAGCTGCATCCTCAACCTGTTGGACCCAAAAAGGCATTTCTAGTGTGCTTTGAATCCTAAATCCTTTATCAGGAAAGAACAGACAGTGAGGTTCTAGCAAAACCCTCATCGTGAACCTAGGCATCAACCCATAAAGAACCACTACTGATGCTTTGTGAATTCAAACGAGATAACTTGGATTCTCAGCATTTGCCTCGATCATGACCATCGAAAAAAGAATATTATTATTGACATAAATCCAGAATCATACCACAACCAGAACTGGCTCCCCTCTTGACATCAGATATAGAATTCCACATTGATTCATACTTGAAAATATACCCACTAATCCAAACGATTCTCCCCCACTTGGATTCAACTATACTCTGCCAACCTCATGACAAATGGTTTTCCAAACCATCTAACAACCTTACAACTCCACTGTTATCATCCAAAGCTTACAAGAAATCAAATAATCTAAACAACTGAACAAATCCATGCGAAAATCCATGACCCACACCCAGAGGTTGATAGGTCACAACCGTTCTTACCCTACTAATGAGAGTGATCAGTTCAACGAGTTAGCTGGTCCCTACAACTGACATACCACCTGAGTAACACAAGCACCTCTAGACTGTAACTCTATTGTCTCAAAGGGGATAACCGACTGTAATGAGATCTTTTCCTAAAAGCTTTTGATGCAAGAGCAAAACACAACCCTGAAATCCTGAACCTGGCAGCAATTAACCCTGCACTTACATTCTAATTAATCCCTTACCCCTGTAAATCATGAAAGATCTCAACCCTCTGGAATTCCAATAATTCAATGAAGTTACGCTGCAACTACCTCTAACCAATTGTGCAGTTGTGATTGGTTTTGTTGCGAATGTTTTTGATTTTCGGTCATCCTACGTTCGTCAACTCCCTCCAACTTCTTCTGTTGCAAAAATCAAAACCAATCGCAACTATAGCAGTACTCGTGACAGAGCTGGTCCGAATTGCGTCGGGGAAATTTTCATCATCACGTCGTGACCACCAGAATCGTGACGAATGTAGGATGGCCATCTTAATGGATTGCGCCCTAATCCTTTTACTTATGAATCCCAACATTCCAAAAGGACTTATAACTCTAAAATGATCCTAAAAATCTATGTTTTATGGGCATCCATGTCCAATGCATGTCCAAATCTCATTTTGGGTCAAAATGAAGAAAATTACCAAAGCTTCCCATGGAAGGGTCCAAAAAACAAACACTTTCCAGATCTGAATCATAGGAGAAATATAGGACCTCAAGGATCCATAAAGTTTCCAACCTTATGGAATCCCATCACTTCAACTTGATCAAACTTAAACATAAGGGACAAGGACTTAGATCTAGCAACCTTCAAGATTAAACATTGAATCTTAGACACCTAGAAAGGTCCAGAATGTGCACAAGATGATGATGATGATGCTTCTTTGTTGGATCAACACTCTAGAACTCTTATTCTTCTTCTTCTTCTTCAAGCCACCAAAACACCAAATATTGTCAAGAACAACCAAGACGGATTAAGTATAGATTTTTTATGAGGTTTAATGGTGATAGAGGATGATAATGAACCCTAGATTTGAGATAATGGGGTTTAAATACGAAGGAAATCCTAAAAGATAATGGGCTTGGGCTGCAATCTTCCTCATGTCGTGACGATCTATTTGTCAGTTGTGTTCACTGCCCTGATACACATTTTCAATTTTGTTTGTCATGTCGTGACTACCCAATGGTCACATCGTGACACCATGTTTTCTCCAAAGACCAAGCTTTTGACTCCTTATGGCCCTAAAATGAACCATTCTAGAATACGAGTGTCACAACTATGCACTTTACTAAAGGATAATACCTTAAGAAGATTCATGTATTTGATCTTCTTAAATATGACTATAATCAATGGTTAGATATTTAGGGGATAGTAAAAATCACAAGAGTATTCATTCCTAGGACCTCATGCTTTCCATAATCCTTATGATCAATAAAGTCAAAAACCTCAATTTGGTTCCACTTCGAGATGTTGCTCTCTCCTCATCTATTCCAGGACTTTTAGGGGTTAGAAGAAGGACCAAGCACTGAAAGTTCTTATTACCTTACGAGACGATGTATATAAACAACTCTCTTCAATCAGGAGTTGTTTGTGTTCAACATCTTTTCATTCAAAAAACTAAACATGAAATTTTCTATGCTGATGACCATGATCATATTGATGGGTTTAGAACATAACAATAATCCTATGGTGCATACATAAACCCTAAAACTTTGGATATAGTTTTTCTAATTGTACATGCAATAATCATCAAAAGCTTATAAACCCTATGTTAAGCATAAAAAAATTCGAAAATCATAACTAAAACAAAGTTAGGATGTTACCTTTAAATTGTAGCTTGATCTTTAACGTTTGAGAGCTTTAGTATCACAAGTGTAATCCCTCTAATCGATCTCAAACACCAAGAAGCCGGGAGGAGAATATGAGAGAGAAGAGGAGGAGGAGGAGGAGGAGGAAGAGGAGGAGGCCCAAAATCAGCTCCAAGATCCTTCTAGGGTTTCTGGTAGCCATTTTTAGATACCCAAGAGGTTCTTTATATAGCTGAAGAATTAGGGTTCCAGTCAAATACCTAAGCTGGTTGCTTAAGCGCTAAGCAGCCCATAGGATCCTTCCAGAACTGTATCGTTGGATGAAATCCTTATGGGCTACCCATAAGATTTCGTCCATCTCTTATCTAAGAGTGTAACGACGTAAATTTTCAAAACAATTTTTCAGTTTTAAATCATATTTTCAATCATCAAAAACAATTTCAACAAAATGTATCCAATGTCACCATAACAAACAAATCCCAGAATCTCAAAACATAATCTCTATGAGTGTGTACAGATCATGCAGGCGCCTTCCTGCGATCCTCGCTAGTACCTGAAACACATAACACAACAACTGTAAGCATAAATTCTTAATGAGTTCCCTAAAAGACCACATGCAACACATACGTCTTTCCAGGCCATAACTCTGTAGGATCTTCCAATCCATGTGCCCAGAGGACTTCTGTCATGAATCCCGGTAGACCTTCCGGTCCTACCAATATCGACCTTTTGGTCCGTAACCTCTTGACCTTCCGGTCCTTATCGTCAAGAACTTTTGGTCCTTATCATAATAACATACATCACGCATACATATCACATAACAACTTACAACTCATACTTCTCATAGCATATAAGACCTTTCGGTCACACATAGGTATTCTTCCACGTACAGTATAGTGAGAAGACTCACCTCAATGAAGTCGGATAACTCTCGTGCTTAACGTCCCAACCTAGCCTCCTCCTATTATTCAAATAACATTCCCGATCAATATTCTCTCATAGCCTCATGTCTATAGTTTGGCTAGAAGGCCATTCTACCCTTCCCTGAACTCTCTTGAATCAGTCTTGACCAGAACCCTAAGGTCAACGAAAGTCAATGGTCAAACCTTGACCGACTCGTCGAGTGCACATGGGCGACTCGGCGAGTCCATGCGAGTTCTCTGAATCCTTCTAGACTCTCTTGGCTCATTAAGTCATCGTCCCATTCGGCGGGTTGCACCTGTCACAAATCGTGGGGCAACCCCGACTCGACTCGTCGAGTCCCATTATGGAGTCGGCGAGTTGCATCCATTGAAACACTGAAATGCAGCCTCGTGCCCAACTCCTCGTGGAACTCAGCCAATGGCAGATACGTGTCCCAACTTGCTCCGAAGTCCAACACACATGCTCGGAGCATCTCCTCAAGCATCTGAATCATCCGCTCACTCTGTCCATCCGTCTAGGGGTGGTAAGCAGTACTGAAATGCAGCCTCGTGCCCAACTCCTCGTGGAACTTCTTCCAGAACCTGGAAGTGAAACGTACATCTCGATCTGACACAATCGAGATCGGCACCCCATGTCGCGATACCACCTCCCTCACATACAACTCTTCCAGCCTCTTAGCAGAAGAGCTCTCACTAATAGCAAGAAAATGTGTGCTCTTCGTTAGCTGGTCGACGATCACCCAAATTGCATCGACACCCCTCGCGGTCCTCGGTAATTTGGTGATCAAATCCATGGAAATTTGTTCCCACTTCCACTGGGGAACCTCAAGCGGCTGCAACTTGCCATGTGGACGCTGGTGCTCGGCCTTAACCCTGCGACAGGTCAAGCACCTCTCAATGAACCATGCTACATCCCTCTTCATACAGGGCCACCAATAATCTTTCTTCATGTCCAAATACATCTTAGTGGCCCCGGGATGGATCGAGAATCTCGATCTATGCGCCTCCTCCATCAAAATGGTACGTGCCCCGCCTGCATACGTCACCCAAATCCGACCTTGAAAGGTCATTAGCCCTCGACTATTGGTAACAAACTCAGACACTTGAACGATCACCCGCTCCCTCTTACGGTTCTCCGGTATCACGACCTCTGCCTAGGGCTCCCGAATGGTGTTCAACACCGGAGTCATTACTGTCAGTCGCATACAAATGTCTCGAATCAAGGCACTCTCCACCCTACGGCTCAGGGCATCAACTACAACATTAGCTTTGCCCGGGTGGTACAGGATCTCACAATCGTAATCCTTTACCACGTCTAGCCATCTCTTCTGGCGCATATTCAGATTGGGCTAATCCATCAAATACTTCAAACTCTTGTGGTCTGTGTATACGGTACACCGAACCCCATATAAATAGTGACACCATATCTTGAGGGTGAACACCACTGCCCCCAACTCCAGATCGTGGGTGGGATACCTCATCTCATGAGGCTTTATCTGCCTCGATGCATACGCTATCACATGCCCCTCTGCATAAGTACTGCACCCAACCCTGATATCGATGCGTCACAATACACCAGCAAATCCTCCATCCTTTCCGGTAGGACTAACACCAGGGCTTCACATAATTTCTGGTGAAGTGTCTCAAACGAGGTCTGCTGCTCTGGACCCCATGAAAAAGCAACACCCTTCCGGGTCATCCTGGTGAGAGGCACGACGATCTTGGAGAAATCCTTGATAAATCTCCGATAGTAGCCGGCCAATCCTAGAAAGCTCCTGTTCTCGGTGGGTGATCTCGGCACCTCCCACCTCATAACCGCCTCAATTTTGTCCGGATCGACCAAAATCCCATTCTGGTTGACGAGATGCCCCAAGAACTAGACCTCCCGTAACCAGAACCTCTCCGTCCTCAATACCCCGAGGATCTATCTCAGATGCTCCTTGTGCTGCTCTCTAGATCTCGAATATACCAGTATATCGTCGATGAACACGATCACCGAACAATCCAACATCATTCTGCACACCCTATTCATGAGATCCATGAACACTGTTGATGCATTGGTGAGCCCGAAAGGCATCACCACGAACTCAGAATGCCCATAACGAGTCCTAAATGCCGTCTTCTGGATATCCTCGTCACGCACTCTCATCTGATGATATCCAGACCTCAGATCAATCTTGGAAAGCCAAGACGCTCCCTGCAATTGATTGAACAAATCGTCGATCCTCGGTAATGGGTAACTATTCTAGACCGACAACTTGTTCAGCTCCCAATAATCAATGCGCATCCGGTGTGAACCATCATTTTTCTTGACAAAAAGGATCGATGCTCCCCAAGGGGAACTACTCGGTCTAATAAACCCCTTCCCCAGCAGCTTCTGAAGCTGGGAGGATAACTCCTACATCTATGGCGATGCAAGGCGATTAGGCGCCTTGGCGATAGGCGCTGCCTCTGGAACCAAATCGATGCGGAACTCTACCTGCCTCTCGGGAGGCACACCCGACAACTCCTCAGGAAAAACATCTGGAAACTCACGCGCTATCGTAATGTCATCCATCGAACTTGGCCTCCCAGCGGCCTCTCGTGTGTCCATCACAAAGGCTACAAACCCGCTGTAGACCTTGTCTCGCTTTGGTATCCGAACAAAACGCTGACCCGCATCGGGTACCCTCACCGTACACCATAAGTACTCCCCCACTGGGATCTTGTATCATCACCAACTTTCGCTCGCAGTCTATAACAGCCCCAAATCGGCTCAACCAATCCATGCCCACTATGACACATATGTCCCCCGTTGCAATCGGGACTAGATCTATCGGGAACTCAACACCGAAGATCTCGAGTACACATCCTCGAATTACATTCATAGCATACACCGCTCGCTCGTCAGCTATGGAAACTCGTAGAGGTTGACTCAATGCCTATCGTCGGCTACTGATGTGCCGACTAAACGCTATCGACACAAATGATCGACTCGCACCCGAGTCAAATAACACTAAAGCAGGTACATAACTCACAAGAAAAGTACCTACGCATATCATAATATAAGCACAATATCTCAACTCAACATAAATAAACAAAGAATACATACCAGCCACAACATCGGGCGCTGTGCGGACCTCCTCCGCTGTCAACTAGAAAGCTCTCCCACGAGCCTTCGGTGCCTCGGCCTTCTCTGGCCGAACCACGGTAGCCCTAGCAGCAGGTGTAGATCCTTGTGTTGATCCCTGATGTAGCTGCGGGCACTCGGCCTTCGGATGGCCAGTTTTGTTGCAATGAAAGCAAACCATAAATCCCTTTGGGCAATCCTTGGCGATATGCCCCTCCTTGCCACATTTGTAGCAAGCACCCGATCAACAGACCACCATCATGTACCTTGCCGCGCTTCCCACAAGTGCGACCCTTCTAGCCTCCAGATCTCATATTAGCGGACTTGGCCCGCTTGGCTGTCGGGTGAGACTGTGTCGGCCGCCGATCCGTCCTCTAAGACTCGACCTCCTCCCTGGCCTAAGTCTCCAACTCAATCTCCCTCTTCCGAGCGTTTTCTTGGAGCTCAGCAAACGTCCCGTAAGTCGAGTTCGACACGAACTCCCGAATATCCCTCCTCAAAACGCCCAAATATCGGCTCATACGTGACTGCTCGGTAGACACCTGCTCAAGGCAGAACATCGCCCTCTCATGAAACTTCCTGGTAACCATAGTAATAGAATCAGTACCCTGCTTGAGGGTCAAGAACTCCTGAACCAACCATTCCCTCTCCACTGGGGGAACATACTCGTCTCTGAACATGGTGGTGAACCTCTCCTAGGTCACCGCTGAAATATCTACAAAAGTGAAGCTCTCCGTCACGAACTTCCACCAGTCCTTCGCTCCCAAGCAAAGCTGGTTCAATGTGAACCGTACCCTCAGATGCTCCGGACATGAGCACGTGTAGAAGCATCCCTCGATATCAGAAATCAATCTCATCACAGCGACCAGAGCCTACGTCCCATCAAATTCTGGTGGCTTGGTGTTGCTGAACTCCCAAAACAACAATGAGTCACCTCCTCGAGGCCTGGCAGCAGCCACAGCTGCAGTAGCTGCAGCAGCCGCAGCCTCATTCACCACGGCGTACCGCTCATCAAAAGTCTCAATCAATGTGGTCTTGATAGACCCAAACATCTCTGGAATCTCGGCTCGAATCGCTGCTGCCACCTCATCGTGGATCATCTGACGAAGCTCCTTGTCACTCACGCCGCTCGGCTCAGGTCTGTGGCGTGTCCCAACCATGATATCTCTAAAATACAATATAATAATATCAAAGACTTGTTCGATCATACTCGCACTCGATAACTCAACCCTACTTGCTCTTTAGTACGCAAGGATTCTTATTTAGAGTGCGCACTGCTCCGATGTTTTTAGTAGTATGGCCCCCTATACTACCGTCCACACCGCATCAGTATTCACCCTAAGTTCTCCTCCTTGGATCCGAGATCACAAGTACCCTACATCTCGCTGGCATAAGCTACCCTTCGGTAAACCTGTCATAAGCTCCTCACTTCTATCTACTCACTCTTAAGCATCACATACCAGCAGAAATCTCCCTAGGCTAAGGCATCACAAATCAGGCCACTCTAGTCCTAATATGAATACCTAGCCAACTCTAGCATGCATATCATAACATATCTCATAACACATAATGTAAGGGTATTTTAGGAAATCACCGTTCAGGCGCTGGCTGATCGTACACACTGCTTCCTTCTCCATTTCTCAAAATCTTTTACTCTCTTAGAAAACTTGTTCCTTTTTATGAAAAACTTTCCGAAATCCTCAGTTTGAGTCCCGAAACGCCCGAAGGTGCATCCGAATCCCTCAAACCAAGGCTCTGATACCAACTTGTAACGACGTAAATTTTCTAAACAATTTTTCATTTTTAAATCATATTTTCAATCATCAAAAACAATGTCAACAAACTGTATCCAATGTCACCATAACAAACAAATCCCATAATCTCAAAACATAAATCTCTATGAGTGTGTACGGATCATGTCGGCGCCTTCCTGCGATCCTCGCTAGTACCTGAAACACATAACACAACAACTGTAAGCATAAATGCTTAGTGAGTTCCCCAAAATACCACATGCAACACATACGTCTTTCCAGGCCATAACTCTGTAAGGTCTTCCGATCCATGTGTCTCAAGGGACTTCTGTCCCGAATCTCGGTAGACCTTCCGGTCCTACCCGTATCGACTTTCCGGTCCGTAACCTCTTGACCTTCCGGTCCTTATCATCAAGAACTTTTGGTCCTTATCATACATAACATACATAATGCATACATATCACATAACAACATACAACTCATACTTCTCATAGCATATAAGACCTTTCGGTCACACATAGGTACTCTTCCAGGTACAGTATAGTGAGCAGACTCACCTCAATGAAGTCGGATAACTCTCGTGCTCAACGTCTCGACCTAGCCTCCTCCTATTATTCAAATAACATTCCCGATCAATATTCTCTCATAGCCTCATGTCTATAGTTTGGGTAGAAGGCCATTCTACCCTTCCCTGAACTCTCTTGAATCAGTCTTGACCAGAACCCTAAGGTCAACGAAAGTCAACGGTCAAACCTTGACCAACTCGTCGAGTGCACATGGGTGACTCGGTGAGTCCATGCGGGTTCTCTGAATCCTTCTAGCCTCTCTTGGCTCGTCGAGTCATCGTCCCACTCGGCGGGTTACACCTGTCACGAATCGCGGGGCAACCCCGACTCGACTCGTCGAGTCCCATTATGGAGTCGGCGAGTTGCATCCATGGAAACACTGAAATGACCTTCTGAGGTCAGAGCTACTTCTTTAACTATTGATCAGGCCTTCCCAACCACTATAATCATGTAAAGGTCCGACCTTTACACTCATGCAATGTCCATAAAGCTTCTTTGGGTGAAATAACCTCTAGAATGGCAACCTAGGGTCATATCTCTAATGGAATAGTAAAAAGCAAGATAGATAGGACCCTCTTGACCTCTTAAGGTCCATATCTAAGAGGAACTCCACCTTGGGACCTCATATACTTTGAATCCAAGCCAAAGAAGGCATAAGAAAACCCTAGATTCAAGTAGATCACCAAATGCACGAGATTGAGCACATATTAGTACCTCTAGCAGCCTCTTCTGATCAAATGGGTGATAGATCTGAGCTCTTCAATCTTCCTTGTTTGTCCTCCTTCCTTCTTTCTTGCAAAAGTACACTTAGAATGATGAATTAGCCCTCCTCTTACACTACAAGCTTTCTCTCTGCTCTCTAGGGTGTCTTAGGGGTGCATTGGCCGCAAATGGAGGCTATAAAGGCCTTTAAATAGGACACGAACCCCAAGAATTAGGGTTTCAATTTACAGCACAGACTCGCCGAGTCCATGCATCGACTCGTCGAGTCCTTCATTCAATCAGACAAGAAAAGTGCGGTCCTACTCGGCGAGTCTAAGCGCCTACTCGCCGAGTCCCTCTCTAAAATTCAAGACAAATACTTAAAATAAGATACCTAGGAATCCGGATGTTACAAAGAGATCCTCAGCCTATTTTGCAACTGTCTTATAATTACAATATCAGTCCTCTAAATTTAATTAATCTCTTTTGACCACAAAATTAGTTCTAAATTAATTCTTAACCAATATCAATTAAATAATATGATTTATCTTTTAATATATTATTCACATAATATATTAATAAATCATAATTAACCTCTTTCTCCATAATTCATCCAGTCAAGCTGCTTTGGTGAAGGAAATCCAAAAGGACCATGCTACTATCGAGTCAAGTACATACCAATTATAGTTATGGGCTTAGACACCTAATCCAACAGTCTCCCACTTGGATAAGTCTAATCACTATAAATGCAAGTACGACTTCAAAATCCGATTAGCAATCGTAGCTCTCAAAAGCTGATGTTGAACTCTGACACGTCCTTTAGATAAGGGATCATATAGTCCTCTGTTCTCAAGATATCATGTGGACAAATACATGGAACATGGTCATACTTATTGTCCATCAATTTGTTTCCCGATTTCCGATTTGTCTAACATAGAACTTAATTGGACACAACAACTTAGTCCTGATCGGGCCCGACACATAAGTCAACCCAAATCATCGAGGGGCCCAAGATATCGCTTTTAACCTTGTAAGATAAAAGGAACATATAAACTTCGACTTATATGCTTGTACTATTTACTCATCAAATCATACACAACAATACATTTTATAACATCAAGTTACCGATGCGTTTACACATTATCAAATATCAATGCACAACCGACTCGTAAACAACAACTCATATATCTAGGTTTAAAGACAATATGATATTATCCTCTCACAATCACTCGTGATTAATTCCATGAAGTGGTTCATTTGAGCGTGGGTTTAATCCAATACTCAAATCTTATTTCAGGAGCACTCATGAACATTGCAGCAAACCTTTGTTATGTCTAAACGCTTAGACAATTTACAAGCCACTTCATGATAGTCTTCTTTCATACTTACTTCCAACTTATGATCGACTGTGGATAGTTTAAATAATCTTATTATTCTGGAAGTCAAAACATGCAAAAAGTGAAATAATAGTAAACAATTGACACAAGATAGTAACTTTACTCATAAATAAAAATATGTTATTTAATCATCAACTTTCAATTGCATTTTATATATTACAAGTTTCTAAATATCTATCTAATCACTAAAACTAATATCTTCCTTCAGCCCAATACTCCTAGCATGATGCAAGTGCTTAACCCTACTTAGTCCCTTCGTTAGGGGATCTACTTGGTTCTCTTATGAAGATACCCACTTCAGTACGAGGAGTACCTCTTCTACTCGATGTCTATTGAAGTGATATTTTCTGTTGATGTGCTTGGTCTACCATGATCCCTCGGTTCTTTGGTTAAGGCAGTCGTACCTTCATTATTACAGAAAATCTCCATAGGCTACTTTATGGCAGGTACAAGTCCAAGGTATCTGATGAAGTTCTTAATCCATATTGTCTCCTTCGACTCTTCGCTTGCTGCTATGTACTCTGATTCGCTCGTTGAATCAGCTACGCTCTCCTTCTTGGTACTTTTCCACGTCATTGCTCCTCCATTAAGGGTAAAGACCTAGCCTGACTGAGAGTGGAAATTATCTCTTTTGGTCTGAAAATTGGAGTCATTATACCCTCACACTCTCAAGTCATTACTCCTACCGAGGATAAGAACTCAATACTTAGTCCTTCGAAGGTACTTAAGAATGTTCTTTACCGTAGTCTAATGAGGTCTACAAAAATTCCCTTCATATATGCTGACCATGCTCAAAGCGAAGGAAATATCAGGGTGAGTACACGTCATAGCATACATATTAAGCCAACAACATAAGCATAAGGTACTCGATTCACTTATGCTATCTCAGCTTTGGTACTCGGGCTTTGAGTCTTACTCAACTTGGTATTACTTTGGATTAGTAACACCCCTTTCTTGGAATTCTTCATGTTGAAAGGTTTCAACTTTATCCAAGTAAGTACTTTGACTAAGTCCTAGTAGTCTTTTACTCCAATTTTTCAATATCCTTATCCCTCGAATATAAGCAGCTTCTTCGATGTCCTTCATAGCCAAACACTTCCCATTAACCTCCTGCAAGGTTGGGACGTCATTTCCTATGAGCAGTATGTCATCCAGATATAAAACGAGAAAGCTAACTATACTCCCACTGGCTTTGACATATACACATGACTCATCCTCGCTTCTCCAAAATCCAAACTCTTTGACTTTCTCATCAAAACAAAGATTCTATTTGCGAGGCACTTGTTTTAATCCATAAATTGATTTCTCAAGCTTACACACTCTATTAGGGTACTTTTCATCGACAAAACCGTATGGCTGACTCATATAAACATCTTCAGCCAACTTCCGATTTTGGAAAGTGGTTTTGACATCCATCTGCCATATTTCATAATCATGAAATGCAGCTATGGCTAGCATAACCCTTATAGATTTAATCTTCGCTACTGGTGAGAAGGTCTCATCATATTCAACTCCAGGAGTTTGAGTAAATCCCTTCGCAACCAATCGTGCCTTATATGTGTACCTTCCCATCCATGTCGGTCTTCTTCTTGAAGATCCATTTACACCCGACCGTCTTACGACCTAGTACATTGTCAACCAAGTTCCAAACTTGATTGTCATAAATGGATTGTATCCCGCTGTCCATAGCCTCTTTACATTTTCCAGACTCTGGGCCCGCCATGGCTTCGTTGTAGTTGTTAGGTTCATCCAAATTTATTAGTGTGATATCACTAATAAACGTATCACCCTCATCAGTTATATGGAAACCATACAATACGGGTGGAAAATTAACTCTAATGGAACGTCTAAGAGGTAAGGAATTGTCAATCGGTTCAACAGGAGTTTCCTCCTTGGATTGAGTGCAAGTGTTAAAGGCTCCTTCATTGCTTGATTCTTGAATTTCTTCAAGATCAATTTGCCTCCCACTGTCCTCTTGGTATATGAGTTCTCTCTCTCTCTCTCTCTCTCTCTCTCTCTCAAAACTCATCTCCTCGCAACGAAGACAACATTGACACTCGGTCTATAGAAGATATATCCAAAGGACTTCTGCAGGTAGCCGATGAAAATACATCGCTCACTACGTGGTTCGAGTTTGTCATGAGTCTCTCATCTTGTGAAAGCCTCGCAGCCCGAAACCTTGGTATGTGCCAACGAGGGAATATTCCCTTTCCACATCTTGTAAGGTGTTTTGGCAACCTTCTTAGTTGGGACTAGATTAAGGATATGGGTGGCAGTCTCTAAGGCGTACCCCAGAATGATATAGGTAACGAAGCTCGACTCATCATGGAACAAACCATGTCTAACAAGGTTCTATTGTGCCTCTCAGCTACACCATTCAACTGCGGTGTCCTAGGCGGCATCAATTGCGAAACAATTCCATATTCCTTGAGATAGTTGTACTAAGATACTCACCACCTCTATCAGATCAGAGCATATTTATCTTCCTGCCCAACTGATTCTCCATTTCGTACTTAAACTCCTTGAAATTTTCAAAGGTTTCTGATTTGTGCTTGATTAAGTAGATATATCCATATCTGCTATAATCATCAATAAAAGTCACATAGAAGCGGTGTGCATCCCTTGGGGTGGATCTAAAGGGCCCACATACATCTGTGTGTATGAGATCCAATAAACCCTCACCCCTTTCATAAGTACCAGTGAAGGGTGACTTGGTAATCTTTCCAAGAAAACAAGATTCGCACGTGTCATCAAACCTAAGGTCAAACGACTCCAAGACTCCATCCTTTTGGAGTTGGGCTATGCACTTCTTGTTGACATGTCCAAGACGATAGTGCTACAAGCATACTTTGTCCAAACCATTGGATGAATCAATATGCAACACATTATTTCCTAAGTTGTCTACAACCATCATAGTTTCATATATATCATTACAAGGCAATGCTTCATAATAGAAAGTACCATTCAAGAAAGCATTAATAGAACCATTTTCAATGTTAAATGAAAAAACTAAAACCTTGTTTATACAAACCATGAAAAGAAATAATGTTTCATGTCATTTCTGACGAATAACAACAATTATTTAACTCTAAATCTATCCCACTACTAAGCACTAAAGAATAAAGTCCAATCTTGGTGACATGTGACACTTTCCTATTCCCCATGATCAAGTTTATCTTCCCATGCTCCACATACCTACTTCTTCTTAAACCCTGCAAATCAGAACAAATGTGAAACCCACATCCTATATCAAGGACCCAAGAAATAGCATGTGATGAGTTATTATATTGAATAGTATAAATACCTGCGAAGGTGGACTTTATCTTCCCATCCTTTATGTCTTGTAGATACTTTGGGAAGCTTCGTTTCCAATGCCCTTTGGCGTAGCAGTAGAATCACTCTACATACATCGGATTGGAAGAGAGAGCAGCAGAACCACCTTTGGTCCCACTAGAAGAGGTTCCATCATGGGACTTTCCCTTGTGGCTCTTAGAATGAGCCTTCCTCTTCTTCCCTTTTCCTTGCCCAATAGCCAAGACAAGGGAAGCAGTACTAGGAATAGATGCAACAGATATGCCTTTTAGACTACTCTCAGCAGTCCTTAGTAGGCCTTGAGGCTTTCTCAGAGTGACCTCCTCCTTGTTCATATGACAGGTCATACGAAACTGGTAATAACAAGGAGGCAACGAGTGTAGAAAGATATCTATGGCCAGCTCCTCATCGAAGTTGACATTCAACTTCTGCAAGCAGTCCACAAACCTTTTCATTTTCTGCAATTGGGTCGTGATGGACTCTCCATCCTTCATTTTGGTATTGATCATTGAGGTGACGATCTCATACCTTTCCTGCCTAGCACTATGATGGTATCTTTCCATCAAATCTTGGTGCATCTCGTATGGATAGTAGTCCTCGTAGGACTTTTGGAGTTCAGCAATCATTGTAGCGAGCATGATGCAATGGACCTTAGTTGTGTCCATTTCATGAGCCTCGTAGGCAGCAATTTGCTCAGGAATAGCAGTATTTTGATCAATCTCTTTCAGCTCCTTATCGAGAACATACTCTTTGTCCTCATAACGTGTGACCATGCAAATTTTGCGAATCCAATCATTAAAATTGGATCCATTGAAGATCATCTTCCCATACAAGTTCATGAGTGAGAATGAGCTAAAAGGGGTTGAGCTAGAAGCATTGTTGTTTGGAGTAGACATATGAAAAGAAAAGAGACAATGTTTATATTAGATAAGAATCCCCAATTTAACACCCAAAAAAATTAGGGCTAGGACCTGACACAATTATTTACAATTAAGAAAAGGGATGCCATAATCTAATTGCAAATAATTTGAAGTTAGCTAAATGGCAATTTACCAATTTCCACCATGAAAAACAAAATTGATTATTAAGTTTCCAATGAATTGAAATTCCTAGTTTCTTTTGAGATTTATTGAACTTTTCAATGGCATGTTTAATCTCGATTATGCCCTTCAAGTTTGTGACTGGTATACCGAGGATCACAAACAAGGTGTGAATAACCATGTAAATGTGCTTGGTACTCTCGATGTCATTTATCACCTAATCAATGTGTTGGTTAGCCACACACACTCCATTGATCTATGTTAAACATCAAGATACCCTTTGCCACCGTTCCTAGTCCCAAATTAGTTTGCTGGTTAACGATACACGCTCCACTAACGACTTGGCAAGGTGAAAAGTGCAATTTCATGGAATAGCATCATTTTCAGATTTTCCTAAAGTAACTAAGATTGAGAATTTATGAAAAACATTTAGTTACTTTATAATTCATTATACTTAGTAATGAGGAATTAGTTAGTCCTATCCTACATGTTCGGCTAACGACCGTCCACTAGTCAAGAGTGCAATGGTAAGAATGGATACCTAACGGCGGTCCTTTTATAGACCACTTCCTTAAACACCCCTTATAGACCAGCTTCGTGAATGAGGCCTACTAACGGTAAGACTGACTCATCTTATACATACATACATATATATATATATATATATATATATATATATATATATATATATATATATATATATATATAATTATTATTATTCTTTTAATATTATAATAGTATAAGGGTAGAATTTTAAACTTTAAAACTCTACGGTTTAGAATTTAAATATTTCAAAATTAAATTTTTTTATCAAAATTTAAATTCCAAAACCTGATGGCAAGTTTTGAAACTTTTCAAAACCTATTAGATCAAATTAAAATATTATTTAATTAATCAAATAATTTTTCATGATCTAAGTTTGACCTAATTTAATTTATGGCATGATAATTCACATCAAATAATACAAATAATTATCATTATCATATAAACTAATAAGTATTTTATAGTTTGATAATTATCTTCTAACTGGATGAGGATAATCATTACCATATTGTAAAAATCGAATTTTATCAATAAAAATAATTTATGGTAATTATCCTAACCCAACTGTAGTCAAAATTCCAAATAATCTGCAAACAGACCCGTGAACTCGTCGAGTTAGACTTGGACTCATCGAGTTCATATAGGGACTCGCCGAGTCCATGCAGCAGATTCAGATTTTAGACTTTTTCAGTTATGAACAATTAAGCAATGCATCAAATACAATAGAAAAACGACCTAGTCTCTGATACCACTTATGGGTTTAGAGCATAACAACAATCCTATGGTGCTCATGCAAACCATAAAGCTTTGGATCTAGTTTTTCTAATTGTACATGAAATAATCATCCAAAGCTTCTAAACCCTATGTCTAGTGTATAAAATTCGAAAATCATAACTAAAACAAAGTTAGGATGTTACCTTTCACTTGTAGCTTGATCTGTAACCTTTGAAAGCTTAACTATCACAAGTGTAATACCTCTAATCGATCACAAACACCAAGAAGTCAGTTAGAGAATATGAGAAAGAGAGAGAGGGGAGAGGAGGAGGAGGAGGCTCAAAATCAGCTCCATGATCCTTCTAGGGTTTCTGGTAGCCGATTTTAGATGCCCAAGGGGTTTCTTATATAGCTGAAGAATTAGGGTTTCAATCATATACCTAATCTGGTTGCTTAAGCCTTAAGCAACCCATAGGATCCTTCTAGAACCTTATTGTTGGACGAAATCCTTATGGGCTATCCATAAGATTTTGTCCATCTCTTATCTAAGAGATCCTCAGCCTATTTTGCAACTATCTTATAATTACAATATCAATCCACTAAATTTAATTAATCTCTTTTGACCATAAAATTAATTCTAAATTAATTCTTGACCAATATCAATTAAATAATATGATTTTGCTATTAATATATTATTCACATAATATATTAATAAGTCATAATTAACCTCTTTTTCCATAATTCATCCAGTCAAGTTGTTTTGGTGAAGGCAATCCAAAAGGAACATGCTACTATCAGGTCAAGTACATATCAATTATATTTATGGGCTTAGACACCTAATCCAACACATATGTGCTTTCAACGATCTATTGAACTTCATAAATCTACCATTGAAAGCCTTTTTCATCTATGGCTAAAATGCAAAGAAAAACCAAAAGTTGATAGTTATCATTGGATAATTTCTTATTAGTTGGATAAAAGAAAAGATGAACTAGCTTGTGATGACTATCAGTGGATCAAGCCAGAGATTATTATTCAAGCTGATAAAGTGCGTAATAAAGATCTATAAATGTATTAGGTTTTGACATCATCAGATCAGGGGAGAATGTAAGGTCAAGCCTTATAATATGATGAGTTAAACCTATGTCATGCTTACTCAATCAACAGTGGCATCAGCCGCTGACCAAGTCTTGTTGTAGCGTGACATGTTTCTTTTTCTTTAAGTTACTAATTTATTATCTTAGTGACTAGATCTATTTTCTATAGTACATATCTTTTATAAAAGGTAGTCATCTGTGAATTCTTATCCTTGATATGTATGGATTTCATTCTAGAATAGTCGTCAACTTAGTATCTAAGTTATATTAGGTTATGATTTAAATTACCGCCGTGTGCTTTCTCTCTTTGTGAGATATTTCTTGCATCGTAAAATAGCTCGAAATATGGACACTCTCTCGTCAAGTTTTCGAAGATACATTGAAACGAAGGTTTGTGCATTCAAAAGCACTGTCGGAAAAAGTACTCTTGAAAAAAAATTGTATCTCCGTCAAAATGATCATGCACGAGATGGTGTTGGGTACTTTCACAATGTCTTTGCATATATTTTCTTTTTTTACGGTTCACACTTTCGGCTTCGATCCGTATTGCTTAAAATGTTGATCATTCCCTGCAACGTTTTAGCAAACCCCATCATTGTCTGCAACACAAGTTTTGTGGTCGTGGAAGATGAAGAATACATTTTTATTAGTAGTATGAGAGCATGATTAGTATTGGGATGGGGTAAAATGGTATGGTCTACTAAATATTTATAGTGGTTTTAGTATGTATTTAGAGTTGGTTAGTAGCTATTTATAATGGCAGTTAATCAACTACCTAGTTGCCTACTGGGTAAGGCACTAGAGGTCCTGTGTCCAAGTCTTGTGGGTTTCAACTAGAAGTTGGCAAAAAGATGGTATGCGACGTACTTTGGTGTTTTAGCATATCTTCCAAAAGGCATGCTCTCTCCCTATTTCCTTACAAAAGCAGGGACCCACACTGGGTGACAGGGAACCCAATTTTTTATTTAGTTAAAAAAGATTTTTTTTTAAAATCTAGCCACTGATTGGCTGGAATGGTAAAGAGATGCATGGAAAAACCGTGCCGAGTTGACCGCTTGACCTCGACATGCTGAGCTCATGGCCCAGTGTTTGCAGAGCAATGTCGGCTTTGCCGACGGCCGTGCCAAGACGACTCCCTACGGTCTTAACATTTGTAAATAGATGTGTTAATATATCATAATTTTGTTGCATATCCAATTATTACAAAAGCATTTGATAGTTCTAGATAATTATCTGACAGTTTGATATCAAGTAAAACAACATTAAAAAATACCACATTTCATTGATATAACCATTACAATTAATTTAAGAACAGAAATATCTTAGGGCAATGCTTAATATAAGAATTGACTTCATAAACAATTGAACAAAACAACAACCATAACAGAAAACACTATCAAACAACAAATAAAATGACTTTAATTAAAGTATCACAAGGTAGTTGTGTGATTGTACCATTCATTAAAATTTTGATGCTGCACTCTTTGATTCTTCTTCAACATCATGCGGATTTCACGAATCTATCTTTGTACCATCAGTTGGAATGTTCCATATCACCCAGACACCCAACTCAAATAACTTGACATCATTACTTTAGCGATAGTTAAGACATCCCAAAACTATAGGTTTTTCACAAACCTGTAACCTTGATGTAACAATGACAAAACAAAACAGAAGACAGGAGCTTTTTCTAAAAGCTTAAAGCTTTATTCAGTAGAAAAGAAAGTGGAGGAGATGATCCTCAACGTACACATGCATAGACTATTTAAACAAAAAATAATGCGACTAATTTGGAACAACCTCAACTAAACATAAGACCCGGACTGCATAGCCTACATGGCTTTGATTTATTCTAGCTAATAAAAAACGTGCATAATTCAAATAAACTTTACTAGACTCAGAATTATACCAACATTCTCCCCTTTAATTCTGAGCTCCAATCTTCTTGATGCCAATCAACCTGCACATTTCATCATGCTTCACCCTGTTTAAAGGCTTGGTAAGCATGTCATCCTTCTGTTCTTTCCCATCTACATGTGTAACTTCAATTTCCCCATTTTCAACACATTCCCTGATGAAATGAAACCTCACATCTATGTGTTTACTCCTACCATGGAACACTGGATTCTTCATAAGTTCTAAGGCCGATTTATTATCAACAAACAACTTCACTGGAGGAATGTTTTGACCTGTTATCTCTATTAGCAATCTTCTAAGCCAAATACCTTGACATGCTGTCATGGTAGCAATCTTCTAAGACAGAGCTACACACCTCTGTTTTTGTGATGACCATGTGACCACGTTTCCGTTCACATAGAAAACCATTCCCCCTATACTCCTCCTATCATTTTGATCTTTTGCATGATCACTGTCTGAGAAACCTGTGATTGTGAGCTTGCTGTTTCCTTGAGTGTAAGTCAAACCATAGTCCAGAGTTCCTTTGATGTATCTTAGTATCCCTTTGACAACTTGTAGGTGGACTTTGGTGGGTGTTTCCATGAAGCGACTAACCACACCCATAGCAAAAGACAGGTCTAGTCTTGTATGAGTCAAGTATCGAAGTCCACCTACAAGACTCCTATATTCTGTGGGGTTTACCAAGTCTCCATCTCCTTCCTTGGTTAATGATAACCTATGCTCCATGGGACATCTTGTAGAATTACAGTCAAGCATGCGTGTTTTTTCTAGCAGTTTTCTAGCATAGGCTTCTTGTTTTAGAGTAATACAGTGTTTTTGTTGACTTACCTCCATTCCCAGGTAGTATGTTAGGAGCCCTAGATCGCTCATTTCAAATTTTGCATTCATCTCCATCTTGAATTTCTTTACTTCTTCAATTGAGCTCCCTGTCACTAGCAGGTCATCGACATATACTCCCACGATCAGTATATTTCCATTTTCCTTTCTTGTGTAGACTGAGTATTCTTGAGGGCATCTTCTGAAACCAAGATTCTTCAGATGTCGGTCCAAACAAGCGTTCCAAGCACTAGGGGCTTGCTTAAGCCCATATAGGGCTTTGGATAGCTTGAGCACCTTGTGGGTCTCGTCTCTCTTCTGGAAGCCTTCAGGTTGAGAAACATAAACTTCTTCTTCTAAGTCACTGTTTAGGAACGCCGATTTCACATCTAGGTGGTGCACCTTCCATCCATTTGATGCTGCGAGGGCTAGAATTAAACGAATAGTTTCGATTCTTGCCACTGGTGCGAACACTTCACCGTAATCAATACCTTGTTTTTGTACATATCCCTTTGCCACCAATCTAGCTTTGTGCTTGACTATTTTTCCCGTCGGATCCCTCTTTACTTTGAATACCCATTTCAAACCAATCGCCTTTCAATTCTTCGGGAGATCAACAAGACTCCATGTGTTTTTTCTTTGAATTGCGTCCAGTTCTACCTCCATTGCGTTTCGCCATTCCTTCTTTACAATGGCTTCTTTGTATGATGTTGGCTCTTCATTGAAGCTCGTCATCATTAATTCTTCAGGCGGTAAGTGGATTTGTTCTGTAATTTCGTATAGGTTGGTGAGTAAGTTGTATCGTTTTGGTGCGCCACCTCCGGTTGAGCTTGATGCGGAGTTAAAATTGGAAGAAGAGCTTTCTGAATTTGGGGAATTTGGTGAACTGGGTGTTATCGGGTGTTATTGGGGAAATATAATCCGGCTGACCCGACTGACTTAAATGGTCATAACTTTCCCAATTATTTGAATTTTGTGACCCGTTTTCTTGACTTAAAGCATCCGACGCCCATTCTTCATCGTCTTCAGATACGTCTCCAGTGAATTCAAATCCTTCCACCGTGAATCTCATTCCTGGTGTTGAATTGATCTCCATACTCTTCTCCCAATTCCAAGCTCGATTTTCTTCTAATATCACGTCTCGACTTACGTACATTTTTCCCGCATCTGGGTCTAGTAATCTATATGCTTTCGAGCCTTTTTCAATTCCGAGATGGACCAATGGCATGCTTCTGTCTTCGAGCTTCTTTTCATATCCCTTTGCAGTCTTCATGTGAGCTACGCATCCAAAGACTCTGAGGTGGTCGATATGAGGCTTTCTCCCAGTCCAAGCTTCATACGGGGTTGAGTCCTTTAAAGATTTCATTTGAACTCTGTTCAAGACATAAACAGAGTGTGACACTGCCTCTCCCCATAAGCTATCTGGCATTGTCATTGTCTTCAAATTACACCTTACCATCTCCAATACTGTGCGATTTCGTCTCCCTACTACTCCGTTTTGTTGTGGAGAGTAAGGAGACATGTAGTGCCTCTCTATCCCAGTCTCCTTACAATATCTTGTGAATTCATTCAACAATAACTCACCACCTCTATCTGTTCTTAGCACTTTCACTTTCTCCCCTGTCTCAATTTCCACTTTATATCTGAAATTCTTGAATATTTCAAGTGCTTCGTCTTTAGTTTTCATCAAGTACACCCACATTACCCTGCTGAAATCCTCAACGATCAGCATAAAGTACCTGTTCCCAGATGGTGTGGGTGGTGAGACTGGTCCACACAGATCACTGTGAACCAACTCAAGTCTCTTCTTTGCTTTAAATGATGCTTGTGCTGGAAAGGGATTTCTTGTTTGTTTTCCCACCAAACATCCTTCACAGGGTGATGAAGGAGCTTTGATCTTTGGCATTCTGGTGATCATCTTTTTGTCGGTCATTTGCTTCTAAGAATTAAAGTTTGTGTGCCCAAGTCGCTTGTGCCATAGCCACATTGAGTTATCGGCTTCAATGTTTAAACACACTGCACTTATTTCTTCTAGCTCTATCTTGTAGAGTCTATTGCTTGACCTGCGTACCTTCATGAGTAGTTTTCCAAACGGGTCATGCACCCACATAAATGGATCCTTGATCCTTATTTCGTCTCCACCTTCAGCCAGTTGACGTAAACTGATGATGTTACTGCACAGATCAGGAATGTAATAGACATTATCGAGTTTTTGGCTTCCACCATCTTTGCACTTGAATACGATTGAGCCCTTTCCATCGATCCTTACTCTGGAGTTGTTTCCAAATTTTACATGTCCGTGAATTGACTCATTTAACGTCTTGAACTTCGACTTATCACCGGTCATATGATTGCTAGCTCCGCAATCAAGGTACCACACCTTCGTATGATTTAAGCACCCGCCTTTTCTCAATTCTGGCTTTATCTTTTCTTCATTCAACATTACTTCCCCAGTTTCTTCTTCTTTTTCAATAGACAAGAGTAACAACGCAGGCTCATTTTCATCATGAATTAAATTATTTTCTTGGCTTCTTTCTTTTCTGGGATTTTTACATTCTGCAGCGTAATGACCGTGCTCTTGAAAATTGTAACATAATACCTTACTCTTGTCGAAGCTATTTGAGCCGTGAGTGTTTGAGTTTTTGTGGTAATTGTGATCACCTCTGCCACGGTCACCACGACCACCACTATTGTTTCTCCCACGACCTCTGCCTCTGCCTCGAGAACCACTGGAACCACCACGAATCGACTTGAATTTGACATCTCCATCTCCTTTTTTCTTGTTTCTCTCTGACCATTCCTGATGGGTCAGGAGAAGTTTCCGATCCTCACTTTCTCCACATCCTTTCATTCTCTCTTCATGTGCTTTTAGACGGTCGATGACTTCTTCCACGGACATCTCGTCTAAATCTCCAAATTGTTCGAGAGTCGAAGCAATTTGAAGGAATTTACCTGGGACTGCTCTAAGTAACTTCTTCACAACGTAAGATTCTTGGATCGTCTCACCTAGTGATCTCATAGTACTCACAGTGTTTGTAATTTTTCCTACGAAATCGTCCACACTCTCTGACTCTTTCATTGTCAATGCTTCAAATTCAGCTTTCAACGTTTGAATTCGAGCTGATTTTACCCTGTCAGCCCCCAAGAACATTGTTTTTAGAGCTTGTCATGCTTCTTTCGCCGTCTTCTTCTCTGCTAACACCATTAGAAGGTCTTCTGGTATCCCCTGATAAATGGCTGCCAGTGCCATGTTATCCTTCTTCGATTTGACAAGGGTATTTGCAGTTCTTGGCTCAACTGCATCCCACACTCCTTGTGCCAACATGAAGACTCTCATCTTGATCGCCCAAGCACCATAATTCGATCTTGTCAGCATCGGATAATGGAGGGTAACTTGGCCCTCTCTGTCACCGTTTCCATTGTTGCCACTGCTACTACTATTAGTCATCTCTTCACGAGATTGATACTTTGGCATACACCTCCCCCAAGTATGCTCTGATACCAAATGTAGGTTTTTCACAAACCTGTAACCTTGATGTAACAATGACAAAACAAAACAGAAGACAGGAACTTTTTCTGAAAGCTTAAAGCTTTATTCAGTAGAAAAGAAAGTGGAGGAGATGATCCTCAACGTACACATGCATAGACTATTTAAACAAAAAATAATGCGACTAATTTGGAACAACCTCAACTAAACATAAGACCCGGACTGCATAGCCTACATGGCTTTGATTTATTCTAGCTAATAAAAAACGTGCATAATTCAAATAAACTTTACTAGACTCAGAATTATACCAACAAAAACAAGCCTAAGTAGGTTTTTGGTTGCCTAGGACATCGAGTATTGTGCTTGAGATCATATTAAGTTATTAACATCTATAAAGACCCTCATTTCACTTGATTTGAACGTAGAATATGGAGCTTGATTGTGTTGATATGGAATTCATTGACTTGATTGAATTGATTTGGATCTGTAGTATTGATAACAAAGAATGAGAGAAGTATGTGATCATTTTAACCTACAAGATGATGAAGTGTCATGTTACTGTCGACGTCGATGATGGCATTCACATCATTACTATTACACGTAAGCATAGTTTAAACTGGGAAAAGGCAAAGTAACCCGTAAAATGGTCGAAAATTATGGAAGCACGATGTCTTCTATGTATAAAATAGTTGAATTTTAAAATCAAAAACTGGGAGCCTTAATTCTAGTGGTTTTTTTTTTGCCATTTGCCTTTTTACAACAATATATTATTAAAAGTAGAAACTAAAAACATGTTATTCGGCGTATTTTGACTGTATTATTAATTAGTTAATGGATTGGATCATGTCGTACAAAGTGGAACTTTTTTGTAGGAGAGTAAATTTGGAATTTTGAAACACCAAAAGACTCCCCCAACTTCCATTCTCCCTTTCTGCCTCATCAAATTTTCATGAACTCCTCTAAAAGGGAGAAGACTACCTTACCCTTCACGTTTCATTTGCTTAAACCTTCACCTTTTCTTCTCTAATTAGTTAAATTGTGTGAATCTCACACACTATACATGCATATATATTTTACATATAACCACCAATGCTAGCATACAAACTCAACCATGAGCCACAAGCAAACCCATTCACCGAGTGCAATACCCTTTTCATGGGAAACAATCCCTGGTGTACCAAAGCTTATGGCCACTCCGGCAGCTGCTTCCATAGGAATGCTTGATGAGGTCAGCAAGAAAGTTCTTTCCCCACCACCACCAGGGAGTCTTCGTGGGTCAATGAAAAGAAGCATGTCGAGCAGGGTATTTTGGAGGGAGGAGGACCCTTTTCTAGCGGCTTTGAAAGAGTGTTCGAAGGATTACAAGGGTAAGGGTGATATGAAGAAGAGATTCGGAATCTGGGGGAGCAAGTCATTTTCGTGGTGCAGATGTTCGTTTGATGTTGAAGAAGGGAACTTGAGGGGAAGAGGGAGGCCGCTGCCGTCAAGTGGTGGTCCAGTGATTCCTCGAGAACGAGTTCAGAGTTTGATTCGAATCCAGAAGGGGTTGAGGAAGTGAAAACACATGAAGAATAACGCATGTGTATTTTCACGTTGTTCTGTTCGTCTACTTACTGTTAATAATCCTGGTTATTATTGATACTTCGGTTTAAAGGTCGACTTTTTAACAAAATTATGCTTTAATAATTAGAGCGTTTTAGTGGTCGGTCGATTTACTTGTGGTCAAATTGTTAATAACCCATGGTTTTGTAATAATAATAATAATAATAATAATAATATTATAAGATATATAATCACTCACTTATCTTAGGGCCAATGTTTGTTACTTAGACTTTGATAGTGGCTCTAGAAAGCACTATTTACTGGTATAAGGTTTAGGGTGAACGAAATTTCCTTCCTTCCTCCTTTCTCCTCTTCAAGTTTTATTGATCTAGAGTTTTGGGTGTGAGACATTAGAGGCGTTCATATTATTGACCCTTGTTTTCCATGGAGTATTTGAAGAACTCAAGAGAGTTGGTTGCTATATTCGAATATAGCAAAAAGTATGTGTTTCTCTCTATGTGATATTCGATTTACATAGATTAATTTAGGTTTTTCAAAGTATGTTTCTATTATGAGAAAATCCAAAGAATTCTAGGTTACATGTGCCCATATATAACTGTTTATGTGAAATTTCACAATGCGAATCATCTTAGATTAATTATTTTGTAACCTACAAACCCCATTACTAACATCGAATGAGGAAGATCGTTTGTGTAGCATCCCCAAAACATAGAGTAAAATTTTCATTTTTAAATAAAATAAAACCAACCAAATACCATTTCATCAAAAGGTCATCATAGTATCAAATATAGTTTCAAAACAAAACATCATAGTGTAATTCAAATGATCGTGTGGAATCTCTAGTGGATGCAATATAATCAAGCTTGTCCATTCTCCTTGCTACAAGAAGTACCTGAAATATTTAAACTTTAAACCATAAGCATAAAGCTTAGTGAGTTCCCCAAAATACCACATAACATACATAACATTGCGGCCTGTTTCAACTAATATGTCTATTTCAACCATGTGAATGTTATAGTCCTCCCACATTCTTACAGTTACTTTTGTTGTTGCAGTCCTCCTGCAGTCTTTCTTATTGTGGTCCTCTCATGGTCTTTCATACAAACGGTGTGGTCCTCCCATAGTCGTTCATGCAAGAGTCACAAAGACAATTTAGCATCCTACATAGTAAGAAGAATCGCCTCCTAGTCGAATTAGACTAACATCATAGCTTGCAAGAGAGTAAGGATGGTACTACACCACTTAAACATTAATCAAAAGGTCAAACCTTAGTTTCCCACCTAAAACCATTAAGTTGACCAAAAGTAAATATGGTCAACAACAAAAGTCAACCCTGCAGACCACCATGTTGTGGCAAGACCATTACCACGCCGTGATCCAGCTCGAGACAGACATGCGATGGATTTGCCCACCGCATCGTGGTCAGCACTTGACCAGGCCATGGAGATGTTGAAACATTCAATTCCTTATTACGTTCATGATTTGTTAAGTTCACTATTCGAACTTTCCAGAAAGCTTCATCACACCCTAATGTGTTAGGTTATTAATTGTGTTGTGCCAAATTTATTATATATGTATTTAGTCTTTATTAATGGATTGGGCATGTCCATCCATCATTATAATGCTAGGGTTAGACTATATATAGCGCATGCATGTTTCGTTCTAGGGTTAATCGATTGTATTACCATGTATTGCTTTTATAGAAAAGTTATCATCAAAAACTTCTAAGGCTTTGATTATATTAAGCATTCGGCACTTATTCAATCGTTGTTCTTACTGTTTGATTCAATATTTTGTTTAGAATCTATCGATCTTTAGTTTATTGTTTTAACAATTGGTAACAAATCAGGAGATTGTGTAATTCATACGCAAATCTTCTATCAAGTTCTATTAGGGTTTTGAGTTTCTGTTGGATCTGTTCTAGTCGTCTTCATCGTTTTTCATCGATTATAGACATCAGATATGGGTCTTTGTTTTGCCCTAAACTCAATTTTTTGTTTTACACATCTGATTCTATACAGGTTTTTGAGAGTCAGCATCATGCAACCAGAAGATCCTCATACTCATTCCTTCAATTTTTCCACCAGCATCAGATCTACCACCAGGATCCCTATTCTTTTCCCACAGGATTATGAAGTTTGGGCTTTGCACTTCGAAGACTATGTTTTAGGTCTTGAAGAACACGACTCAACTTTATGGAAGGCAATGACACAAGAGACGTTCTCTCACACGGCAACCCGGAAAGTTATCAAAGATCAAGTTGAATACAATGCTCTTCTTATTGAACACACGGATATTCCTCAAGATGAGAAGGAAAAGTTGCAAAGTAACATCAAGGCATTGAGGATAATAATGTTTGCTCTTCCACCTATACTTTTCGTCTGGTGAGTTCTTGTGAGACGACAAAGGAAATATGGGATAGGTTAAAGGAGCTCTATTAAAGCAATGCAGATTTGGAACATTCAGTTCAAACATTACTTCTATCGGAGTTTGGTGCTTTTGTTCAAAAGCCAAAAGAAAAACTTGATCAAATATTCAATTGGTTTAATCATCTTTTAAGTAGGATGTTGAAACACAAAATCAGTCGTGAAATAATAGAGCAAAAAGTCATGTTTATGAATGGTTTGAGATTGGAATGGAAAGATGTAGTGTCCATGGTAAAAAGATTTTGAACAGTTTAAGAGTTATACCTTGGCGAAGCTTGTGGGAATTCTGAGATCCTACAAAGATGAAGTAACGAAGAATGTGAAGATTGTGTCTAGCATGGGATCGTTGACCTTAGTTGCGAAGGGTAAAAAGGTAGCTTATCAATATTTGGAATCCAACCTCTCGGATTGTGATATTACGAAAGAGGAATACGCTCTTATGGTATCTAATCCTAAGAAATTTCCTAAAAAGAACTTTGGGCATTTCAAGAACAGGAACAGACTGGGAAACTACAGTTCAGACAAGCAAAAGGATGAGAGCTTTAAGAACTCTCAAAAGAATGAACAAAAACAAGAGAAGAAGTTGTTGGGAGATTCTGGATATGACTGCAACTACTGCCATGGCAAGAATCACTTTGCCAAAGAGTGTATGCTGAGAAAATTGATTGTGCAGAAAGGTGGCGATGATTTTGGACGTGTTGAAGTATGGTCAACAGATTTTGAGGATGAGGAAGATCGGAAGCACACACATGGTGGAAGCTTTGTGGTTAAGTCCGGAGCCCCGGAGTATGATGGAAGATTTTTGATGGTTCAGAGCGGAGTCTCGAAACAGAGGGGATACGCAACTGATGGCGAGCCAGCCTTTGAAAACTATTTTGCTGCGAAACCAGTTTCTAAACATGTGAGTGAGTGCGAGATGGTCATCGACAAGGTACACTCCATACTTTAGTCTCTTAATATTCCTGTTACTCGTTACAAATCTGAATTAGATTATTTAAATTATATTGTCTCTAATTTTAGTGATAGTCTAAAGAGAACTCGTCAAAGTAATTCTAACCTAAATGATCAAATCAACAGGGTAACAAATAACAGTAAAGAGAGGAGAATATGGATAGAGAATTTGGAGTTGGAGCTTAATAGGTCAAAGGCAATGTTATTTATCTTAAGAGACACAATTTAACACTTTTAAAACAAAGGAATATTTTATGGTTAATTGTTAAATGGTTATATTTTAATATTACTCAACTGCATCTTGATTATGAAATAGGTAAAAATATACACAAAATGATTTTACCCTTTCTCGAATTGAAAGAGAATGAAATCAATGCAGAGTGCTATAAGTGTGAATCCACTGTGTCCTCTGATGATGTTTCCGAATCTTACAGAATCATACTTGACAAAATTGAAGCTTATATTCAGTCCAACGAACATAAGAATATATGTTGAAACAAATGTTGGATGAAAATGATAAAGAACGGATTAAATCTAATACTGTGCAAAAATTTGACTCATTGTGCACAAAATTGAGTTGAGAAAATACTTTTGACGCTGAAAACGTTTCTAAATTTGATGAAAGTGACATGAATGAGATTTTTGTAGAGGATGAGATTGATTGTTTGATATTTGTACAAAATGAGGTTGAACCTAAGAAAAAGTTGTTCTCTGAATATTTAATAGAATATGTCCGTCTTGTTAAAAATAAAGGTTCAGAAGTTTTGAAAGCAAAAGCTACAGTATTTCTGAAAGTTCAGTTGAGGAATTTATTGCTAAGAAAAAGTAGTTGAATGCTAGATATCAGAAAAACTTAAAAGAAAGAAAGTGTTTCTGGAAATCTAAAAATTCCAATTCTGTTAACCAAGAAAGATGCGCAAATCAAAATGTGAAATCATCTCTAAATCCGAAACCTAAATCATTTTCAAAGCCACGTTCTTCAAGTCCACAGGTTTCAAAATCTAATGGTTTTCCAAAACCATCATTTTCAAAATAAACGAAACCTTTGGAAAAGTTTAGACCCAAATTTTCTCCGAAAACAAATGTTTCGAAATCTGTCAACGCAACAAAAGACGTTAAAGGAAAAAATAAAGTTGTTTCGGGGCATGAGATAGCAAACTTGAAAAAGGAGAAAAATGCTTTTGAAAAGAAGATGGCTGAAAATCACAAGGATTTTGTCACAACTAGCATTTTTGTTAGGAAATTCTACTCTCATGCAATCATTCACCTAGTGTGATAACTTGTACTCTAAGTGAATACCATGCTCCATTCCTATTCAAATATAACTCATATGCTCAAATAAGGGTTGGAAACCCTAGATATCCCATTTCAAGTTCACTATGGCCTAGGATTCTTTTATTGGACCTAATGGACCAATAAACCTTCAAGTTGACTATCTTGGGCCTAGAAACCCTAATTGGGCTCTAAATAGACCACATTCATAAAACTTTAGCATTTTGGGCCATGTGGGCCTAAAATAATCCATCTTATCTCAAATGAGCCTTGTTGGGCCATAAAAGATTTCATTTTCCCCAATGGGCCGAAAAAAAAAGATTTTGGGCTTCATAAATTCGATCAAGACCAAAAATGGGCAAAAATCACCTCATCCTCATTTACCTTAGCCCAATCTCGGCCCAAGATCATTCCAAAACAATAAATAAATAAACAAATGGAAGGAGGTTGATTTAGACTTTGCCAACACATGATTATCTAGCATATATCTAGACAATCACATACATCTAGACACTTATTACCCTTCATGCAATACTCCTTATCTCCTCTCTTTCTCTTATTATTGCTCTTGGCCGAGAAGAGCACACACACACACACACACACTTCACTTGCAAAAAAAAATTCTCAAGCTCTCAAGAACAACTCTTCCATCATCCCCCAAAAATTTTGAGATTTAGGGTGTTTACAAGAGGATTTTTCACCACAATCTCCATATTTGAAACTTCATAAGCTCGAAAACTACTTCAAGGTGTTGCTAGGACTAAAAATCTCCTCATCTCTTCTTCAAAACCGAAACATCAAAGAACAGGTGAGCTTCATACCCCCTATTTTTCGGTTTTTATAAGTTTTGTGGGGGGGGGGGGAATACAAGCAAATGTGTAGATCTATGAGTATATGTATGCCTTGTGTGATTTCTATGTTTATATGTATGTTCTTATGTGATTGTGGTGTTGGATCTAGTCAAAAAGTCCTTAAAACCGAGATTTACATTAGGTTGTATGAAACAAGTATAAATCATATTATTACACACAAATCATTTCTAGAAAAATAACCAAGTTGGTTAATATGAACATTTTTGGGCTAAAAACCCATTTTTGGGCTCAAAATGTTGAAAATATAAATTCAAAGGGCCCAAAATGACAAAATGCAAATTCTGATGGTTGAGATGAGTCAAAACAGTTTCAAAAATGTATTTTCTGGAAATTTACTCTTTAAAGGATGAAAATGTGAATTTTTAAGCATAATGGGCCAAAAATGAATTTTTCGGCCCAATAAAGCCCAAATTGCGAGATTTTCAAATTGGAGGGGCTGAAACTGTACTTTTCTGTAAAACAGGGGACTACTAGTGCTCCAAGTCCATTTCAAGGGTTAAAAATACTTTTCATATTTAAAAGGGACCAAAGATGCAAAAAAATTCTATTTTGGGCCAAAAGTGTAAAAATTGCGAAAATAGAGGTTTCAGCCGAGAGAACTTCATTCTGAGGGACTAAAACTGTTTTTCAAATAAATTTGAGCTAAAAAATACCTTTTCAACAAGTTTTGATACTAAAGTGTCAAGAAAAATGGTTTAAGGACTAAAATGGAAATTCTTTTATACAAAGGGTCAAAAGTGTAAATTTATCCAAAAGAAAGGGGCTGCAAAAAGTAAAATTTTAATGTTTTAAACAATAAATCCATCATGATTAAACACTAGTACCACGACTACTGACGAAACATAATACACCTTCAACACCAAAAATCGTTACCAAACAAATTGATTCGGTCTCGAATCAATAATGAATCAAAAATCTATACACGACGATACTACAATACACAGGCTGAAATTACGGGAAGTCAATACACACGCGGGAATTCACCAGACGTCGATACACCATCTTTGGGCCCGAAAGTTTCAAATCGTGCTTCTTGGGCCTAGCTAGCCCAATGACATGATCTTTAGGCCCGAAGGAAACTCGCTTACATGTTGTTGGGTCGTATGTGACCTAATTCCATGTAAAAGGACTTTCAATGGATTTTGTGCTGTTGGGACCCAAGGGTCTTTTGGTACTGCTAGCAAAGTCGAGAATTCACAAATGCGAGTCGGGCCAAGGGCCTTTCGCATTCATGATAGCCTTAAACGACTTATGGAAATAGCGGGGGCTTCGCGCCCTCTTTTCTCCTCGGTTGTGGGGCTATGAGAAGTTAGGGTGGTTGGATTAAGTGAATAGTACGGACGACGCCTAAGGGATCGTTTGTATAGTTGTAAAGTAGTTGTTTTCATTAATGCGTGCTTATAACAATTCACAATCCATAATTAATCCAATGTCACCTGGAATTATTGAATACACACGTCACAACGGTATAACAAAATATAAAACGCGTAATTCAAAGTATTAGGAAAACATCGGGTTTTCCTAGGGTTTTCAATTCATACACCTACAAGATGCATACCAAGTCTACCAATTTTTTTTACATTTATAAAAACAAACAAGCATACTTACGGATCTTCACACTTTTTACACGATACTCTTTTCAGAAAATATCGGATTTTCTGGTGGTTTTCAAAACAATACAAAACATTATATTTCAAACATTACTTATGAACTCACCAACATTTTTATGTTGACCGTTCTCAAAATAACTTGTATTCTCAGCAAATCGTTGAAGCAGGATGAACAAAACAAACTAATGGATATTGTGTTATATTTTGTTTCATCATACTTATGACATCCCCAAAATCACGGCCAGAAAAAACCGATTTTCATTTATGCTTTTTAAAATAATTTCAGAGTAAATCCTTTTGATTTAAAAGTGTTGCGGAATTTGTTCCTAAAACAAAACATGATAAAATAATATTTATCAAAGCATTTCATCAAGAGATGCATTTTCATTATATAATCAAAACTCGGGATGTCATGCTCCGATACAAACCATAAAGCATAAACGATAACATTACAAGTCATTCAACAAATATATACATATACAGACTTGTAAACAAAACAACTTGATGATTCAACCATCATATGCCCTCGCGCCACTACCTGTAATACAAATAAAACTGAGTAGGTCATGCTTGGGAGCCTGGTGAGCATATAGGGTTTTCAACCCACAATAAATAAGTTATATTTAATTTCACCAACCAATCACTATCCCGATTACCCATTCCCATTATCCTCACTTTACGTCCCTAAAATAACATCTATCTCAAGGGACCTAATCTAGGATTTTCATCAGGACGGACATCACTGCTAAGGGGTTTCCTCAACAATAGACATCCTAAAGGCAACCATGAGGGGGATAGAGCACACCGGTGAACACATCGTTCACAACACCTACAGGTTATGAACCTGCTAGCGTTCCACTGGACTGTCTAGAAAGAGTCCGTGGTCGTTATCCATACTCCGCTGAATAACTAGATCAACAACAACAACAACATCGAGGCCTCTCATCTGTTTATTACACACCAACTATCTACCCATGTTCTACCCAACATATTAGTAGATAAAATATATACTTTCATACATAGTTTAAAACCTGTATATCATTTTCATTCAATATATATTCCACATAACAGATGAGGCATACCCACGTAACACGTATTTCATAGAAAGCAATTCAGATCTATGAGATGGAATAAAGTGAATATCCATTCACGCATACAATCACAAAATATACACATAACAAGTATATCGCATAAAATACTTCATAGTTACTTGTTAGAAGAAAGTAACTGCACCCTCACACATATAAACCACAATTTACTTAATACACTCAAACTGCACTTGTATTATTATCGTGTTTATGAAAGGTAGTATACACTCACTTGATCAGAAGACGATCGGACAGCACTACGACTTGCAGAAGTAGTAATCCACAGCAGATCTAGAAGATCTTCACAAAAATCGAACTTCTCGCGGGCAGAGCTTCGACTCGGGAACCGCACTTCTCGGGATCTTCGGGATCTCGGGACTTGCCTCGGGGCTTGGGAATAATACCGGGGCTTGGGGTATTTCTGGCACGCAAAACGATGCAAAATGGGAGAGAGAAGAGAAGAAATTGGCAAAAGACTCGGCTGCCTTCGGATTCCTTTTATAGAGGCTGGAGCCTCGGAGTACGCGGGGCGTACAGGCGTACACGGGGCGTACTGGCCTCCGAAGTCGTCACTGCATGCGTCATCCAAAATTTCGACACTCTTCGTAGTACGCGGGGCGTACGTCGGATCGGACCGCTGACTCCTCTTCGGATAATACCGAAATTAAAGATTAAAAATAATTACAAATTATTTAATAAACTTCAGAAATTCATATCTTCTTCATACGAACTCCGTTTTCGACGTTCTTTATATCCACGGAAAGGTGAGACTACGCTCTACAACTTTCGTTTAGACTCCGTCGGCTAATTTCGACTTTATTTTTATTAGGCCGCGACAGAAACTTTCATTATAAATTCATAACTTCTTCGTTTGACGTCCATTCTCGCCTAACTTTTTATCGCTTCGATACCAACAACGAGACCTTCGATCCTCGTTTAGAATGCTTCGGCTAAAAACCGCTCGATCTTAAATCGAGTATTTCAGGCTACATACCGCTAAGTCGAAACTTCAATAAATCATAACTTCCTCATACGAAGTCAGATTTGGGCGTTCTATATATATTCGGAAACCTCGTTTCAACTACTACAACATTATCCAAAGATATTAAGTTTATTTTACACTTAAATTTTGGCGCTTATTTTTATTCTTAATTAATCAGACCACATAATTAAGCAATTAAGCACAAAACACATAATACTCAAATAATACATTCTTATTATTTCAAAACGGGTTACAAAGGTTAACCTAGACTATTACATTGATAAAAATGGCAAGCCCGGAAACACAGGCGTTACAATTCTCTCCACCTTAGAATGATTCCGTCCCCGGAATCACACATCAACAAACAAATGCGGATAGCGACCCATCATGTCACTCTCCGTCTCCCAGGTGAGATTCGGCCCATTCGTGTGTTTCCATCGGACAAGCACTAACCCAACCATCTTGCGTCGCAATTTCTTAGTCTTTCGGTCAACAATTATGTCGGGAACTTCTCCCGTGAACTTCCTCAAATAACACACATGAAAAGTGTTATGAATTCCATTCAGTTCTTCTGGTAGTTCGAGCTTGTAAGCTTGGTTCCCAATCCTCTGAAGAACTTTAAACGGTCCAATAAACCTTGGACTCAACTTTCCCCTTTTACCAAATCTTATAAGTCCCTTCCACGGCGAGACTTTAAGCAAAACCGAATCCCCAACCTCAAAAGTCATCGGTCTTCGCTTCTTGTTAGCATAGCTCTTTTGACGATCCTGAGCTGCTAACATTCTTTCCCTAATTATTTTCAACTTTTCAGTAGTTTGATTAACCAACTCCGGTCCCATAAACTGCTTTTCCCCAGCCTCAAGCCAACAAGACGGCGTACGACACTTCTGTCCGTACAAAGCTTGATAAGGTGCCATCTTAATGCTCGAGTGGAAACTATTATTATAGGAAAATTCTACCAGTGGTAAATGTTCATCCCAATTACCTAGGAATTCCAAGGTACATGCTCTCAGCATATCTTCAAGTGTTTGTATCGTTCTTTCGCTCTGACCATCAGTCTGCGGATGGTAAGCTGTACTTAAACACAACTTAGTACCCAATTCCTCTTGTAGACTTTTCCAAAATCGTGAGGTGAAACGGCTATCACGATCCGACACAATAGTTAACGGAACACCGTGAAGCCTCACAATTTCCTTTACGTAAGAATTCGCAAGCTTCTCCATAGACCATTTCTCCTTGGCCGCTATGAAATGCGCACTCTTAGTGAATCGATCAACGACCACCCAAATCATGTCGTGACCATTCTTTGTTCTGGGCAGTTTAGTGACAAAATCCATAGCAATGTCTTGCCACTTACCCATTGGCACAGGCAAAGGTTCTAAACTCCCATACGGTTTCTGATGTTGTGTCTTTACTCTCGCGCAAGTCACACACTCAGCCACATACTTTGCAACATCAAGTTTCATCGTCGGCCACCAGTAGTAGGGTTTCAGGTCCCTATACATTTTAGTGCTACCCGGATGAATCGAGTACATGGTCTTGTGAGCTTCTTCCATCAGAAGACCTCTAATTCCTCCGGACTTAGGTACCCAAATCCGATCTTGGAACACCTTCAGTCCATGACTGTTTACACCGAACACCAACGTTTTGCCCAAACGTTCCTCCTTTCGGTCATTCTTTTTAGAAGCTTCCTCTTGAGCTTTCTTTATACTTTCCAAAATGGTCGAGACAACTTCAATTCTCAACGCTCTTGGCCTTTTCCTTTCAAGATTGACTTTCCGACTGAGAGCATCAGCAACAACATTAGCTTTACCGGGGTGGTAAAGTATCTCACAGTCATAGTCTTTAAGTAATTCTAGCCAGCGTCGTTGCCTCATATTCAATTCCTTCTGATTAAAGAGATATTGGAGACTCTTATGATCAGTGAAAAGTTTGCACTTCGTGCCATAGAGGTAATGCCTCCATATTTTCAGAGCGAAAACTACCGCTGCCAACTCCAAATCATGAGTCGGGTAATTCTTTTCATGCTCTTTCAGCTGTCGAGACGCATATGCTATCACCTTTTGTCTTTGGGTCAAAACACAACCCAATCCAACCCCAGACGCATCACTATAAACAGCGAAGTCTTCAACTCCATCGGGTAGAGAAAGTATCGGTGCCTCGCATAGCCTCTTCTTTAGCTTCTCGAATGCTTCCTTATGCTTCTCACTCCAAGCATAAGTAGCTCCTTTGTGGGTCAAAGCTGACAATGGACTAGCAATCGAAGAAAAGCCTTGGATAAACCTTCGGTAATATCCAGCTAATCCCAAAAAGCTTCGAATCTCCGTGGGACTTTTCGGTTGCTCCCACTTCATCACAGCTTCGATCTTTGCTGGATCAACCATTATCCCTTCTTGGTTGACCACGTGACCCAAGAATTGGACTTCACGAATCCAAAAATCACATTTGGAGAACTTAGCATACAACTTCTCCTTCTTCAATACTTCCAACACTTCTCGCAAGTGTCTACCATGCTCCTCCTGGCTTTTTGAGTAAATCAGAATGTCATCTATGAACAATATCACGGATTTATCGAGGAAAGGATTACAAACCCTATTCATTAAATCCATGAATGTTGCAGGAGCATTGGTTAGTCCAAACGACATAACCAAGAACTCGTAGTGTCCGTATCTAGTTCTGAATGCAGTCTTCTCTATATCCTGCTCTCTTACTTTCAGCTGATGATATCCTGACCTTAGATCGATCTTCAAGAAATAGCTCGAACCTTGCAATTGATCAAACATGTCATCAATCCTCGGCAACGGATACCTATTCTTTATTGTTCCCTTATTCAGCTCTCGGTAATCAATGCACATTCTCATACTTCCATCTTTCTTCTTCACAAATAACACCGGAGCTCCCCAGGGTGATGAACTAGGTCTAATGAAACCCTTGTCCAATAACTCCTGAAGTTGCATCATTAGCTCCTTCATCTCCGTCGGTGCTAATCGATAAGGTGCTTTCGCAATTGGTGTTGTTCCTGGCAACAAGTCAATACGGAATTCCACTTGTCGATCAGGCGGTAATCCAGGAAGATCTTCGGGAAATACTTCCGGATAATCACACACAACTGGAATATTCTGCATCACCTTCTTTTCCTTCTTAGCATCAATCACGAATGCTAGATATGATGTACACCCCTTGGTCAAACATTTTCTGGCTTTCATCAACGAAATGATTCCAGAATTCACTCTGCGTTTGTCCCCGTACACCATAAACGAATCTTTCCCAGGCGGGTTTACTTTGACTATTTTCTTCTTGCATAAAATTTCAGCGTCGTTGGCGCTAAGCCAATCCATTCCCAAAACGATGTCGAAACCATTAAGTTCGATAGGCAATAATTCCTCGTGGAACTTATTCCCATTCAGATCAATTAAGATGTTTTTCATGCGATAGCTAACAGGCACAAACTTGCCACTAGCAACTTCAACTAATAAAGCATTATCTAGTCTAACAACAGGCAAAGCTAGCTTTCTACCAAATTCAAGCGATATAAAGGAGTAGTTGGCTCCAGAATCAAATAAAATTTGGGCAGGCAATTCGTTAACGAGAAAGGTACCTGAAGCGACATCAGCTTCATCTTTAGCAGCTTCCAGTGTCATCTGGAATGCTCTCGCCTTTGGCTTTGGTGGAATGTTGGGTCTAGCTGCCTCTTTCTTCTTCGGGCAGTCCCTCGACATGTGTCCCTCCTCACCACAACCATAGCAAACTTTCTTAGTGAGGGTACATTCATTGGCATAGTGCCTTGGCTTTCCACACTTGTAGCATGTGTTCGCCACCTCACATCTTCTGTGATGCTTCTTCTTACATTTGTCGCACCACTTCGCTTCACCTCCACTTCCCCTCGAACCAAACTTCGAGAACTTGTTTTTCTTGTTGGACCCTGAAGTTCCATCGAACTTCCTCTTTTCACCAACATCCATCCTTTCCAGACCCTTTTCCTTCTGCTGGGCCTCCACATTCTTAGCTGCACGAACATCCGTTTTCAGAGTAGTTGCCATCTTGACTGTCGGACCAAAGTCGGCAGGCAGTCCGTTAGCAAACCTCTCTATCTTGGAGAGTTCCCTTGGCACTAGGTACGGAAACAACTTCATTTTCTCAGTAAATGCAGTAGCATAGTCGTCTATGCTCATCTTCCCCTTCTTCAAGTTTTGGAACTCATTGTTCAGATCAATCAGATCTATCTCTGAACAATACTGCACCCTTAGTTGTTCCAAGAACTCCTCCCATGACATTTTCAGGGCTTCTCCTCGTGGCATAGAATCTGCCAACAACTTCCACCAACTCAAGACTCCAGTCTTCAGTTGTCTGACTGCAAAGACAGTCTTCTGTTTGTTGCTACAGTCGCAACTTTCAAATACCATCTCCATTTCAGAGATCCAATCCATTATCTCAACAGGCTTTGGGCTTCCAGAAAGACTTGGCGGCTTGGCGCCCAAGAAGTTCTTGTACATTCGCCCATCCTTGTTGTTTCTCCTTTTCGGATCGTTCCTTCGTTCTCCTTGAGTCCCAAATTGACTCATAATGCGACTATTGTTCCCTTCCTCTGATTGCTCGGGAATCAATTCAGGTTCCTCAATAGGTATGATAGGTCCATCCCTATTATCATGCAACATCTGTCGCATCTCCTCCCTTTGTTCGGCTAGCATAGCCCAAATCATGGCTTGCACCACAGCCATTGTTATTGGTTCTGGTGCTGCTGCTACAACAGGTATTTGTTCAATAACTGGCGGTTGATTCCTGTTTTCATCTGCGTTTCCAAAGCCACTTCTCGTTCTCACTATTTTTGATCTACACACCGAATAAGGTGAAATTTAGATCTTCATTCACGATAGATATTCAAATCATCCTTATTACTCCGAAACGTTTACATGCTAGTTCTAATACCGTAGACATACGCTTAGAATCCTACACACATAAGGTTTCCAGATCCGGTCGGCAACAGACCGTAGATCCGAACAATTAATATCATATATAGCAACATATAACATTTAGCACATAAAAGCATTTTACGCAACTTCCCTAAAATAAACTAGTGCTCATGTCTAAAATCCAACAGACACACAACTCACAATTCCACTTAGCATTCTAAGTTTAAGCCTAGAAATACCAACAAATTCCTAGTTCGCTTAAACTAATGCTCTGATACCAACTATGACATCCCCAAAATCTCGGCCAGAAAAGACCGATTTTCATTTATGCTTTTTAAAATAATTTCAGAGTAAATCCTTTTGATTTAAAAGTGTTGCGGAATTTGTTCCTAAAACAAAACATGATAAAATAATATTTATCAAAGCATTTCATCAAGAGATGCATTTTCATTATATAATCAAAACTCGGGATGTCATGTTCCGATACAAACCATAAAGCATAAACGATAACATTACAAGTCATTCAACAAATATATACATATACAGACTTGTAAACAAAACAACTTGATGATTCAACCATCATATGCCCTCGCGCCACTACCTGTAATACAAATAAAACTGAGTAGGTCATGCTTGGGAGCCTGGTGAGCATATAGGGTTTTCAACCCACAATCAATAAGTTATATTTAATTTCACCAACCAATCACTATCCCGATTACCCATTCCCGTTATCCTCACTTTACGTCCCTAAAATAACATCTATCTCAAGGGACCTAATCTAGGATTTTCATCAGGACGGACATCACTGCTAAGGGGTTTCCTCAACAATAGACATCCTAAAGGCAACCATGAGGGGGATAGAGCACACCGGTGAACACATCGTTCACAACACCTACAGGTTATGAACCTGCTAGCGTTCCACTGGACTGTCTAGAAAGAGTCCGTGGTCGTTATCCATACTCCGCTGAATAACTAGATCAACAACAACAACAACATCGAGGCCTCTCATCTGTTTATTACACACCAACTATCTACCCATGTTCTACCCAACATATTAGTAGATAAAATATATACTTTCATACATAGTTTAAAACCTGTATATCATTTTCATTCAATATATATTCCACATAACAGATGAGGCATACCCACGTAACACGTATTTCATAGAAAGCAATTCAGATCTATGAGATGGAATAAAGTGAGTATCCATTCACGCATACAATCACAAAATATACACATAACAAGTATATCGCATAAAATACTTCATAGTTACTTGTTAGAAGAAAGTAACTGCACCCTCACACATATAAACCACAATTTACTTAATACACTCAAACCGCACTTGTATTATTATCGTGTTTATGAAAGGTAGTATACACTCACTTGATCAGAAGACGATCGGACAGCACTACGACTTGCAGAAGTAGTAATCCACAGCAGATCTGGAAGATCTTCACAAAAATCGAACTTCTCGCGGGCAGAGCTTCGACTTGGGAACCGCACTTCTCGGGATCTTCGGGATCTCGGGACTTGCCTCGGGGCTTGGGAATAATACTGGGGCTTGGGGTATTTCTGGCACGCAGAACGATGCAAAATGGGAGAGAGAAGAGAAGAAATTGGCAAAAGACTCGGCTGCCTTCGGATTCCTTTTATAGAGGCTGGAGCCTCGGAGTACGCGGGGCGTACAGGCGTACGCGGGGCGTACTGGCCTCCGAAGTCGTCACTACATACGTCATCCGAAATGTCGACACTCTTCGGAGTACGCGGGGCGTACTCGCGTATGCGGGGCGTACGTCGGATCGGACCGCTGACTCCTCTTCGGATAATACCGGAATTAAAGATTAAAAATAATTACAAATTATTTAATAAACTTCGGAAATTCATATCTTCTTCATACGAACTCCGTTTTCGACGTTCTTTATATCCACGGAAAGGTGAGACTACGCTCTACAACTTTCGTTTAGACTCCGTCGGCTAATTTCGACTTTATTTTTATTATTTATTTTTATTAGGCCGCGACAGAAACTTTCGTTATAAATTCATAACTTCTTCGTTTGACGTCCGTTCTCGCCTAACTTTTTATCGCTTCGATACCAACAACGAGACCTTCGATCCTCGTTTAGAATGCTTCGGCTAAAAACCGCTCGATCTCAAATCGAGTATTTCAGGCTACATACCGCTAAGTCGAAACTTCGATAAATCATAACTTCCTCATACGAAGTCATATTTGGGCGTTCTATATATATTCGGGAACCTCGTTTCAACTACTACAACATTATCCAAAGATATTAAGTTTATTTTACACTTAAATTTTAGCGCTTATTTTTATTCTTAATTAATCAGACCACATAATTAAGCAATTAAGCACAAAACACATAATACTCAAATAATACATTCTTATTATTTCAAAACGGGTTACAAAGGTTAACCTAGACTATTACATTGCTAAAAATGGCAAGCCCGGAAACACAGGCATTACAATACTCTTACTATTTTGGCATGTAATATTCAAATACAATACTCGATGTAAAAAATGAATGTTGTAATATTACATGTGTGATGATGATGATGTTATGTTTCAATTATATTCACTGTAATGATATTTCAAGATGAAGTCACGCACAAGCCACCGGACGTTTCCGTCGTCTGGTTCGGGGTGTGACAGATTTGATTCAAAGAAAAACAATTCACGTTGAAATTAATCTTTGTTATAATAAAATGAAGGTTTTCAAAATATTCAGAGGAGAGAATAGTGTATTACTCTAAAAACACCTTTTGGGCTGATATGAATATAAGTTTTCCAGTTTATAAGAAAACCTCACAAGGACCCAAGAAAGTTTGAGTTCCTAAATCTTTCTAAATTTTGTAGGTGATACGTGACAAAAAAATACGACACTGAATGGTACATCTGATGGATTTTATACATAGCAAACAATCATATGTGTGCATGCAACCCTAATTTGAGGATCTATGTTTTTCACTATTAGACATACAAGCACTGAAGACAAAAACTAGAAAGCCCTAGGAGGGACATGTAATTTTCGAAATTAACATATAATTAGGGTTAGGATACATACCTTGATTGTTATATTGTAATAACAATCAAATCTTTAAAGTTCTAGAACTTTGGTAGCAAGCGCCACAAGTGTCGCGCCTCTAATGGGTCACAAACAAACCTAGCAACCAAGGATTACTATGGAGAGAGAAGGGAAGTGGAAAATTTGGCTCTAATCCTCTCTTGGAGTGCCTTAGACGAAATCCAACCTTATAGGGTTTATATAGGTGATAAGGAAGGTTTAGGATAAGGCAAATGTATCTTAGATAACCCTAATCCCTTAACTTCCTCCCTAAGGCTTCCAAGGCACCCTTAGAGCCCAAGGAAACCCTAGAACAATCTAGATTTCGTTCCCCACCTCTAAGGGAGATTCTACAATGCTTCAATGCTCAACTTTTGAACATTGTCACCTTTAGTCCCTGCAGTTTCGATTAATTCCTTTAATCCTAAAATTAATTCCAAATTAATTTCCGATTAAATATTAATTAATCAATATGATTTCTAATCAATATATTATATCCACAATACATTAATAAATCATTTATCTTGATTTCAAATTAATTTATTAACCAAGTAATAAATTAATAAATCATTCTTCTCTCTCCAACAATTATCCTATTCCATTGCTAGGTTTGAAGGCAACCCAAAAGGACATTTCTACTATCAATTCAAGTACATACCAATTATACTTATGGGCTTAGACACCTGATCCAATAGTCTCCCACTTGGATAAGTCTAATAACTATAGTTGCAAGTATAACTTCAAAAATTGACTAGCAAATTTTAGCTACCAAAAGTCGTTGTCGAACTCTAATCTTATCAGTGACCTGTCCTTTAGATAAGGGATCATATGTATAGACATGAGACATCGATTTTGAGCATTCTCTCAGTCTATGTTCTGTTTCCCGATTTCCGATCTATGACGACCATGACTGATTGAACAAATCAAATCAGTCCTGGCTTGGCCAAGCACTTTAGGGTGTCATCATTAAATCATCGAGGGGCCCACAGATATCGCTTTTATCCCACTTTAGGTAAAAGGAATGGATAAAATTCGACTCAAATGCTCGCTTTCACCTACTGATCGAATCACACACAACAATAAGTTTTATAACACCAAGTTACTGGTGCATTTACTTATTATCAATGTGCAACTGACCAGCAAATAACAACTCACACATCTCAGTTTCAAGAATATACAATATTATCATATCACTAATCACCTGTGATAAATCCATGAAGTGATTCAAGTGAGCGTGGGTTTAATCCAATACTCTAATCTTATCAAAGCACTCATGAACTCTGCAGCAAACTTGCGCTATGCCTAAACACTTTAGACAATCTACAGACAGATTCATGACAGTCTTCCTACATACCTACTTCCAACATATGACCGACTGTGGAGATTCGAATAACCCGGTTATTCTGGAAGTCAAAACATGTAAAGAGAAACACAATGATAATACTTAATCCTCTATGACCCCAAACTTGCGAGTATAAATAAAACACCTTTATTTAATCACCATGTTGATTACTCATTATTCATTGTTTAATGTTTCAGATAATCAACTTTATACTTGAATTATAACCACAATTGTCCCATGCTCCAAGCATACACACTTTGGTTTCCTATGGTCCATACTTTGTGAAATATATCAATTGAAAAACTTTTCCAATGAAACTCATTTCACAATCCTAATCCTCATCATTAGTGTAAGAATACCAAATTCTTGCCACTTTTAGAATATGTCATATTCTAACATTTTATGCAATGATCCTTTCGTAATGTCACAACATAAAGTCACCAAGACTTGGCCAATGAAATTATAAAGTATTCTATCAGAAATTTTTACAAAACAATTCTTTAGATGTGATGTCTGTCACTCAAAGTACAGTCCTTTGAACATCCTTTTTGCATAATAATTTCTAATCTAGACAAAAATTCTTAATTTCTAACTCCCAATTATGGAAACATTTCCATATTTGCCATATGACAACTCATTATAAATAGAATCTTATCTATAATGTCGATATGGTTCATCAAATACTATACTTCCAACTACTCACAAGCGACCAATCATCAGCGAACTTTGGATCATCCTTTGATAGTTGTTTAATTATTTTAGTCAAAACCGGTTCTAGTCCCTTTTCCCTCTTAATCTCCTAGACATTTGGAAAATTTTAGAATGGCTAAATATTATAGCATATGCAATTGATCCTATACCAGAAGCGTATGGGACACGATGCATAATGTCTCTCATAAAGACATGATACTTTATCAGTCTTCTGCCATAACATTTTATGTGTCATGTTCTCACAATTCGAACTATGAAGAGGGATGCCGTAATCATAATTGAATTTTGAGAATGCATTATGTATCCTTGACTAAATTTTATTAAAATTTCTCGATCTAAGCTTTTAGATTTTGAAACGAAGCGTAATATTCTCTCCCTTAATTATAACGAAACAACTTTTCAACCCCTACAACTTTGCAAAGTGAATCTTTGTTTTTTATAATTAATATTGCTAACTTGCAATACTTAAAATAATAATCATGCTCCCACTAACATGATGATTATCTCATCACTAGCATAACACGTATGCTCCCACTAGCTTTGACATGTATTCAGAAAACAGTTGAACTTCCAGAAAACAATGCTTATTGAATTTCTTAAGTTCATATTTCTAATACTTGATGCTTTTATAAGCCTTTATCTAAGCTTCTTAATCTCATACACCTTTCCTTAAATAGCTCACATGTGTGTCTAAACTAATTCAGAACTTATATCAATAATTCACAATTGTTCAAACCAATTGCCAAATCTCATAATTTGATCTATGAAGAGGGATGTCGTAATCATAATCGAATCTGAGAATACAATTTTCACAATCGCTATCCTTTTAAAATCTCTCATAGTGAAAGCGTTTCCTCACAATCACTTTCATGAATGGAGAGAAACATTATGACACTTAGATTTTATGGTGTGTGTGTGTTCCTATCCATGTGAATTTGTCAAAACCAAGGTTTGCAACAAATCCAAACTCATATGGACTAAACTTGTTCAATCTTGATTTCTCGCCTCATGATAGCACAAATGCCCACAATTGCTTCCAGGTTGTCAAGAAGCTCACCCTTACCTATCAATGTAATTTCCATTGATCAGGATGCCTTGCCTTTATGCAATCCAATTGAGAACTCATAGAACTCACATGCATAATTAACTCAACTGGAATGGCACAGAAACAAAATTATGTCAACACGATAGGTCATAAACCTCAAGTCGTGCGCTAGTGATGATCAACTTGGTTTACTCTTGATTCGTTCTTGAAACTTTTCACTACCATTAAAACTCCCACTAACTTCTTGATATATAAGATTCTCTTGTCAAGAAACTTTCCTTGCCAAAACAAAATACTCAAGATTTAGTGTGGAATCCTATCAAGACTAACACTTCTCTTAATTGGTTCTAGTTAGTCTTTGTCTTGTCCAAGACATCACAACTTACCAATTTCAAATGTGCAAGAATAAGAAAACTTTTCCAAATTCCACATTTGGTGAGTGTTATAAACCTACTAAAGACGTGTCACTCAATGTCACAATGTTGGAGTATGAATCTAAGACTTGATATTGAAATGAAGTATGATTGGCTTCTTAATTTAACCATTTCCACAATTTTCGATACTTCTTCTTAGCCAAGGGTCTAGTGTATCACAGTGTACCACCTCCCTTCAATGACAATTATAACCCACCCCTTGAGACCAATGAGGAAAAAGTTCATGCTTAGTCTGGCCCACTCGTTGAACCAACTTAAGTTAAGACTGAACAATCTGAGCCAACTAAGAATGTCGAGGTGAATGTTTCTGATGCTTCTACTTCATGTGCAGGTAAAGTAGTAGAGGATGAGGAAAAGGAGAACAGAAGTAATTCTAGTTCTATAAATTTTGTTGACTGTCAAACCAATGACTCTTTGAACTTTGAATTTGCTGCTTCTAATTCAGTTACTTTTAAACCTGCTGTTGGAATATACAAGCCACCAAAACAAGCAAAACCGACGACCTGCTGCAAGTGTGCTTGTGATAATAATAAGAAACGTGGCAAGGACACGCCACCAGGGGCAGGAAGAGACAGATTCCCAGTGAAGAAAAAGACATGTTTTCACTATGGAACACCTGACACATTGCTCGAAACTGTCCAAATCGTGCATACATTCCCTACTATGTACAAGGGTGGCAGAACTCGCCAAGAGGGAGATTTTCCAAAAGAAACCCCTCAAGGTCACGTTCAGACAATGGCGATTGGAATGCCACGAAGGGAAAGAGTTAAAATCCCAAGGCCAAGAAATCAACTGCCAAGGGCAAGAAGGGAATGTCGGCCTAGAAGTCAAGTTCCATAGATGCTCCTGTGAAGACAAGACCTGTTAGGTCAAATTCATCTCGGCAGCCGACTACAAGTTCAAAATCAAGTGCCGAGGCACCCATCCGATCCAAAAAGAAATGGGTTAAACCCTAGTACAGATGGGTACCAAAGATTCACTCTCCCAAATCTTCTAATGATTCTAATATTTCTACATCTTTTGTTTGTGATAAGTAGGACATGTCATGGGAGAGAGTACCTTGCGAATATGACAAAGGTCAATCCAGTTCCAAAATGGATTGGGTTCCAAAGACCAACTGATCTCGCTTTGTGTCAGAGTAACTATGGAGGCATATCGTTAGACTTCGATTTGTTGATAGTGGTTGTTCCATGCACATGATAGAGGACATCTCTCAACTGTGCAACACTCAGAACTTTAAGTGAGAGTATGTGTCCTTTGAGGGAAAGGAAGAAAGGAAGGGATCACTCATGGGGTTTTATGCTTAACTATGTGAAGAATTTTTGGATCTGTTCTAAGATTATGCGTGCTGTTCTCAGACCTCCTGGATGCGAATTCAATCAGTGACTTTCGGTTTGAGTTTTCTTTTCAATACTCCTAAGTTTTCTCTTACATTGATTCATTTCAAATACTACTTTTTAGTTTTTCGTTAGTAGGTATTGTTTGGGAAGTGATATCAAGATAAAGTGATAACGGGCAGTCTAAAACATGTGTAAGGGACTGAATCTGAATTGTCTAGACTCTATGTCCAACGTGCTGGTAGGCCCGAAGGATTTGACAGTGTGGATTTACATAGAATCGTTTGGATTGACCATACGACGCTCGGGAAGATTGAGTAGTGAGATAAACACGGGAACCCATGGGATACACTAAATTAATATGCATCTAGAACTGTGGCTTAACTTTTCCTTGATGTATGGACTTATGTCCTTAATTCTTGTTCTGATAGGGTAACTGGGGGTTCTGATAAAGTAGGTCTGGAGGAAATTATTTTCTTGCTTTCTATCTGTCAGTTATATGTTACTTCTTCTGCATGATTGGAAGAGATCCGACCTGGAATGTAACATATGCAACTTTATTTCTATGCACCTCCTTATCTATGAAATTCTTTCTCTCTATTAGCCATATGATGTCCCCTCTGCGTGATCGGAAGATCTGACCCGGGACACAACATATGCACCCTACTATCTCGATAACCCTTTATATATGTTAGTCATATGTTGTCCCCTCTACGTGATTGAAATAGAACCGACCTAGAACACAACATATGCACCTATCTCTAAATATGTCTTCCTCCTTAATAATTGTCTACTCACCTAAAGTAACGAGTCCTTAGGAAGTTCTTGATAACCATGGTGTATCGGGAAGTGGTGAATATGTTTAAGTGTAACTAAAATTGAACCATTTAAGAGGTTGTCTGTAGATCTCGCTGCTTAAATTAAGTGGACAACAATACTTGTGGTCATTGTCAGCTAAATGGTTTATTTAAAAAAAAATTGCCAATATCCTTTGTCTTTAAGTGGACCACAATACTGCCAATTGACCATATCTATTCATGAAGGTGAAGGTACTGATAAGAAAAGTTAAGACTGTCTCACAACTTTGATCCCAAATATTTTTGTTTTTCTTAAATTTGTTCATAGTTTTCCTCTATGCACAAATTTAGGGGGAGAATTAAAAAAATTCAAAAATCAAATAAAAATTTTAAAAAAAAAATCCAAAAATAGTGTTATTTCTGTTTTATTTCTTGTTCAGAAAAATCAAAATTCCAAAAATATTCTTGTTACTATTTTTATTTTTCCAGAAAATTTGAAAAATCCAAAAATATTGTGTGCTAAGTTTACTTTTAGTTTTTTCTTTGTCTTGAAAAGTGAATTCAAATGTATATGAGACTCATGGAGACTGTATCGAGATTTTCTAAGCCAAGGCTTCGTCCGTAATCATCGAAGAATTCTCATTCGAAGGAGCAACAAATGAAGACTATTCTTTCAACATTCAATCCTTTAACCCCAGAAGCAAGGTGAAGCTGCACTTGAAGTTTATGTGACAGATTGCATTGAAGCCTCCTCAATCAATTTGCTATTATCTATGTACCTACTGAAGTGATCCAGAAGATTAGGTTTCTCTGTCATTCTGTTTGAATATTTTCAAGCTGAATGCGCTATCTTTCAAGATTCAATACCAAAAGCCTCCTCACCCAATGTGTGTTCCATGTCAAATTCTGAAGAAAAGCCCAACTGCAAGAGATGAAGTCATTTATTGAAGATTCATATGTTCATCTTGAAGTCGTGAAGATATCGAAGATTAAAGCTGAAGCCAAACTCCAAATGAAGACTGGCAAGAAAATCCAGCTACATTTTTAGGGGGAGCTTGTTGGGTCAATTAGAAAAGAAAGCTATAAACCAAGGGGGAGATTGTTGGGTCTAAATTATGGTTTATACTTTACTTTTCTAGGAATTTGTATTTTTCTGTAATGTAATATGTGTTTGCATTTCTGTTCATGGCCCAGGTGGTGTTTATGACCGTGAATGAATTCGCAGTCGTGAACCCATTCACGGCCCATGTGTCATATATATAGATGTAAGGTGGGTGAAGAGTGTACGGCTAGAGGAGCTTAAGTGTGTGAAACTCAAGGTGTGTTTTAGAGAGAGAAGAACTAATGTGTGTGTGTATACTATGTGTATGGAGCATCATTCTATTCATTGAATACATCATAGATTCACTTATTCTTCTTCTCCTTCTCTTCTATTTTTGATCTGGCATCATCGGTTTGATCGGCATTTTGCACCATCAAACGGATCTGATCGATACACGAGCATATTTAGGACTTACAAGTGGTATCAGAGCTTGGATTGTATCAATCAATTTTTCCAGATCCTTACACAAAAATATCAGTCAGATCCCAATATCACAAAAATATTATTAGCATTAGTTGAGGTGAAATTAGTGTTAATTCATTTTAATTTCAAATTTTATTTTATGTTTATTTTTACTTTTATCTTAATAAAAATGAAAAAAAAAATTAAAAATTAAAATTTTTTTAGTTTAATTTTTAGAATTTATTTTAGTTATTCTATTTTCTAGTCCTCAAAATGTTTTATTTTTAAATTTTCGGGCATTGGGCTTAATTTTTTAAGCTTCTTGGGTTGCAGCCTATGGAAAATGGATCGGGTTTTGGGTCCAGGTATAAAACCCAATGTGTCCGACTGTAATCTTCTTCTGCTCACTATTCATTGCTCCAGCCGTAAACTCACCCAAGAATCCTCTCACTGATGTTCATCGATCCTTCCTAAATCTGTGTTTTTACTCGAAATTGTTTGTTTAATCGTGTAGGTATGCTCATTGTGATCACCAAGATGCTAATCTAACACAAAATGAACCGTGAATCGAGGGTGAAATCAAAGAAATCGAAATGTTCGGCGTTTACGGCCAGTTGAAGGCTTTACGGCCATTGAAGGGTTTACAATCGTAAACCCATTTACGGCCGTACACACCCTCTCTAACCGTAAATCCATTTACGGCCATACACACCCTCTCTAACCGTAAACCCAAATTTTTGAACATTAAATATTTTTTAACACTTAATCTCCATTAAAGCCTAATTAAATTGTTACATGAGTAAAACCTTAGTCTTAAATGATTAAATAAGTTGTTTGCTCACTTGGCTTGGTTAAGTGCGGATCAAAAATGGATGGACTTAAGTTTGCTGACAGTCAGAATTTGGCGATCTTTTTGGTTGACCCTCCTACTGCTCATGGTGATTTCAAGTCTATGTTCCATGGCTTGAAGAAATACTGCTTAGCTACTGCTCTGACTCTCAATCCAGTGATCTATCAAAGACTGATTCAAGAGTTCTGGTCGACTGCAGCAGTGAAAAAGGGGGATGATGGTTCAAAGTCTGTTGAAGCTACTATCAAAGGATGCAAAGTCATTGCAACAGAGGAGATCATCCGAGAGGTACTGAGAATTGAAGATCAACCAGGTTTTTCCACTGAGATTGCAATGGGTAAGGCGCAGGAAATCATAGATCAAATGGGATATAAAGGAAATTTCCCTCCTACTCTCAAGAAGCAGTTACCACCATACTGGAGGTTTCTAGCTCATGTTTTTGTGAACTGTATATCGGGAAGGAAATCTGGGGCAGATGAAATCTCTCTAAGGAATACGGGTGCAATTGCTGCTCTGGCGGGAGGACTTGATTTCAGCTTCTCTAAGTTCATCTTGGACGAACTTATCGAGAACATTGAAGGAAAGAAGAGAGACAAATTTCTAATGTATCCAAAATTCCTCCAAGTGATCATAAATATGCAATACATAGAGATCGAGAAAGCAGGAGAAACACTTAATATGAAGTCTCTTAGGTCAAACACTGTTGGTCTAATCAAACAGACCTGTAAGGGTAAATTCACATTCCAAGGAAAATATCCTTTGGTGAAGTTTGGAGCTTTTTCAGAGTTAAGTGAGTCATCTAAGTATGAAGAGTCCTTTGAAAACCTGGATCCTGATAATGATGTGATAACTGTCTCTGGACATGAAGATGAGAGAGTTCCTCCTGTTGTAACTGTAGTAGAGGAACATAATAATGCGATCAATATCGAAGTGCAAAGTGATTTTCATGAGAGTGTAGATACGGGTCATGATGGTGAAAATGATGGTGAAGAAGAAGGATTTGAAGATGATGATTCAATGTTTGGTGGTAACCTGTCCAGACATGACGATATGGATTTTGATTTGAATTTTGTGGATAACTATTGCCCCACAAATGAGGACCTTGAATCCTTCTTTGACGACGTCAATGAAGTTGATCAACCGTCAACAGAGACACAGGAAGTGGATAATGTTCAAGAAGCTACGCCTCCTTCCTCCATACAGATGGCAAGTACTCCAATTGATATATATATATATATATATATATATATATATATATATATATATATATATATACAACATCAAGGACTCCTTCCTTTAATGTTGATGTTCTATCTTCTACGCCATTTGTGAGTGGTCTGCTTGTGAAACATACCTCCCAGCCTTTATTGAAGAAAATAAGATATGATCTGAGGTTGGGGGTACTAATTCAAGAACAAACCTCACCCATTCAGACTGCAATCACTACATCAACTACTTCTCCAACCGTTTCAACTGCTCCTGATCTTGAAAGATCAAGAACCATTTTTGAAGCTGGAGGTTCTTCAGCTCCTGGAGGTTCCTCCCCACCAAGGCCTTCGCATGATATCACATCTGTGAGGCTTTCAAGGGCCGGCAGCACAAGAAGCAACATGTATTCCTCCTCGTGGTAAAGGCATATCAATCGCGGAAGGCAACTCAGAGGAAAAGGAACCTTCGAACACAAAGCTCATGGTTGAGATTGGCGTATTGAAACAAACGATCATTGAGAAGGACATGTTGATAGGTAAACTTGATGTTCGTCTCTTAGATGTTGAAGTAGACGTATCAATAGAGTTTACGGTCAGTGTGTGTGTTCATCGAGGTGTACCAGACATTTTGCTGCATGAACGTGTGCATTGCTTGATTATCTTGTTCTTCTACTCTTTCTTATTGTTGTTTGTTTTTATCACTGGTTTGATTCACTCAATTGGGTCCTTATAGTCCAGAAGCTTTAATAATGAAGAATCTCCTTTCTTTATTTGACACAAAGTGGGGAGATTGTTGGGTTATTTATTGTGTTGTGTCAAATTTATTATGTATCTATTTAGTCTTTATTATCGGATTAGGCCCATCCATCCGTCATTATGATGCTAGGGTTAGACTATATATAGTGCATGCATGTTTCGTTCTAGGGTTAATCGATTGTATTACCCTACATTGCTTTTGTAGAAAAGTTATCATAGAAATCTTCTATGGCTTTGATTATATTAAACATTCAGCACTTATTCAATCGTTGTTCTTATTGTTTGATTTAATATCCTGTTTAAAATCATGCATTCTTTAGTTTATTGCTCTAGCATAATGGTCCTTAAAAATTCCAACTTTATGGACATGCATATCTAATGCATGTCATACTCCAAATTAGGTCAAAATGCAAGAAATGGGCCAAAACCTCATGCATGGGACCAAAACCATCATGGAAGTCTAGATCTGAGACATATAATACTCTTACGACTTCAATGATCAATAAATTTGCAAATTTTATTGAAACCATCCATTCAAGCTCTAAGAAATGAACCAAATAAGCTAAACTACTAGATTTATAAGATTTAAAACACAAAGATGGAATCATAGATGACTTACATTGGTCAAACAGATGCTCAAGAGAAGATGCTTGTGCTTGCTAGATGATTCATTTCACTATAATGACTTCCTTTTTCCTTAAGTGGCCACCAAACAAGAAAAATGAGTTCAAAGACAACAATATGATGCTAGGGTTTGGTTCTCTGATATTAGAGGTGATGGAGGCTAGGGTGGGATAAACTCTATCCATCACTTCTCTTAAATGGACCAAGGCCCGAGATCTAGGGTTTTGAGCACAGCCGCCACCACGTCGAGGCAATGAGCTAACCATGTTGTGGTCATTAAATGTCTACTGAGTCGTTGTAACGTCCCAAAATTTTGTATGTAAAATTTTCATTTTTAAAACCAACAAAAAACATCATTCATTCATTTAAGAAAATCACCAAAACGTGATAATGTATAAAATAGTTATCATAGTACAAATCATGTCATAAAATGCAGAATGCTATTGGTTGCGGTGTGATCATGTCGGACCATTCCCTTTCGATCTGGAAGTACATGAAAACAAAAACATAAAACTATAAGCACAAAGCTTAGTGAGTTCCCCCAAAATAACCCATACCATACTGTACATAATAGTTCAAACTAAACTGGGTCTATTCCATACCCTTCGGTATCTTTCAGCCAGTACTGGGCTGATTTCACCCCTTTCGATCTCTTCCAAATGATATTGGGTCTATTTCAACCCCTTCGGTATCTTTCAAATGGTATTGTCTATTTCACCCCCTACAGCTAAGCATACAATCATATCAGTAAGATTCATAAAGACAACGGGCATAAACAAGCATAACAGTAAGTGTCACAAACACAAATCTTCCTACAAACATAATCCACTATGCCAACATTGTTGCCTTCAAACCACGAGTAGATCGAAGAAACTCACCTAACAAATGACGATCAATTGCTATTGCTCCTACTGCCATGAATACAGATGCTACAACCCAAATATTCAGCCATACAAAGAGCAACCTTAGCTTCCCTTCCAAAACTAGGGATTTGACCAAAAGTCAACACAAGTCAAAAAGTCAAAGTTGACCCTCCATGTCGTGGTCATCCTTGGCCATGTCGTGGCCTTCAAACAACAAGATAGTCACGTTTTCCCCAATCGGCACATTGTAGCAACCAAGGCCTCATTGTGGGTACTGGGTTCAAAACATATTAATGGATTAAGTAGAATTCTCAAATATCAAAGGTTCCAAAGTTCAAATCTGATCATTTATATAGTCTAAATGGATAAAGTTTCCACCTTTATCCCTTGAGACCCACTAAGAGGTATAGATGTCAAGTCGAAGGTCCAAAAGGCTAAAAATGGAAGGAACTCAATTATTAAATACTTAATCCCAATAGTCCTTAGTTCAACTATTCTAGAATGCTTCTAGGACTCCTAATGGTCCATAAAAATCCAAACATTATGGATATGCATGACCACGTATGTCCTTCTTCAAACTAGGTCAAAATGGAACATAATGACCCAAAATCCATGCATGGTTCCCTTATTACTACAAATGTCCAGATCTATGAGATATGACATTCAAGGGACATAGAGAAACCATAAAGTTACAAACTTTATATCTTAATATTACTCAAACCACTCCAAACAGACCAATTCTAACATCCCAGAATTTAGGTCAAAAACTATGAACGGTCAAGTTCATAGTAAGACGCTGAATCATTGAATTTTTGTGCATTAAATGTAAAACAAATGAGTTATTTCAACTATTATAAGATATCAGATGGTATCTTACTTCTGAATGTGTAAATTTACAAACGAAACAAACAACTCAAACTGCAACCTTAGTTTACGCGTTTGAAAAACTAAAATTTTGTATTAAGCATTTGTGAGAAATACAAACACTCTAGCCTCGTAGTACGCATTTCAATGTTTTTGAAAGTATAAAGAACATCGAAAACAGAGTTCGTATACAAAATATAAGACCGTTTTAAAAATCCAAAACCAGTATAATACTGATTTTCTTAAAATTGCTAAAATTGTTACTATCCGTTAAGGGACTTGCACACCCCATATAGAAACTCCAAAAGTATTTTTGGACTCATGCTATGGCCTAATATTTAATTTTATATTTGAAATATTTTTAATAAAAATATTTATAAAAGTAAAAAATCAGACGTTTTCAAATTATTAATCGCGAAACCTTAAACTATTGATTTCGACATAATTTTCATTATTGGTAATGTATTCCACAAAATATATAGGAATCCAAACCGGTTGTGGTGGATTTAACGATGGAAATAGCCCAACACTGAATAATTTCATGAATGGCTATATATATATATATATATATATATATATATATATATATATATATATATATATATATATATATATATATATATATATATATATATATATATATATATATATATATATATATATATATATATATATATATATATGGGTATGGATATGTGTCATAATCGTTATATGTGGTTGATTAAATTTTCATAAATATATATTAGATATATGTTGATTTTAAAATTAAGAAACCAATGTTTACAAATTAACAATTTTACAATTCCTAACTTATAAGTTTAAATTTATATATATACACACACTATATAGCACGAATAAAACCAATAAAAACTTCTCAACAATACATACATAAATACATCTACTTAATCTACCAAATACAAATAAATGAATAGATAAATAAATAAAGACACCCAAATTGCTTCTAAGTTCTACTTTGAATTACTACGCACTCAATGGAAAACAAAACGTGTCTCCTCTTCAAAATTGATATTGCAGTCAAACCCAAAAACACAATTTTCCTCCATCTTCTTCCTATCAAACTCAAACAGCAAAACTAAACATTTATGTTTTGTAGCTTTCCCTTACAACAGTCCATCTGCATCACTCTATCTAGTGATCACTCAAACATGAGAAAGAAATACACTCAAAATAGATCACAGTGTACTCCATATCTATCAAGAGATTTTTTTTATCTATTTAACTAACAAACTCAATCAAATGAAACGTACCCAATCAAAGAAAAGATCATCACCATTGTTCTTCTTTCTCTTTTCACCACCGTTCGTCCCTATTCATCTGTCAGATAAGAAACCCAAACATCCATGATTTCTTTTCAAACAATCAAACCCAAACAACCACCTAAGTTTATGGATTAAACTCCATTGATTTACAATCAAAATAAAAGGAAAAGAAAATTATGGTATTTGATATTGCCAAATTTATACATATTATTAGGCAATATTTGAATATATTTTGATTAATATTTTGGTTATTTGCATAGATAAATGGTACTTATTGTTGGAATAGTGTCTAAGGCTGCAACTATATTAGGCAAGTATTTGACCCGATTGTGCATGGTCCTTTTGGGTTGCCTTCACCATAGCAACTTGACAGGATGATTTATTATGAGAGAATAAATATTATTAATATATTATGAGAATAATATAAGGAATAATAATATTGTTATTAGATTAATATAAGTCATAAATTAATTAGAATTAATTTGGTGACTTAAAGAGATTAATTAAATAAGAGGGTATAAACTGTCAATTGTTTGATAGTTACACTTTGGGCTGTAAATCCTTTATGGATAGGGTTGGACGATTTCTAGGGCTTAGGATAAGCCACAAATCGTCCAAGGGCTTATCTTGGAAAGGATTTGGATTGCTTTGAGTAAAAGTTATCCAATTAGGGTTTAAGGGTGAAACCCTAGGAGCCTTACAAGTATAAATAGACCCTTGGGGCAAGGGAAATCAGCACCTCTAAAAAAGAAAAGAAACCCTGGCCGATTTCTTCCCTCTCCTCTCTCTCAAATCATCCTCTTGCTAGTTGGTGTTTGTAAGCCATTAGAGGAGTGACATTTGTGACTCTAAAGCTCCAAGAACAAGAAGATCAAACAAGTGTTTCAAGGTAAGCTTCTAACTCTGATTTTTTATTGTTCTTATACTCTATTAGCTATTAGAAGTCTTGGATCAAATGCATGTTTAATTAGAGAAACCTAGATCCAAGCATTAGGGTTTGTATGTGCACATAGGAATGTTCATATGGCCAAAACCCATCAGTGGTATCAGAGCTTAGATTGGTTTCTATTAAATTGATGCATAATTGTTTGTTTCTTTCTTGCAAAATTCGAATTTTGTGGTTCTGAGTCATGGACTCGGCGAGTCCCATGGTGGACTCTGCGAGTTGGCCTGACTCGGCGAGTCCAGTTGGGCACTCGGCAAGTCCGAGCGTCAGGAAGAGCTAAAATCGGGATTTTTTATATTTATCTTATGGAAACTTGCCTTTATCATATTAGATCAACCCTAATCCGATTTTTTGATATATATGACTATAACCTTGATCTAATTGAAGATATTTATCAATTAATAAAATATTTAATTTCCTTATGTGATAATTAATTAATTATTTTGATTAAATTGGTAAATTATTTAGCAAGAAATCATAAATAAATCAAATATGGATAATTATGTGATTAATTGTTAATTTAGATTATTTGTTATTTGATCCTCTATGTTTTGAATAGTTTAAAACTTGCCCTCAAGTTTTGAAATTTATGTTTTGTGATTAAAAGTTTAATTTAGACAATTTTAAATTTCAAACCCTAGAATTTTACAAATTTAAAAAATTTGACCCTATACTAATATAATATTACAAGATTAATATGTATATATATGTATAACTAAAATGCTAGTCTTACCGTTAGTAGGCCTCATTCACGAAGCCGGTCTATAAGGTGGGTATAAGGTTGCGGCCTATAAAATGGCGTTTAATGGGTGTACACTCACACCCACCGCTTGCTTGATTGGTGGAGGGTCATTAGCCGAACGGGTAGGATAGGGCAACCTCATCCTCTCATTAAAAGTATAATATAAAATACAAAGTAACTACATGTTTTTCAAAAATTTCCCAATCTTAGTTACTTTAGGAAAAGTGAATTGATGCAATCCCATGAAATGACACTTTGCACCCTTGCTAAGAAGTTAGTGGAGCGTGTGTGGTTTACCGGCACACTAATTGGTTCTAAGCAAAGGTGGCAAAGGGTGGCTCATTGTTTATCATAGTTCGATGGAGCGTGTGTGGTTTATCGGCACATCGAATAGGTGATCGTTACAATGAAGGCACCATGTAAATTTGCATGGTAATTCACACCCGCTTTGTGATCCTCGGTATCCCAGTCACAAACAAGAGGGGCATATCGAGATTTAAACATGCCATTGAAAAGTTTCAATGAATCTCATCTAAACCTAGGAATTCTCAATACATTTAGAACTTAAAGTTATGTTTTGTGGTGGAGAATTAGTGAATCGTCATTCACTTGCCTTCCAATTGTTTGCATGTTAGATTACGGCATCCCTTTTCTAATATGTAAATATTGTTGTTGGATCCTAGCCCTAATTTTCTTATTGGGTGATAATTAGGGATTCATATTCTAATCTATCTTTGTCTTTTCTATTTGTAGATGTCGAACGCAAACAACGCTGCTGCTAGTTCATTCACATTGATGAGCCTTCGTCAAAAGGTCACTTTCGATGGGACGAACTTTAGCGAATGGATAAGATACATTCGCACTATTGCTCGCTATGAGGACAAGGAGTATGTACTCAATGAGAAGCTTGAGAAAATCAACCCTGAAATCGCTACTCCGGCTGAAATGACCGCTTTTGAAACTCACGAGCGTGATGCAACGAAGGTACATTGCATCATGATAGCCACTATGAACTCCGAATTCCAAAAGTCTTATGAGGACATGTACCCGTACGAGATGCACCAAGACTTGTTGGAGAGATACCACCAAAACACGAGACAAGAGCGTTATGAGATTTTTACTAACATGATTTCCGCTAAAATGGGTCATGGAGAGTCTCTTACCGTGCACCTGCAAAAGATGCAAAGGTATATCAACCGTCTTCGCAAGTTAAATGTTGACTTTGGGGAAGACTTGGCGATCGACATGGTGCTTCACTCTTTGCCTCCAAGTTACAATCAATTTAGGATGACCTACCACATTAACAAAGAAGAGGTCACCCTAAGCAAACTCCAAGGTCTCTTGAGGGTCGCTGAGAGCAACTTCAAGGACAAGTCTGTTGCACCAACTCCCAATCCACCCGCTGCTCCTGTTTTGGCTATTGGACAAGGAAGGGGAAAGAAGAGGAAGGCTTCGTCTAAGAACCATCGCAAGGTTAATCCCCGAGATGGTGCCTCTTCTAGTGGGACCAAAATTGATCCTGCTAAACCTTGCCCTAACCCAAAGGAGGTAAAGTGCCACCACTGCCACAAGATAGGACACTGGAAGAGAAGCTACCTAGAGTACCTGCAAGCCATCAAGGAAGGAAAGATCAAGCCGTCTTTCGCAGGTATATACATAATTAAATCTAACGATTCATCTCATGCTATTTCTTGGGTTCTTGATACCAGTTGTGGTTACCACATTTGTTCTAATGTGCAGGGACTAAGAAGAAATAGGGATGTGGAGCATGGAAGGATAAATCTAATCATGCGGAACAGAAGATCGTCGCATGTGACCAAGATTGGAGTGTACTCTTTAGTGCTTAGGAATGGTTTATCTTTAGATTTGAACAATTGTTGCTATTCGCCAGAAATGGCTAGAAACATCATTTCATTTCATGGTTTGTTTAGACAAGGTTTTAGATTTTCATTTAATAATGAGAATGGTTGTATTTTGGCCTATCTAAATGGTGTCTTTTATTTTGAAGCAATACCGTGTAATGGAATTTATGAAACTGTTATGATTGCTGATAACTTGGGAAATGATGTTTTGAACATAGATTCTTCCAATAGTATGGATAAAGCATCCTTGTGGCATTGTCGTCTTGGACATGTCAACAAGAAATGCATAGCCCAACTCCAAAAGGATGGAGTGTTGGATTCATTCGACCTTAGGGAAGATGACACATGCGAGTCTTGTTTGCTTGGAAAGATGACCAAGTCACCCTTCGCGGGTACATGCGAAAGGGGTGAGGGTCTATTGGACCTCATACATATCGATGTGTGTGGACCGTTTAGATCAACCACGAAGGATGGGAACCGCTTCAATGTGACTTTTACCGATGACTATAGTAGATATGGGTATATCTACTTAATCAAGCAAAAGTCAGAAACTTTTGAAAAGTTCAAAGAGTTCAAGAATGAAGTGGAGAATCAATTGGGCAGGAAAATCATGATGCTTCGATCCGATCGAGGAGGAGAGTACCTAAGTCTTGAATTCCACGATTATCTCAAGGAGTGTGGAATAGTTTCACAATTAACGCCACTTAGGACACCGCAGTTGAATGGTGTGGCAGAAAGGCGTAATCGAACCTTGTTAGACATGGTTCGCTCTATGATGAGTCGTGCTTCACTATCAATATCTTTTTGGGGGTATGCCTTAGAGACTGCCACCCATATCCTTAACCGAGTCCCTACTAAAAAGGTTGCCAAAACACTTCACGAGATGTGGACAGGGAAAGCTCCCTCGTTGGCACATATCAAGGTTTGGGGTTGCGAGGCTTTCATAAGACGAGATACTCACGACAAGCTCGAACCTTGTAGTGAGCGATGTATTTTCATCGGCTACCCGCAGAAATCCTTTGGATATCTCTTTTATAGACCGAAGGACAATGTTGTCTTTGTTGCGAGGAGAGGAGTTTTCCGAGAGCGAGAACACACAAGCCAAGGAGACAGTGAGAGGCAAATCGACCTTGAAGAGATTCAAGAATCGATAGATGAAGGAACCTCTACCACTGGCACTCAACCCGAGGAGGAAACTCCGGTTGAACCGATTGACGAATCCTTACCTCTTAGACGTTCCGAAAGAGTTAGAGTTCAACCCTAGTTTTATGGTTTTCATATTACTACCGAAGGGGACACGTATATTAGTGATGGTACACTAATAAACCTTGATGAACCTAATAGCTATAAGGAAGCCATGGCAGGCCCAGAGTCTGCAAAATGGAAAGAGGCAATGGATAGCGAGATCCAATCCATGTATGATAACCAAGTTTGGAATTTGGTTGATAATGTGCCCGGACATAAGACCGTTGGGTGCAAATGGATCTTCAAGAAGAAGACCGACATGGATGGAAAAGTACACACGTATAATGCACGATTGGTTGCGAAGGGCTTTACTCAAACTCCCGGAGTTGACTATGATGAGACCTTCTCACCAGTTGCGAAGATAAAGTCTATTAGAGTGATGCTAGCTGTCGCCGCATTTCATGATTATGAGATTTGGCAAATGGATGTCAAGACCGCTTTCCTTAATGGGAAGTTGGCTGAGGATGTTTACATGGCTCAGCCAGAGGGGTTTATGGATCCGAAGCATCCAAATAGAGTGTGCAAGCTTGAGAAGTCCATTTATGGACTTAAGCAAGCATCTCGCAGATGGAATCTTTGCTTCGATGAGAAAGTCAAAGAGTTTGGATTTGTACAAAGGAAACGATGTCCCGACTCTGCAGGAGGTTAAGTCCTGGCTCGGGAAGTGCTTCGCTATGAAGGACCTCGGAGAGGCTTCTTATATTTTGGGAATAAGGATAGTGAGAGAAAGAAGTAAGAGACTAATAGGACTTAGTCAGAACACTTACTTAGAGAAGGTACTAAAACGTATTAGTATGGAAAGCTCGACGAAGGGAGAATTACCGATACAAAGTAATGCCAAGTTGAGTAAGACTCAAAGTCCGAGTACCAAAGCTGAAATAGCATAAATGAGCCGAGTACCATACGCTTCCGCAGTTGGCTCAATCATGTATGTTATGACTTGTACTCGCCCTGATGTAGCCTTTGCTTTGAGCATGGTTAGCAGATAACAAGGGAATCCTGGAAAATCCCATTGGATTGCGGTTAAGAATATCCTTAAGTACCTTCGGAGGACGAAGGAATGGTTCTTAGTCCTCGGAGGGAGTGATGACTTGAAGGTGCGAGGGTATAGTGACGCCAGCTTTCAGACCGACAGGGACAACTACCGTTCGCAGTCGGGCTGGGTCTTTACCCTTAAAGGAGGAGCAGTAACTTGGAAAAGTTCCAAGCAGGAAACCATAGCTGATTCAACGTGCGAATCAGAGTACATTGCAGCGAGCGAAGCGTCGAAGGAGGAAATATGGTTGAAGAACTTCATTGGTGACCTTGGAGTTGTACCTGCCATAAAGGAGCCCATGGAAATTTTCTGTGATAATGAAGGGGCAGTTGCCTTGACCAAGGAACCAAGGGATCATGGTAGATCTCGACATATCGACAGAAAATATCACTTCATTAGACATCGTGTCGAAGAAGGACAAATCATAGTGAAGAGGATATCATCGGAAGATAACCCAGCAGATCCGCTTACAAAGGGACTGAGTAGGGTTAAGCACTTGCAGCATGCTAGGAGCATTGGGTTGAAGGATGATATTAGCATAGATTAGATAATAGTAGAAACGTGTAATAGATAAATGTGATTAACATTTGATGATTAAATAAAAGAGTATTATTTATTAGTACTGTTACTGTCTTATGTTAATTGTTTAACTATTGTTTCATTTTGCATGTTTTGACTTCCAGAATAATTGAGTTTATTAAGAATAATCGAATTATTCAAATTGTTCACAATCGTTCATATGTTGGAAGTAGATATGAATGAAGATTGTCATGAATCGGTGTGTAGATTGTCTAAATGGTTTTAGACATAGCAAAAGGTTGCTGCAACGTTCGTGAGTGCTTATGAAATGGTTTTGAGCATTGGAACAAATCCGCGCTTGCTGGAATCACCTTATGGAATATGATATAAAAGGATGATCGCAAGACGATAATATCATATAGTCTTAAAACCTAGATATATGGTTTTTTATTTGTTAATTGGTTATACATTGATAATGCGAAAACGCATCAGTAACTTGATGTTATAAAACGCATTGTTGTGTATAGTTGATTAATGAATAAGTAAATGCATATAAGTCGAAGTTTATCTGTAACTTTTATCCTAAGTAGGTAAAAGCGATATCTCGGCCACTCGATGATTTGATTTGACTTATGTACCGGGCCCGGTCAGAACTGAATTGATGTGTTCGATTAAGTTCTATGTCAAATAAATCAGAGATCGAGAAACCTAAATGCTTGACTAATCATTCCATAGAATTGTCAGCATGATATCTAACAGAGGACTGTACGATCCTTTATCTAAAGGACAAATTGATTAGATCAGATTTTGACAGCGTCTTTGAGAGCTATGATTGCAAATCGAATTGTACTTGTTCATATAATTTCTAGACTTATCCAAGTGGGAGACTGTTGGAATAGTGTCTAAGGCTGCAACTATATTAGGCAAGTATTTGACCCGATTGTGCATGGTCCTTTTGGGTTGCCTTCACCATAGCAACTTGATAGGATGATTTATTATGAGAGAATAAATATTATTATTATATTATGAGAATAATATCAGGAATAATAATATTGGTATTTGATTAATATAAGTCATAAATTAATTAGTATTAATTTGGTGACTTAAAGAGATTAATTAAATAAGAGGGTATAAATTGTCAATTGTTTGATAGTTACACTTTAGACTGTAAATCCTTTATGGATAGGGTTGGACGATTTCTAGGGCTTAGGATAAGCCACAAATCGTCCAAGAGCTTATCTTGGAAAGGATTTGGATTGCTTTGAGTAAAATTTATCCAATTAGGGTTTAAGGGTGAAACCCTAGGAGTCCTACAAGTATAAATAGACCCTTGGGGCAAGGGAAATCGGCACCTCTGAAAAAGAAAAGAAACCCTGGCTGATTTCTTCCCTCTCCTCTCTCTCAAATCATCCTCTTGCTAGTTGGTGTTTGTAAGCCATTAGAGGAGTGACATTTGTGACCCTAAAGCTCCAAGAACAAGAAGATCAAACAAGTGTTTCAAGGTAAGCTTCTAACTCTGATTTTGTATTGTTCTTATACTCTATTAGCTATTAGAAGTCTTGGATCAAATGCATGTTTAATTAGAGAAACCTAGATCCAAGCATTAGGGTTTGTATGTCCATATAGGAATGTTCATATGGCCAAAACCCATCACTTATAAGATTTAATTGTAATGTGTAGGCAAAAGAGGCAATCTTGAAGAATAAGGACCAAAAGTGACAAATAGTGGAACTTTGGAGGTTTAAAGCTTAGAAGATAATTTTTTTTCAGCTAAAAGACAATTTCACGTCGTAAGGAATCATATCCCACAACGTGAGTGCTAACTTCTAGCAGATAAGCATTTGGAGGCCAGAATCCGTGTTCGATACAGATTAGGACTGAGTTCACGATGTGAGAAGCCTTTTCTCATGACGTGAGAAGGGCAATTTTGAAAACTATAAATAGTTTTGATGCTTACGGATTTAGGAGGTTGGCCAGAGAGAATACAGGGTTCTAAGAACGATTTTGTAACATGTGGACTTTTCGGTATATTATTGTGTGGCTAATTTTTGAGATTTATAGAGTGACTCGACGAGTTGTGAGTCCAACTCATCGAGTAGAGTTGAGTTTGGCCGCATGGATTAATGAACTGACTTGACGAGTCAGTGTGCCGACTCGCCGAGTTGGTGTTGTGTGTGGAAACCTTAAATTTCTAGGTTTGTGACCTATTTAAGGGGCCCTAAGCCCTCACTTCTGCCACCATTTGTCATTTGAGAGCCTGAGAGAAACCCTAAACCCGTTCCATCCATTGTAAAGAGAATGAGTGGCCATTTTGGTGCATTCTTGTGCACTTCTTCGAACGAGATAGAAGAGCTACGTGATTTGGATCAGAGGAGGGTTGTGGATCTATGGTTTTGAGTGCATTCGCTGCTGGGTGGAGGTACAAAGTTCTCATCTTGTTCGTTTCTTTTGCTAGATCTCAACTTAAGAATGTTAGGGCTTTTCCCACTCTTTTGTACCTTTGAGTTAAATGAGCATGGTTTGAGGTTGGAAACCTCATATCTGGACTATAGGAGACTTTGTGAGTCCAAAGACCCAAACTTTATTGAGCTAGAGGCAAGATCTTGTGCATCTAAACCTTGCTAGAGTCTTGATTTGGCATTCTAAGCCAAAGTGTCATGCATGAACGTAAAGCTACAAGCTTTACGTGACTTTTGAGCTTAGGGAGGTTAGATCTAGGATTTGGGACCATAAATCTGACTTAAAACGTTTGGAAGAGGAAGTGGACTGAATAGACTTGCCGAGTCAATAAGCTGACTCGATGAGTCTGCTAGGGTTTGTCCCGATGAGCTTGATCATGCGATCACTCGGTGAGTTGGGGGTCAACTTGAGCGAACTAAGTTGGACCTTCACGAGGCTTCTGAGGAAATGGCGGGACACGACGAGTTTCATGCATGCACTTGACGAGTTGGGGTCGACATGGGCTGTTGACTCAAGTTTTACTTCTGTTGACTTTAGGGTTGGTCAAATGGGAGTAATTGAGACCATGGAGGGGTAAAATGGTCTTTTACCCATTTCAAGGGTTTGAGAGAGAAAGAATAACCTTTGGTTATTTAGAGTTGTGAATAGAGTATTAATTAGAGATAATTATCCTATGTGATAGACGGAGACTAATTCGAGATTCGTACATGAGATTATTCATTTGCTTGCTTGCGAGGTGAGTCTTCTCACTATAATTTACCATGAGTGGTATTTGTGTGTGATTGGGATGTCTTATGTTCTTATCTGTGTATTGTGATATCCTGCATTATTTCTTTGTGATTTATGTTGTGTATTACATAGAGCTTACAAAGTTAGGACCAGAGGGTCCATCAGAGTTATGGGACTGGAGGGTCCCACTATGACACATTGACCGGAGGGTCTTACAGAGTTATAGCCTCGAGTGGCTAATATGTTGTATTTGGTATTGTGGGGAACTCACTAAGCTTCGTGCTTACCGTGTTATGTGTTATGTATTTCAGGTTTTCTTAGGATCGTGGGAAGGCACCGACTCGATTGTACACATCAGTGAAAGAGTTATGTTTTGAGGATCCTGGATTTGAATCAAATAGTTTCGGAGTTGCAATTTGTAAATTTAATAAATGAGATTTTCGTGAAATATGTTATGAGAATTATGCGATTTTAAACAAAAAATTTATTTGAAAATTTACGGTGTTACAAGTTGGTATCAGAGCCTTGGTTTGTGGGATTCAGATGCACTTCCAGGTGCGTTCAGACTCAAAATGAGGATTTGAGAAAATTATTCAAATGAGATAAATTTTATAAAAATGAGAAAGAGTTTAAGAGAAAACGAGTTTGGAACGGTGTGTACAATCAGCCAGAGCTCGAGCGTTGATCTCCCAAAATACCCTTATTTATTTTGTTATAAGTTATTATTGAGACATTAGTGATGCATGCTAGAGAATAGGTGAGGTATTTCATATTTTTGGACTAGAGTGGCCTAAATTATGATGCCTTAGCCTAGTAGTTGCTGTTATCTGTGATTTACCTTTAGAGTATGTGTGGAGCAAGAGTATCTAGCAGAAATCCTTTAGAGAGAGAGCTTTGAGTGGAGGAGTAATCTAGGAGGAGATACCTAGATGAGTATTGGAGGAGACTATGGAGAGAGTAGTTAGATACCCGCGTAGGGAAGAGTTGCTTGTGTTCAGTGATACCTTTAAGTGTGAGTAGGGCAAGTGGAGTAATAACCTAGAGTGGTTTTACATGTTGGAAGAGATTATTCAATGCCCGAATGTTGCTTGCTTCATGCTTTGTGGAACCCTTGATGATAGGAGTCAGCTATTAAGTGAATATGATGATATTCAGGAGGTAGATGGCTGGCGTCATAAGGAGTTCTTCAGCAGCCGATGGCATGGAAGTGAGAGAACCTATGAAGAGCCTAGGGAATAACCTAAGTCAGAAGCACACTGATAAAGGAGAGTATTCACTAAGGAGCAACTAGGTTTTACGGGATTGGTGATTGAGAAGGTCGAGTAGCTACTTAGGAGATCTAGTATGATCTGTGTGGAAATTATGGGTAGATGTGGTAGGTAGTATGGGCTCGTACTACTGAAAGCAGAGGACCTATACTCGAAGCAGGGAGAATTCTAGAGGTTTTAAATAGCAGAGCAAGAGGTGATGGTGTACCTGGGTATCTGAGTATGGCGCCCTGAATTTTGAATTATTTTGAGACTTGAGTTGCAAGTGGAGAACCGGGTGATTATTGCTCCAGTGGGAACCCCTCAGTCAGTTTTCGCCAGAGCGAGACTGCCTAAGGGTGTACCGTGTTGAGAAAAGTGCCTTGCTTATGAGAATTTACATCAGGAGTAGTGGTGCATGAGCTAAGTGGGTGTGTGCACCTATATATGTTGGGTTCTAGAGCATGAGTCAGAGAGAGAATATCTTGTGATTACGGGGAGTCGTAACATACTTGAGTCAAAGAGAGAGTATTGTATGATTACGAGGAGTCATAACATACGTGAGTTAGAGATAAAGTATCTGCGGGGGAGCCGTAGCATTCGCGAGGCAATGAGAGAGTGTCATAAGACTACGGGGAGCTGTAGCACTTGATAGTCAGTGAGAGATAGTGTTGTATAACTGTGGGGAGCAGCAACCTTACTAGTTAGGGTGTGATGCAGAGCGGCTTGTAGGCCTGGGTAGCCTTCCCAGAGGAGTCTGTGAGAACCTGGTGGCCAAACCAAGGATGAGACTGGGATCTTGGCAGTGGTCGGAAACCGTTGTTTTTTAAGTTAGAACGGGGTTGTTGTGGTTCGGGTACCATGATTCATAGCAGATAGAGAGGTGGTCACATGGTTCGAGTACCATGACTCGTGGCGGTTAGTGCTTCTAGTTTTACCAAGTTATCCCGTTGTGACTGATTAGACTGAGATTAGATATGTTAGAGTGTGGGGCCAGAGGGCCATGATTGAACGATTTTCTATGGAGCATACCTTGAGAGGGAAATCGAGTTACTTTCTGAGAGATTTTTGGGTGAGATATCAATTGGAGTCGCAAGACTCAAGGATGAGTAGAGATGGTGCTTTGTGGGGGATTCCAGTCTGAGTTGAGCAATCGGCTGATAGTAGAGACGTCACTTCCTATGATTAGAGATGTGCTATTTCCGTTTCTTGGGAGAAGCAAAACGAGATATTAAGCTTCCGGTTTCAGAGTTGGAGGTAAACCCCATGGGGTAGCATAAGATTGCAACCTTTCCACTAGAGTAGTTGGGCAATATGTTTGCTGCGAGGTATTCCATATACTAAGAGAGAGCTATTAGTGGAAATTGAAATGAGGACAAGGAGATGCCTTAGTCGAGTTGGGCATACATTTAGCAGCGGTTTCAAGTGATCAAGAGGAGTAGACTGAGACGATGGGCCTCACCGTCTACATTGTGTATCGACTGTGAGAGTGAGGCCTCTTGATTTTATGATTGTTTCTACGATGGGAGGTTGGTCGTGGAATCAGAGACGAGGTGCGTGATAGTGCATTATTTCCAGATTGAAGTCACAACTATTTCAGAACAGTTGAGGGTATCCGGCGGTGTGTCGGTTTGAGGCTTCGAGATGACTAGAGGTAGTCACGTCGAGGGGATTCTGAGATTTTTGTCTGAGTTACAAGATATCTATAGTTGTTTGGTTTTCATTGAAAGATCATCGAGTGTTACGTTGTACGAATCGAAGAGTCAAGTGTGATGTACCTGGCGAAACAATCTGTGGAGTGGACTGTTGGTATGCCTATCGGTGATGGTTCGAACCCTGAGTGGGGGAGGACTGAATATCTTATTACGAGGACCAAAGATTTATTCAGGTGCGGTTAGAGAACTGATTATGGAGATCTGCGATACGAGAATTATGGGACTTGGGTCATCAGTGGATAAGACAAAGCGTAGAGTGAGATAATGCAACCACAATAATTAGTCGTTAGCTAGGGACTTTATTGTGGTTAAGAGCTCTTCAAGTCGTAGTGATTGAGATTCGAGGCAGTTGGCTTGTTGAGGTCCAGTTTCGACCGCTGAGAATTTCTAGTTCAAGATATGAGTTATTATATGCACTCCAGGAAGGGGGCAATAGTTGTTGGCAGTCAACTTCAGAGTCGGTATGAGTATTCTTGCATGGGTTTGAGCCGTAGAGGATTGGGTTTTGGATGGTCGTCAATGTGTTCTTGACATTGACGATTCCTCCGTGTTTCAAGTTATGAGTCGGTGTATTACGAGGTTGCGAGTTATGCTAGTGGGAGATCAGTGGATGAGACAATCCATTATGAGATTCTTAGAGGGTGTATTGTGGTATCCGAGTATGATGTCGTGAGTGGAAGATCAGTGTTTGAGACAAGACATCGTGAGATTTGTGATGGTGTACCTGGGTATCTGAGTATGGTGCCCTGAATTTTGGATTATTTTGAGACTTGAGTTGCAAGTAGAGAACCGGGTGATTATTGCTCCAGTGGGAACCCCTCAGTCAGTTGTTACCAGAGCGAGACTGCCTAAGGGTGTACCGTGTTGAGAAAAGGTCCTGGCTTACGAGAATTTACATCAGGAGTAGCGGTGTATGAGCTGAGTGGGTGTGAGCACCTATATATGTTGTGTTGTGGAGCATGAGTTAGAGAGAGAATATCATATGATTACGGGGATCCGTAACATACTTGAGTCAAAGAGAGAGTATCGTATGATTACGAGGATTCGTAACATACGTGAATTAGAAATAGAGTATCATAAGACTGCGGGGGAGCCATAGCATTAGTGAGGCAATGAGAGAGTGCCATAGGACTACGGGGAGCCGTAGCATTTGATAGTTAGTGAGAGAGAGTGTTGTATAACTGGGGGGAGCCGCAGCCTTACTAGTTAGGGTGTGATGCAGAGCGGCTCGTAGGCCTGGGTAGTCTTCCTAGAGGAGTCTGTGAGAACCTGCTGGCCGAACAAAGGACGAGACTAGGATCTCGGCAGTGGTTGAAAACCGTTGTGTTTGGCTCTATCTATGTGGTCCCAATTCTATGTCGGACCAGACTCCGGTGGATGACTTTGGCTCTATCTATATGGAGGAGGAGCAGGATGAGATTTCGGGTGGACCTCATTCTGAGAGGAATGTGTTCCTGTTTGATATTGTAGACTTGAGTGGTCTAATTCATTGGGTTGGGAAGGACCGCGAGATGCATAGAACTAGTGAGTAGTAGACGACAGAGGTTGGAGGTGAGACAAATTCAGATGGGTTGTAGTATTCGCTTGTGGTAAAGAAAACTTTGTAACTTGTGTGTCACGACGGGCCGAGATAGTCATCGTGAGAAGGAAGCCGGTAATTCATTTTATTAGATGTTCAGTGGGTAACCTTTGGAGGTTCAACTATTGGTTCGAGAGTTGACTTGGTGCTTAGTGTTAAAAGTGATATGTGAGAGGGAGCCGGGACTTATGCTCATAGAGGTCCGAGAAGACTTCTGAGCAAGCCTGATCATTTTCTTATGTCTGAGGACAGGGTGTTGGGAATTCATTGTTCATATGGGTTTTGATTGCAGTACAGTAGATGGGTCCCTGGTGTGATGTGACCATTTCGTTCCTTGGAATATGATATGGATCGTCTAGTATGTCCAATATGAGTGATCAGTAGCCAATTTTTGGGTTTTGAACTTTCCCAAGTAGTTGGCAATTGGCATCATATTGCACTCCTTACCTTCTTGTTATGATCAATTCCGAATGACCTATCACATGAAAAAGGAGGAGGTCACACTCAGCAAACTTCAAGGACTTCTGAAGACCACCAAAAGTGGTCTTAAAGGTAAATCTGTTGTCACTACTCCTACTCCTTCCACCGCCCCTATTATGGCTATCAGGTTGGGTAAAGGGAAGAAGAGGAAAGGCCCTTCGAAGGGTACCAAGGGAAAGACTCTTGATGGCTCCTCTTCAAGTATAACCAAAGGTGGTTTTGTCACTCCTTCTGCCAACCCTAAAGAGGCTGAATGCTTCTATTGCCATGAAAAGGCGCACTGGAAGCGGAACTGCCCAAAGTACTTGCAAGATGTTAAGGATGGGAAAGTGAAACCCAATCATGCAGGTATTTACACTATATTGTCTAATAACTCATCATATTCTAATTCTTGGGTCCTTGATATAGGTTCTGGTATTCACATATGTTCTGATTTGCGGGGACTAAGAAGAAGTAAGAATGTGGAGCATGGGAAGATAAACTTGATCATGGGGAATAGGAAAGCTTCACCTGTCACCAATATTGGAGTTGATTCCTTATTGCTAAGTAGTGGATTAAGATTAGATTTGAATAAATGTTGTTACTCGTCTGAAATGGCAAGAAATATTATTTCCTTTCACGGTTTGTACAAACAAGGATTTACTTTTTCATTTGACAATGAATGTGGTGGCATTAATGCTTTCTATAATAATGTTCTTTATTTTAAAGCATTACCTTGTGATGGTGTATATGAAACTATGTCGATTGTAGATAACCTAAGAAATAATGTGTTGTGTATCGATTCTTCCACTAGCTTGGATAAAGCATCATTATGGAATTTTCTTCTTAGACATGTTAGCAAGCAACACATAGGCCAACTCCAAAAGGATGGAGTATTGGAGTCATTTGACCTAAAGTCAGATGATAGTTGTGAATCTTGTTTACTTGGAAAAATGACAAAGTCACCCTTCACTGGTACATGTGCTAGGGGTGAAGGTTTGTTAGATCTCGTACACACAGATGTGTATGGACCCTTCAGAATCGCCACAAGAGATGCTAACCGCTTCTATGTGACTTTTACTGATGATTATAGTAGATATGGCTATGTCTACTTAATTAAGCATAAGTCAGAAAACTTTGAAAAGTTCAAAGAGTTTAAACAGGAAGTGGAGAATCAGCTGGGTAGGAACATTAAAATGCTTCGATCCGATCGAGGTGGTGAGTATCTTAGTATAGAGTTCCTTGACTATCTTAAGGAATGTGGGATTGTCTCACAATTGACACCTCCCAGAACACCACAACTTAATGGTGTAGTTGAGAGGCGTAATCGAACCTTGTTAGACATGGTTCGTTCAATGATGAGTCGAGCTTCGCTACCAATCTCTTTTTGGGGGTATGCCTTAGAGACTGCCGCCCATATTCTTAATCTAGTCCCTACCAAAAAGGTTGCCAAAACACCTCATGAGATGTGGACTGGGAAAGTTCCCAATTTGGACCACATTAAGATTTGGGGTTGCGAGGCTTTCTTGAGGCGCGAGACTCAAGATAAGCTCGAACCTCGAAATAAGCGGTGTATTTTCATCGGCTACCCACAGAAATCCTTTGGTTACCTGTTCTATAGACGCATTGATAATGTGGTCTTTGTGGCAAGGAGATGAGTCTTTCACGAGAGAGGGTTCATAAGCCAAGGGAACAGTGCGAGGCAAATTGACCTTGAAGAAATTCAAGAGTTAAGTGGTGAAGGAACCTCAAACCCTAGCAGTCAACCTGAGGAGGAAATTCTTGTTGATCTAACTGACGAGTCTGTACATCTAAGGCGTTCCACGAGAGTTAGGAATGCACCTGCGCATTACTATGGTTTCCATATTATTATGGAAGGTGATACACTTATTAGTGATAGTACACTGGTAAGTTTTGATGAACCTAACAGCTACAAGGAAGCCATGGCAGGCCCCGAGTCTGCTAAATGGAAAGAGGCTATGGACAGCGAGATACACTCCATGTATGACAATTAAGTTTGGAACTTGGTTGACAGTGTACCGAGTCGTAAGACAGTTGGGTGGAAATGGATCTTCAAGAAGAAGAATGACATGGATGGTAATGTACACACTTATAAGGCGTGGCTAGTTGCAAAGGGATTTTCTCAAACTCTGGGAGTTGATTATGATGAGACCTTTTCACCAGTAACGAAGATTAATTCTATTAGGGTTATGTTAGCCATTGCTGCATTTCATGATTATGAAATATGGAAAATGGATGTTAAAACCGCTTTCCTTAATGGAAAGTTGGCTGAGGATGTTTACATGAGTCAACAAGAGGGTTTTGTCAGCACAGAGTACCCTAATAGAGTGTGTAAGCTTGAGAAATTCATCTATGGATTGAAACAAGCACCTCGCAGATGGAATCTTTGTTTCGATGAGAAAGTCAAAGAGTTTGGTTTTTTGAGGAGCGAAGATGAGTCATGTGTATATGTCAAGGCTAGTGGGAGTATAGTTAGCTTTTTGGTATTGTATGTGGATGACATACCACTCATAGGATATGACATCCCAACTCTGCAGGAGGTGAATTCATGGCTTGGGAAGTGTTTCGCTATGAAGGACCTTGGAGAAGTTGCCTATGTTCTAGGGATAAGGATTTTGAGAGACAGGAGTAAGAGACTAATTGGACTTATTCAAAGTACCTACATGGATAAGGTGCTAAATAGGTTCAGCATGCCGGATTCCAAGAAAGGAGAGTTACCGATCCTAAGCAATGCTAAACTAAGTAAGACTCAGAGCCCGAGTACAGAGGCTGAGATATATGAGACGAGTCGAGTACCGTTTTCTTCTATTGTAGGCTCGATCATGTATGTTATGACATGTACTCGTCCAGATATAGCCTTTTCTTTGAGCATGGTCAACAGATATTAGGGGAACCCTAGCAAGGCTCACTGGACTGCGGTAAAGAACATTCTCAAGTACCTACGGAGGACTAAGGACTGGGTCCTTACCCTCGGTGGTAGTGATGACTTGAGAGTAGTAGGGTATAGTGATGCTAGCTTCCAGACTGATAGGGATAATTTCCACTCTCAATCAGGCTAGGTCTTTACCTTAAACGGAGGAGCAATTACTTGGAAAAGTTCCAAGCAGGAGATAGTGGCTGATTCAACTTGCGAATCAGAGTACATAGCAGCAAGCGAGGCAGCAAAGGAGGCGATATAGCTGAAGAACTTCATTGGAGACCTTGGAGTAGTACCAACTATAAAGGAGCTTATAAATATTTTCTGTGATAGTGAAAGTGCATTTGCCTTAGCCAAGGAACCAAGGGATCACGGGAGATCTAGACACATTGACAGAAAATACCATTTCATTAGACATCGAATAGAAGAAGGACCCCTCGTGGCAAATAGGGTATCATCGGATGAGAACCCAACAGATCCCCTCACGAAGGGACTGGGTAGGGTTAAACATCATCAGCATGCGAGACGCATTGGGCTAAAGGATGATATTAGTTTTAGAAATTAGATAGTTTTTGAAATTTGTAAAATGTAATTGACATTTGATGATAAATAAAGGTTGTTATTTATTTATAAGTAAAGTGTTACTATCTTTTGTCAATCGTTTACTATCATTTCATTTTTACATGTTTTGACTTCCAGAATAATTATGTTATGGTATATCATATTATTCAAACCATCCACAGTCAATCATACTTTGGAAGTAGGTAATGAGTCAAGACTGTCATGAATGGGTCTGCAGTTTGTCTGGGACAAAGGGGCTGTAGTGTTCATGAGTACTCCTGGAATAGTGATTCGAGTATTGGATTCAACCCACGCTCACTTGTATCACTTAATGGAATTTATCTCGAGTGATCATGGGACGGTAATATCGTATAAGTCTTAAAACCTAGAGATATGAGTTGTTGACTATGAGTTGGTTATACATTGATTGTACAAAAACGCATTGGTAACTCGATGTTATAAAACGTGCCTTTGTGTATGATTCAACAAGTAGTAGAATAAGCATATGAGTCGAAGTTTATTTGTTCCTTTAGAAGCGATATCTGTGCCCCTCAATGATTTTGTTTTGACCTATGTATCGGACCCGGTCATAACTAAATTGATGTCAAACTCGGAAATCAGGAAACAAACTGTTGGACAATAAGTACGACATTGTTCCATGTATTTTTCCGGCTGATATCTTGAGAGTAGAGGATTATATGATCACTTATCTTAAATGGCAGGTCATCTTAGTTCCACGAGACTTTGAAAGAGCTATGATTGATGATCGGTTCCTGAAGTCATGCTTACACTTATAGTTATTAGACTTATCCAAGTGGAAGACTGTTGGATCACGTGTCTAAGTCCATAACTATTTCTGGTATGTACTTGACCCGGATGGCATGGTCCATTTGTGTTGCATGGCATCATGATGATTGGATATACAACATGAGAATAAGAACACTTATGATTTGTTAATATACTATAAGTTATAATATATTAATATGAAATCATATTATTTAATTAGTATTGATCAAGAATTAATTTTGTGATAAAAAAGAGACTAATTAAATATATGGGGTTGATTGTGTAAATCATATATTCTTATATAGTGGGCTAATGATCCATGGTTTATTGAATTGGGCTAAAACCCATTGGGTGCTCCATGGAGGTTAAAACCCATGGATCATGGAGGAAATGAAAAGTCATGTTAATTAGGGTTTACATTGTGTAACCCTACGTGTGACACACTATATAAAGACCCCATAGGCTAGCAAAATCAGCACTAAGACTAGAACAAGGAGTGTTAACCGATTTTGAGTGATATTGTACTTCTCTCAAAGTTATTCCAGGAGTTGTGGTGTTGTGTGAATTGTGACATGCTAATTTCTATATGGCCTATCTATTAAAAACTTCAAATTTCTATATGTAGATAATATTCTTTGTTGTTACATACTTGTATTTGCGACATGTTAATTAAATAATTGTTGTAAGTTTTTTAGTAGATCACATAATTATTCATCGTATTTGTAAATTAATTTTAATTATCTTAATTAATCAATTAATTGTTTTATTTTTCATGTTCGATAATTTTTAGTTGATTTATTTCTTTCCAGTTTAGCCATTTAGGTTTGTATTGATTTTATATTTTATGACATGTTTTATATAAATTTGGTTGTTACTTATTTCTACGAATTAATTATTTGAATTATTTAATTACATGTAAAAATCATTTTGTATAAAAATATAAGATTATGTTTGTAATTGAAGTTTGTTGTGACTAGTAAATTTCATTGAACAATGGAAACAAACAAAAAAGAATAGACTAGGTAATAAAATAGATAATTTACTTTAAAATGTGTATATTGTTACATTTTGTTATCATTTGAAGTATTTTGCTACTTATTCATATTTTTATAAATTATTTGGTCTACCATATAATAAAATCCTACAACTCTTTTGACGAATCTCCGATACCACACCTCAGGGGACTCGTGTCGACAATGATACCGTCTTTGAACCGCATGTAATCCAGAACGACTCCATTCACCGATGTTTTATTCACGAAAATATGGTGATGAGAATGAAAATATTGGGTACGACTTTGAAAAAAAACAAAACATCAGGGGTTATCTTGCAATAACATTATAATCTTTTATCCGTGAAACAATCCAGACTCCAAATCCACAAACCCTCTTCATCCATTAAACCCTTTCATATCTTCCAAAATTCGTAATTCTTTTTAATCAGTAATTCAAGAAAACAGCAAATCCATGGCAGTCATATTTTCCTCTTCAAACATGATTGTCCAGATCAGAAATCATTCATCAGCATCTCCGCCATCGGTAAAAGCTTTTGCTTCTTCAAAAGGGGGTTTCGTAAACCCTATCAACTTCAAATTTCCTTCAAATTTCACGCATAACCCATCTTCTTTTGCAATCAAAGCCTACCAGGATGAACCGGTAACTTCTTATCCCTTTTTTCGCATATGACGTTTCTATGCTTATGTGAAATTTTAAATTCTGGGTTCAATTTCTTTCGTATGTGTGTTTCTATGAACAAATCCAGTATGATTATGTAATTAACCTGAGTGCAAAGTAATTGGAAGTAAGAACAGCGTAAGAATTCAGAATCTGCAAACTAGTTATCGAAGCCACATGTGTTTATGGTTGCAGATTGTTCTCTGACTTTTATAGAGGGTTGCAAAATAGTCAAATAAGATGTAAAACCTTGAAATGTGTTTTGATTGTGGTTATGAAAACACAATGGTGAGAAAGTATTGCTTTACAAGAAGTCGTGTTGATGTGCTTCTTTGGTGTCAACATGTAATCCCTTTCGGGTTTATGTAGTAGTGGCCACTTTTAACACCTAAAAAAGGTAACTACATAGGACTTATAGGGAGAAAACGAAACATATAATTATTCCACTAGTTTTATTCTTGATGTTCCTTTTAAGCCTTCATAGGTAGTGCATACAACATTTGTGAGTTTTTTCATGTGGTAGTGGTATAGGATTTATCCTAAATTGATATTAAAATGTAAAGGATTAAAGTCAAATGATGTGTTTAATGCATTTTCTTAAATATTGAAAATGGAAATTAGTGATGCAAAACGTGTTGAAGTTTGCGATTTTATGCCTAAATAAGTTGATTCATATGTTATCCCGTGTGTCTAGGATGGAATGGAATGACGAATGAATGGAATGGATAAGGTAGTGATGGAATGAGTGATTGCATTCCATAAACATGTTTTGTTTGCCTCTATGAATGGAATGAAATCTTATATGAACTGTAAATAGTATATCTAGTACAATGTATAATTTGAATTATAATCTACGGAATTTAAATTAGGGAAATATGCAGAAAAGTCCCATTATTTTGGGAAATTTTTTGATGAAGTCATCGATTTTTTTTTTGAACAGAAAAGTCCTAATTATTTAATTTTAGATGATAATTTGTCATTTCTGAATAAGGATATTTTTGTTAATTTGTGCAAGATATTAAGTAAACAGGGCTTTTCTGTTAAAAAAAAAAAAGTTAGGACTATATAAAATTTTTCCCAAAATAATGGAACTTTTCTGCATATTTCCCTTTAAATTATAATGAGATTTTACTTAGACACAAAAGAATAAACATAATAAAAACTCATTAAAACCCCAAAATGATTATAACAACTTTTCTTGAACAAATGTTAGTTAGTTCCACAACATCTAAAATTGATATTTTTTTTGTATGACAATATTTATATGCTCTATTTATGCTATTAATGTTATTGATTAATGATTACTTTACACATGTTTAATATTTTGTAATTTGTTATATCAGAAACTTGAACCCAAGAGAAGCATATCGACACCAAGTAAGCCTAAAGTTGCCAATTTCAAGGAACCAATTCTCGAAAAACAATCTTTAACATTTGTCGATTCAAAGCAATCTCCAAAAGAAAGAACAACCACACAAACATCATTGGACTATCAACTAGTTCTCAAGTATCCACTTGTTACCGAAGCCGCAATACAAAAAATCATAAAAGAAAATACTTTAGTTTTTATGGTGGATGTTCGTGCCAACAAAAAAGATATTCGAAACGCGTTTGAAAACATGCTTAAGATCAAGACAAAGAAAATCAACACGCTCATCAACTATGATGGGACTAAAAAAGCTTTCATACAGTTGTCGCCTGAGAATCAGGCGACAACTGTTGCTAAGAAAATGAAAATCTTAGCTTAGATTTTGATTTTGTCAAGGATTTTAATTTTTGATGTTGTATATAACCAAGGAAGCCAAGATATGAAGATGGAAATGAAAATGAGGAGTGTGTAGGTTGACAATTTGACTTTTGTTTGGTATTTTGTTTACTACCAAACTTAGTTTTGGATCTTGATTTTGGCTTTGTTTCTTTTGTTAATCATGTTGGTTGTATTATGTTTAAATATTATTAGGTTAAGACTTTGTTTAATTGGTTAAGACACAAATTAATTACCTATTTCCTTTTTTTTTCCTCGCAACTACTCTTGCATTTAAATTTGATTAAGTGTTGTTAAAATTTATAGATATTGTGAAATTTGTTTTTAAGGATGTATATGTAAAATGGTCATTTAGTTTAGACGGTTTATTCCGTCTAGAAAAGAAGATAATGTTCCTTGTGTGAAACAATTTATCGTGTCATGCATTTGATATCCAAACAATTTAGATAGACATACATTAATTTAGCCATTTTACTTATATATGATTTAATGAAGAAAAAAAAACAATGGTGAGAAAGTATAAGTTCTAAAGAATGGTTAAAAAGTTAAATCTTTTTTTACAAGAAGTGTTGATGTGCTTCATTGGTGTTAACATATAATCCCTTTCTGGTTTATGTAGTAGTGGCCACTTTTAACACCAAAAAAAAAGGTAGCTACTTAGGACTCATAGGGAGAAAACGAAACATATTATTATTCAACTAGTTTTATTCTTGATGTTCTTTTTAAGCCTTCAGAAAAGGAATGTGGAAGTGAGGGTTGATTATTTCATTTGGTATATGATTTATTCTAGATTAACATTAAATTGTAAAGGATTAAAATCAAGTGATGTGTTTAATGCATTTTCTTAAATATTGAAAATGGAAATTAGTGATGGAATGCAACGAGGAAATTAGTGTTTAATGCATTTTCTGGTTTATGTAGTGTGTCTAGGTTCACTTTATGGTTTTTTGGTTGGATGGAATGGAACGAGGAATAAATGGAATGGACAAAGTAGTAATGGAATGAGTGATTGCATTCCATGATCATGTTTGGTTGTCCTCTATGAATGGAATGAAGTCTTATATGAAGTATAAATATTAGGGGTGAACATGGTGCGGTTCGGTGCGGTTTTTGGCCAAAACCGAACCGAAAACCGCAACTTCGGTTTTTGAAGTTTAGAAACCACACTGTTCGGTTTTTATGCGGTTCGGTTTTTGCGGTTTCTTTTCGGTTTTTTGCGGTTCGGTTTTTCTTTGCGTTTTTTTGTCAGTTTTTTATTTGGTTTTTGTTTTGCCTTTTTACTAAAACTCAGATAACTCAACGAGTTACTCTGACTCGGATGAGAAGTGTTAATCATTTTTTGAGAAACTTTATGTAGATGAGGAGCGCCAAAATTTTCATCCTCAGCAATGTGCGACTCCTGAAAGATGTGGGTTAAAAGTCATAGACTTGACTCTCTTATATGAAATGTGAGAATGGTGAAGGTTTTATCTCAAATGCGATGAAGGATACTCTTATAAGGCTGACACAATTAAAGCTCAAATGATATCTTGGAGATGAACCGATACCACCACCTTTTGGTTTGAAATCAAATAATATAACACTCATCCAACATCTTCTAATGCTTAAATATAATACTAATTAAATATAATATTTGTTTCACAGGTACATACGATAATATCAATTAATGTATCTTTATGATACTATCATCACTAGTAATCTTAATATTAAAATGTTATAAAATATAATAAACATTATTTGTTATTGTAAATATCACTAGATGTATGTTTAAAAATATACAATCATCCTCTAATAAGATAAATATTTATAATTATAGAAATTTTAATTGTCATGGATTCTTCGTTCTTACAATTATCAACATTTAATATATATATATATATATATATATATATATATATATATATATATATATATATATATATATATATATTCGGTCCGGTTCGGTTTTTTGTGGTTTTTGCAAGACTAGAAACCGCAACGTACCGAACATTTTCGGTTTTTACAAAACTAAAAACCGCACCGCCGGTTTTCATTTCGGTTTGCGGTTCGGTTTTGCTCACCCCTAATAAATACTATATCAAGTACAACGATTTATAATTTCAATTATAATATAAGTAATTTAAATTATAATGAACTTTTACTTAAAAAACAAATGGTTAATCTCATAAAAAACCTTATATTTTATGTGTTTTTCCAGGTAAAGCCTCAACTTTATTTTTCGTTTAAAAAAGACGTATTTTTTCGTTTTCTCCGAAAAAACCCTCAACTTTGTATTTTTTTTCAAAAAAATCTCAACCTTCTAATTGCTTTCAAATAAACCCCGACTGTTTTAGTTTTTCTCGAAAAACCCCTCACATTTTACAACTTTTTTTTTGGAAAAAAATAACTAAAAGGGCCCGATCAGAAAAAATGAAAAAATGCAAAGTCTTTGTCAGGAAAAAAAAATTTGAGGTTTCATCCGGAAAAAAACACAAAATATAAGGTCCTTAACGAGATTAACCAAAAAAAAGATTAGACATAATAAAAACTCATTAAACCCTAAAATGATTATAATAAGAATAATATATTTTTAGTTATTTATCAAAAATAAATCAAGACAACATAAGGAATGACATTCCTTCAAGATTCGCCCATTCCATTCCATCTCGCAAAACCAATTTTTTTTTTCTGTGTTTTCAGTGGAATGAACCATTCATTCCTTATTGATTGCACCACTGCCATCATTCTTATAACAACTTTTAGTGAACAAATGTCAAGTTAGTTCCACTACATCTAAATTCTCAACAAAATTCACTTTAGGATCATTAAAAGTGGATTTTTTTTGTATGACAATATTTAAATGCTATATTAATGCAATTAATGTAATTGATTATTTTACACTTGTTTTGTATTTCTTTTACTTTGTTATATCAAAACTTAGAACCCAAGAGAAATGTATCAACACCAAGTAAGCCTAAACTTCACAATTTCAAGGAACCAATTCCCGAAAAACAATTTGTAACATTTGTCGATTCAAAGCAATCTCCAAAAGAAAGCACAACCACACAAACATCATTGGACTAACAAGTTCTCAAGTATCCACTTGTTACCGAAGCCGCAATACAAAAAATCGTAAGAGAAAATACATCAGTTTTTATGGTGGATGTTTGTGCTCACAAGAAAGGCATTAGAAATGCATTTGAAAACATGCTTAACATCAAGACAAAGAAAACTAACATTGTCATCAACATGATGGGACAAAAAGGCTTATATACAGTTGTTGTCTGAGAATCATGCGACACCTGTTGCTAAGAAAATGAAAATCTTAGCTTAGATTTTGATTTTGAAGGATTTTAGTGTTTTATATAACCAACGGAAGCAAATATATTAAGATGAAGATGAAAATGATGAGCATGTAGGTTGACATTTTTTTGGTATTTTGTTTACTACCATACTTAGTTTTGGATCTTGATTTGGCTTTGTCCCTTTTGTTAATCATGTTGGTTGTATTATGTTTAAATATTATTAGGTGAAGTATGTTTGTACTCTATTGATTGATGTATTAGTTAAGACCTTGTTAAATGGGTTAAGTTACAAATTAATTACTTATTTGCCTTTTTTTTTTCCTTCCAAACTACTCCACATTTAAATTGATCAAGTGTTGTTAAAATTTATAGATATTGTGAAATTTATTTTTAAGAATATACATGTAAAATGGTCATTTAGTGTAGACAATTTATTCAGTCTAGAAAGAATATTATATTCCTTGTGTTTACAACAATTTATCGTGTCATACATTTGATATCCAAACAATTTATCTGGACATAATATAAATTAGCCACTTTACTTATATATGATTTAAGGAAAATCTCTATAAAAATCTCAATATTTTGGGTCAACTTGTGCAAAAATCCTAAATTTTATTTTGTTTACAAAACAATCCCAATTACCAGATAAGAAGGTCAAATCAATCCTTTTTTACCGGTAAATTATTTTCTTACATGGTTATCTTTAGAAAAGTTTTATTATTTGGCAAAGTTTATGAAAATTCCTTTAAAAAAAACTTTTTTATCCTTTGACAAAAAATCTAAAAACTTCTTGGTTGAAATTATAAATAAGAATAAACGTCATTAAGCTCCATAAAACTAATAATTAAAGACCTATATAGCCAATTATTTGCCACAAAACAATGACACTAGTATCCTTTTTAACTCATTATCGTCCATATAATCCATTTTCTTTTACAAATTTATGTTACAAGTATTATAAAATATTCAAATTATATGGTAAACACCTTAGTACAATCTACTTAAAAATAGGTTAAAGGAAAACCAACTATTATGTTCATATAAGAAACCATTGATTGATAACAAACCAATCAATATCATAGTAGGTTAGGTGAGGAATTATTCATGGAAGAATTGTAAAGTAATTACACATGGATCAATTACTTTATGAGTTTTATTCTTAAGTCTTAAGCATATATGAACAATTCATCCATGGATCAATTATTTTATAAACATAACAATTCTTGTACAGAGGAATTATTCATGGAAGAATTGTAAAGTAATTACACATGGATCAATTACTTTATGAACAATTACTCATGGAGGAATTGTAAAGTAATTGATCAATGAGGAACTGTTATATTCATAAAGTAATTGATTCATGGAGGAATTGTTCATATATGCTTCAGATTTAAGGATATAGTTCTCTATAATCCATAAAGTCTCACCTAACCTACTTTAAGTAGAATGTACTAAAGTGTTCAACACATAATTTGAATATATTATAATACATGTAACATAAATTTGTAAGAGAAATAGATTATGTGGACGATGATGAGTTCAAAATGATGCTAATGCTATTATTTTGTGGGAAATAATTGGTTATAGAGGTATTTAATCCTTAGTTTTATAGAGTTTAATGACGTTTATTTTTATTTATAACTTCAACCAAGAAATTTTCAGATTTTTAATAAAATGGTAAAAAAGTTGAAATAAAAAAAATATTATGATTTTTTAATAAACTGAATCAAATAATAGGATTTTTTCTGGAGGTAACCGGTTAAAAAGTAGTTATCGGTAAAAAAATGGTTGATTTGAAAATTTTATCCAATAATCGGGTTTTTTTGTTAACAAAATGAAATTTAGGATTTTTGCATAAACTGACCCAAAATATTGTGACGTTTCTAGATATTTTCCTATGATTTAATGGAGAAAAAAAAACCTTTAATGCCCTACAAAATTTCAAAATCTCATTAATTTATATCCAAACAATACTTGATGAAGCTTGTTTTGTTGATGACATTCTTATTTACATCAAGAATCGACTACAATCACTTGCAAAAATGATTTCTAGAGTTTGACATTTGGGCTAACCATAATCGTGAAGGTTAAGGATTAGCTGAGAAAGGAATATAAACCATACTGTTTTATAATCACAATGTTTCAGTAATCTTTTATTTTTTATTTATTTTTATTTTGGGACCATAGATTGTCATTTGTAATGTGTGCTCTTGGTATCTGTTCGTAAAAAGTTTCCATTAGGATTGTTAGTGTTACTTTACATTTGGTAGGATAAAAGGCAACAGCATTGTGATGTAATGATATCTTCCTTTTTAATTACGAATATAGAACAAAAGATGCTCTCTATGAATTGTGTAGCTAAATCTCATGTTTTTTTTTTTTTTTTTTAATTTAATTTTTTAATGATGTTAAGGTTTTAGTAATAAAATTTATCTGTTCAAAAAATAATAACAATAAATAGTTTTACTAAAATTTAAAGAGAAATAACAAAGTAGATAAGAACAAAAGAAAAGGAACACAAGTGCTTTTGGTTGTTGGGAAAGTAGATTTTCAAGAATCCAAAATTTACTAAAAGAAGATCTTAAATGATAGAAGTGATCTTTGTTCTTTTTTCTTTGATCATCTTTCTTTTTAGGCTCACTTCTTGGAACTTGCCTTCTGTAACATAAAACGTGGAGCAATCAACTATTTTTAATCGTAAATAATCATCATACTTTAAATAAAATAATCACAAAAATGACCATTAAATTATGGAAAATATAGGTAAATTATCAGCCTTTTACAGATTTACCCTTACAACTTTTACTATCATTGTTTTTCAACTATATGACATATTGTATGTCATTATATTGTAAATCTATTTCACTTTGTTATACTCGACTCTTTTTTATAAACAAAACAGTTTCTTGATATTTCAGATTTTGAGCACATACTTGAAATGTCCGAATACTTTTTTTTACCTGTCCACAATGTTTAGTCTGATATCCCAAATTTGAAATTTTAATCCAAAATTTATCTGTTTTGTCAAAAAAAAGTATTATGAGTTGATATGAAATTAGTATGAAACAAAATTGATTTCAAACAATGTGGTCATATAGATAAATCCATAAAATGAGAATTATTTCCTCGTATTACCAAATTTCCCATATCATTTTTGTGATTATCCTGGAATTTAACGTTCAGAAACCATTTTCTTTGTGATTTTTGCAGTTTTAGTTTATTTTATAATATTACATAGTATGTTTATGGTGTTGAATGATATAGTTATATTATATTTATTTCAAAGTGAACTGTGGCTCCTACATTATCACTTTGCAATGAAGTTGGAGTTCTTTTTCACTTTTTTTTTTCTTAAAAGAAGCTGGGTTTTTTGACCATAATTATGGTTTATGTTTCAGTATTCAATCTTTTGTATGCCTTTTTGCAATAAGAGTTGAATATATACATATTAGCATTCAGGATTAAACAGTAGACACAAACTTTTGATGCTATAAATGCCTTTGTATGTCGATGTTATAAATGCCTTTGTATGTCTAGTGGTGGTTGTATTTTGGTATGCATTGACAAAACACTCACATACACGAGTTTCAATGCCTTTGTATGTCGATATTATACCAGTAACGTGCCCTTCGACAAAATGACAGAAGCCTAAGGACACTCCCATCCAACACCATATTTGGTGTTTACATCATTTTTATGTAAAAAAAAATTATAAAATCACTATAACCCAACGTCATTTTTTATATAAAGTCGGCATAATGAAAACAACAAATTTGATGTTATATCTTTCATTAACATCAAATTTGATGCTAAAGTTTCATGTGTCATTCATTGTACTTCGAGTTTGAGTTTATAAATATCTAGCTTTTTTAATTGTTTCAACTTTCAAGTTAGACTTTATATATTTCGAGTTAATTTGATTGTTTAATTATATTTTAGACGTAATAATTGTTTCACAAAATATTCAAGAGTTTAAATACTTTTTAGTAATGGATCATTTATGAGAGATATTTTGACACATAAGAACCTAAATTTTAAATGGTCACTTGGTTTTCTGATTTGAAATTTAGTCCTCACAGATTAAAAACATCATAGATAGATGGTCTCTGTGGTTTCAAAATTTTTAAGGATTGGTTCTTATAGCTAACTCTGATAAGTTTTGTCCGTTAACTGAAGAACATTTTTTTTTTATTTCACTACCATAGGGACCATTTATGATGTTTTCTCTTATTTTTTTTTTAAATTTAATTTAATTATATAATATATAAAAGCTCTCTCTCTCTCTCTCTCTCTCTCTCTCTCTCTCTCTCTCTCTCTCTCTCTCTCTCTCTCTCTCTCTCTCTCTGAACTAACACGATCAAAAACAAAATGAATAAAATAATACAACGATTTCTCATTTCAGTGTAAGAATTGAAGAAATCTTAAAACACAGACCTCAGTCCACCACCAAAGGATCACTACTGCCCTGAAGCCACGATTACTGCCGCCCTAAAGCCACCACCACCGCCACTCTACACGTGTCTTACTTCTTGAAACTTTTTTATTGACAAATTGCAGTTGTTATCACTATTAGAAGATGGAAAAATTGTGATGGGAACAGATGAAATCACTCAATCGAGTGATGGTAAGGAATCAACGGTGAAAACGACGTTTAGGGTTCCATCAATGGTGGTTTACAACAGTGGAATAGGAGGGGACGGTGTTTCAAGTTGGTGAAATTGAGAATGAAGGCTATTGGGTTGACTTTCACCACTAGCAACAAGACTTGTCTTCTCCATTCCCTCCGATTCAAAAGGTAACCTCGATTCCGCCATTCCAACCATTGGAATCAAGAGAGCAAAGAGGGGAATCAATGGTAAAATTAATATTCCAGAAATCTCTAGTGATGTTCTGATTAATTTTGGAAGAAAGCAACTAAATAAAGAAGTAGAGATGTTTCGATCATTACTCTAGAAAACGGTCAAATCATTACTCTAGAAACCGGGATGGAAAGGCAGCTCTAGTGTCAAGGGAAGGTGCAAGAGTCGTCGCTTGAGCAGACACGCTGGCTGCCACCGAGATTTCCAAGAGGGAAACAACGAAATCCCTCACCACACCCGTCAGAAACCTAAAATTCTCAAGAAACTGTCACACCCCCAAACCGGAACGACGGAAACGTTCGGGGTCGAATGACGTCATGTATAATATCACAACATTTGCATAATAGTAATCAAAGTACAACAACCATGATATTGATAATGTATAGTTTTTACATCCATGTTCAAATCAATGTATACTTGACACCAAAATCTATGATAAAGATATTTCATGAAATTTAACATTTTTGTACGAATGGAAATGAAATAAGTTACGTAAATATTTTGTTTGTTTAACATTTTGAAATCATTTTGATACTTATATATATATATATATATATATATATATATATATATATATATATATATATATATATATATAAGGCATATCTAATTAAGATTGAAAAGATAGTCAAATAAATAATTATACTTTAAGCCTACAACCAAACAAAGAACAGGGAATGTAACTCCCGCAGATTCAAGCTAGTCAATTTAGAGACAATGAACATCAAAAATGACATTTTTATATAAGATTATTTATAATATATAATCTTGACCAAGTTATAGTATATGTCACAAGGGTTCCATACATATAAAGAACGCTGAAATCCGAGTTATAACAAAGAAGTTATGACCCGTCGAAGTTTTATGACACGACACCGAGAATCGTAAAAAGTGAATTTACGATAAAATACTTTTTAGCCTTAGCGATCTAAACAAAAGTCGTAGTATATGTTAAACCGATAGTGTGCATAAAAAGAACGTCCAAATCTAACTTCGTATGAGGAAGTTATGATTTTTCTAAGATTTAGAATAGAAGTGCACAACTGGAAATTTGAATTTTAGATCGGTCGATCTTTAGCCAAAATAATCTAAACAAGAAATGAAGATATTGTTAATAGGAGTCAAACAATAAAAAGACAATTGAAAACGGAGCTCGTGTGCGAAAGATATGGACGATACTTAGTCCCTACTCTTCGAGCGCGACGAATTCGATACAGTTTTGTAAATATGAGATAGATTGAGAATTAGCCGACGGGATCTAAATGAAAGTTGTAGTACTCGTAAATACCAACGCGTGGATATATAGAACATCGATAATAGAGCTCGTATGCGAAAGATATGGACGAAACTTAGTCCTTACTCTTCGAGCGCGATAAATTCGATACAATTTTGCAAATCGGAGATAGAATTAGAATTAGTCGACGAGGTCTAAATGAAAGTTGTAGTACTCGTAAATATCAACGCATGGATATAAAGAACGTAGAAAACAGAGCTCATACATGAGAGATACGGACGAAACTTATGGGCTACTCTACGATAAAATCCCTATAAATAAAGGATGAATCCTTCATAATTTCTTTACACCATAACCTTTCTTTCTCTCTCTAACTTCTCTCTAGCCTCTTTAAACCCCTCCCAAGTTTAGGGAACCTCCCTAGCATGAGAAGGAAGCCCCGGAGCGCCCGACGGCTCCGAGAAGAAAAACTTTCGGCTCGGAAACGCTGCTCCAGCGAAGCCCGGTTTTTTTTTTAATAAAAATCCGCTGTAAGTGAGCTACGCCTACGCTATTTTTAATATAGCTTCTAATTAATTATAGTAACATTATTAGGATCGTAAAATAATTATTTGGGCTATTATTATGAGTTATATAAGAGTATTGTTTAACGCTTATATAATAGTAATAATAGCTAGATTATTAATTAGTCGCAGTTAACGTTAGACTAAACCCTAGCGGTATTGATACTAGGTTTTGTCGAAGGAAATTGTTTTAAGAGTAACAAGGCACTGTCTGATTTTGGAATCACCACCTTACCAAGTGAGTGCATAGTTCCTTTCATCTTACACATAGATATGAAGTATTTTATATAAATTACGTGCTATGTGTGTATACTGTCTGAATACTTGCCGTCTATGCTGGATGAAACGTTTTATACATGTTCTTAAATGATCTAAACTGTATATGTATTTTATATCTATAAAATGTTTTGGGTAAAACATGGGTAGATTAGAGGTGAGATAAATGATGAACGATGAAAGATGAGATAAATGATGAGCGATGAAAGATGAGATGAATGATGAGCGATGATATATGAGTGATAAAATATGGTGCAAAGCGATGAACCAAAACGATGAGCCAAAGTGATGAGCCAAACGATGACCCAAGTGATGGCCCCGTCATCTAGCAAAGTATGGATGACAACCACAGACTATTCTAGACAGTCTAGTGGAACACTAGCAGGCTCGCAACCTGTAGGTGTTGTGAACGATGTGTTCACCCGGTGTACTCTATAAACCCATTGACAGGTATTGCGGGTGGACTCTCGAAAATGATACTATCAATAAACGAGATAAACCCTGGCGATAGGGATGTCAACGGGGGCAAACGGGACGGAGATTGCATCCCCCGCCCCCACCCCCAAAATTTTCCCGTTCCCCCGCCCCCGCCCCCGAAATCTCCATCCTTTCCACCCCCACCCCCGCCCCCGAATTCACCTTCTGCTCCCCGCCCCCGCCCCCGTTCCCCCGCCCCTGATTGATTTTGGGCTACCTTATTTGGGCTAAAAGAAGTTCTTGTTTGGGCTAAAAGAAACTATTTTTTGGGTAACAAATAGATATTTATAACATAATTTTACATGTTACAAACAACTTAAAAACATGGTTTTTATTAAATTTTTGTTTGTAAAAATCATTTTATTATTTATTATATTTATATAACTAATATATGTCAATTTATATAATTTATTAACGGGGCCCCCATGGGGGTTTCGGGACGGGACTACCAACCCCCGCCCCCGCCCCTGCCCCTGATTTTTTTTCAACAAATGCCCCCATACGGGACGGGGGCCCCACGAGATCGGGGTCCCACGGGACTTTTTGACATCCCTACCTGGCGACTATGCAGTCTTAGTGCCGATTCCTTAGGATACTCCTTCGGAATGAACGAACGAGGAATATTTGAATCTTAGGGTAGATCCTTAAGAGTAAAGAAGATAATGGGGATGGGTAATTGGGTTGATTTCTTGATGTTTAACATAATAATTATATTATTGTGGGTTGAAAACCCTATTTACTCACCAGGTTTCCCACCCTGACCCACTCAATTTATTTATATCACGAGTGTTGATATGAAGTTACATTACACTGAGAGACTAAGGAGATATAAATCACTAGTGATAATGAATGTAAGTTATGTTTATTCTTATGTTACTGTATTGACGATGACATCCCAAATGTTTTAAAATGAATAAAACATTTTTCTTCGGAAATGCTTTGATAACATATTTATCATGTTTTACTGGGAACAAATCCGCAACATTTTTATTAAACGAGGTACTTTGATTTTTATAAATCATACACAAAAATCGGTCTTTTTGGGACGTGAAAATGGAGATATCACAGTTGGTATCATATCATTAGTTTAAGCGAACTAGGAATATGAATTTATTACTAGACTTAAACTTAGAATGCTAAATGATGATCGTGAGGAGTGTGTCTAATAAATTTAGGTAATACACCTGAATAGACAAAATCACTAGCTTATTTAGGAAAATGCCTAACATGCTTTTATGTGCTAAATGATTTATGATGTGCGTTATATGATCGAGTCTATTGTCTGTTGCCGACCGAATCCAGAAACTTTACGTGTTCATACTTCTAAACGTTTAATTACGATATTAGAACTAGCATGTAACTTTTCGGAGTAATAGGGAGATTTACACGTCGATCATAAATAAAATATTTCCTATCTTAATTCTCTTCGTTTCGCACCGAACGTCTGATTTGGTGTATAGAACAAAATGGCAAGAACCCGAAGTGGAAACGCGAATGGAAATATAAATCAACCGCCTCAACCACCGGCGATTGAGAAAATACCTGTTGTAGTAGCCACTCCTGAGCCAATCACAATGGCTGGAGTACAAACCATGATTTGGGCTATGCTGGCTGAGCAAAGAGAAGAGATGAGACAGATGTTGCATGAAAATAGGGATGATCCTACGGTGCCCATTGTGCAACCTGAGTTGATCGTTGAACAATCGGATGAAGGAAATTATAGTCGCACTGTGAGTTAAGTTGGAACCCAAGGGGCAAGGAGGAATGGCCCCGAGAAGGGAAATGACAAGGATGGGCGGATGTTGTAACAACGTAAATTTCAAAACAATTTTTCGTTTTTTATCAACCAAGTTCATATAAAAACATTCTCAAATATTTCCAACAGTAGTTTTTGAAACATAACATATCCCAAGATCATAAAAATCAAACTCTCTCTCTCTCTCTCTCTCTCTTGTGTGTACGAGTCACGCTGACGCCTTCCCACGGTCCTCGCTAGTACCTGAAACACATAACACAACAACTGTAAGCATAAATGCTTAGTGAGTTCCCCAAAATACCGCATACAACACATACGCCACTCGAGGCTATAATACGACCCTCCGGTCGATGTGTCTTAGCGGGACCCTCCAGTCCAGTAGCTCGTTGGACCCTTTGGTCCGGTCATAGCTCGTTGGACCCTCCGGTCCGGTCTATAACATCATACAACATACATATATCACATAGCACATAATCTCATACATAACACATAAGACCCTCTGGTCAACACATAATACCACTCTAGGTAACGTATAGTGAGAAGACTCACCTCAGGTGTCTCGGTAAGTCTTTGACTCGGTAGAAATGTGATCTAGCCTCCGTCTAATCACATAAAGTAAATACTCTCATAAATATAACTGTACTAAAACCTTTCTTAACACCCTCAGAAGGGTAAAAGACCATTTTACCCCTCTCTTGGCTTAAAGACCTCACTGTTGACCAAACCCTAAAAGTCAACAAAGTCAACGGTCAAACTTTGACCCGACTCGTCGAGTGCACTTGGGCGACTCGGCGAGTCTACATGTGTCTACTGACTCTCTTAGTCCCTCTTGGCACGTCGAGTCCTTTCCCTTACTCGACGAGTCACATCTAGCATGAATCGCGGGGCCACCCCGACTCAACTCGCCGAGTCTCAAGAACAACTCGGCGAGTTCCGCCTGGAACTCGAGTCCCCTAACTCTCCGTGACTCACTGAGTTATTTCCCCAACTCGGCAAGTCTACTCACTGAGTGATTTATGGGAAACCCTCATCCTACTCGCCGAGTCTGATCTTCGGACTCGGCGAGTTCATGCCATGCACAAACTCCATAGACCTCCTGAGTTCAGATCTATTCCTTAAATTCATAGATCTGGCCTTCCCAAGCATGATAATCACGTAAAGTTCAGACCTTGACACTCATATATCATCTAAATGGTCTAACTTGGTGATTTAGCCCCAAAAATGACATCCTAAGCTCATGGCTCCCAAAATAACTCATAAAGCTCCAAGGGTTAAGGTCTCTGGACCTCTTTGGATCCATATCCAAAGCATAGACTCGAGAAGGGACCAATTGCTCCACTTATCCATCCTCTAAAGGGGTTAGAAAACCCTATCTCTAAGAATCAACACCAAAACTGAAGAAGGTCCGAATAAATACCTCAATATGAACTCTATGAACTCTGAAGTCACCAAAATTGCACATCCTTCAGCCTCCTCTTGCCTTGGTCACCTCCTTCTTGCAAATATACCAACAAAAGGATCAAGAATGGCCTCTCCTTCCTCACAAACACTCTAGATCTCTTAGGGTTTCTCTCTGGGGTTTGGTAGCCGCAAATGACGACCCTAAGGGCCTTTAAATAGGTCCCAAACCCAGGAAATTAGGGTTTCATTAAACAGCGTGGACTCGCTGAGTCCACTCATGAACTCGCCGAGTCCGACTGTGAACCCGGATACGAATCTACGACCATACTCGGCGAGTTTAAACACCAACTCGCCGAGTCCCCTCACAACTTCCACAAATAAAGGAATAAAATATTATACCTGGGAATCTGGATGTTACAATTCTCCCCCACTAGAATTTGACTTCGCCCCTCGAAGTCTCACTCTGCAAACAACTCTGGATGCTGCTCCCGCATATCACGCTTCGGTTCCCAAGTCAACTCTGACCCTTTCCGATGCTGCCACTGGACCTGCACGAGAGGCACCTCCTTGTTCCTCAAAACCCTAATCTTCCGATCCCTAATCGCCACCGGTCTCTCAACATAATTCAGGCTCGCATCCACCTGAATATCTTCTAATGGTACCACTGCCGACTCGTCGGCTATAGACTTTCGCAGCTGTGACACATGGAGAGTGTCATGAATCTGACCCAACTCTGCTGGTAACTCAAATTGGTAGGCTACCCTGCCTACCCTCGCGATCACGCTGAAAGGACCAATATATCGGGGCCCCAACTTGCCCCTCTTCCTAAATCGAATCACTCCTTTCCAAGGAGAGACCTTCAAGAGCACGAAGTCGCCGACCTGAAACTCGAGCTCGGACCGACGTCTGTCCGCATAACTCTTCTGACGAATCTGAGCGGTCAACAACCTCTGTCTGACCTACTGAATCTGCTCTGTCGTCTGAAGCACGATCTCGGTACTACCCATCACATGCTGCCCTACTTCTCCCCAGCAAATGGGGGTCCGACACCTCCTCCCATACAACAGCTCAAAGGGCGGCATACCAATGCTCGAATGATGGCTGTTGTTGTAGGAAAACTCTACCAAGGGAAAGTACGTGTCCCAACTCCCGCCGAATCCAACACACATGCTCGGAGCATGTCCTCGAGCGTCTGAATTGTCCGCTCACTCTGCCCGTCAGTCTGTAGGTGGTATGCGGTACTAAAATGCAATCTTGTACCCAATTCCTCATGAAACTTCTTCCAAAATCTGGAAGTGAAACGTGTTGGAATAGTGTCTAAGGCTGCAACTATATTAGGCAAGTATTTGACCCGATTGTGCATGGTCCTTTTGGGTTGCCTTCACCATAGCAATTTGACAGGATGATTTATTATGAGAGAATAAATATTATTATTATATTATGAGAATAATATAAGGAATAATAATATTGGTATTTGATTAATATAAGTCATAAATTAATTAGTATTATTTTGGTGACTTAAAGAGATTAATTGAATAAGAGGGTATAAACTGTCAATTGTTTGATAGTTACACTTAAGACTGTAAATCCTTAAGAGATAGGGGTGGACGGATTCTAGGGCTAGGGATAGCCTCAAAATCGTCTAATGCTTATCTATGGAAAGGATTTGGATTGCTTTAAGGAAAGGATTATCCAACTAGGGTTTAAGGTGAAACCCTTAAGGATTCTACAAGTATAAATAGACCCTATGGCAAAGGGAAATTGGCATCTCTTCTCAAGTAAGAAAACCCTGGCCGATTTCCTCCTCCTCTCCTCTCTCTCTCAAATCATCTTCATTGCTATTTGGTGTTTGTAAGCCATTAGAGGAGTGACAATTGTGACTCTAGAGCTCCAAGACAACAAGATCAAAACAAGAGATTCAAAGGTAAACTTCTAGATCTGATTTTGTATTGTCTTATACCTAATTAGTTGTTAGAAGTCTTGGATTCAAAGCATGTTTAATTAGAAAAACTAGATCCAAGCATTAGTGTTTTGCATGCGCACATAGGAAAGTTCTTATGGCTAAAACCCATCAGTGGTATCAGAGCCTAGATTGGTTTCTATTAAATTGTTGCTTGGTTGTTTGTAACTTGTGTGCAAAATTCGAATTTTGTGTTTCTGAGTCGTAAACTCGACGAGTCCCATGGTGGACTCGACGAGTTGGCCTAACTCGGCGAGTCCAGTTGGGAACTCGACGAGTTCAAGCGTCAGGAAATGCCAGATTCGGGATTTTTCCATACTTATCTTATGGAAACTTACCTTTATCATATTAGATCAATCTTAATCCGATTTTCTGATATATATGACTATAATCTTGATCTAATTAAAGATATTTATCAACTATTTGAATATTTAATTCCTTATGTGATAATTAATTAATTATTTTGATTATATTGATAATTATCTTGCAAGAAATAATTAAATAAATCAAATATGGATAATTATGGAATTAATTGTTAATTGATATTATTTGTTATTTGATCCTCTATGTTTTAAATGTTTAAAACTTGCCCTCAAGTTTTGAAATTTATGTTTTGTGATTAAAAGTTTTAATTTAGACAATTTAAATTTCAAACCTTAGATTTTTAAAAGTTTAAAATACAACCCTATACTAATATAATATTACAAGATTAATATATATATATATATATATATATATATATATATATATAACTAAATGCTAGTCTTACCGTTAGTAGGCCTCATTCACGAAGCCGATCTATAAGGTGGGTATAAGGTTGCGGCCTATAAAATGGCGCTTAATGGGTGTACACTCACACCCACCGCTTGCTTGATCGGTGGAGGGTCGTTAGCCGAACGGGTAGGATAGGGCAACTTCATCCTCTCATTAAAAGTATAATATGAAATACAAAGTAACTACATATTTTTTTTTAAATTTCCCAATCTTAGTTACTTTAGGAAAAGTGAATTGATGCAATCCCATGAAATTACACTTTGCACCCTTGCTAAGAAGTTAGTGGAGCGTGTGTGGTTTATCGGCACACTAATTGGTTCTAAGCAAAGGTGGCAAAGGGTGATTCATTGTTTATCATAGTTTGATGGAGCGTGTGTGGTTTACTGGCACATCGAATAGGTGATCGTTATAATTAAGGCACCATGTGAATTTGCATGGTAATTCACACCCGCTTTGTGATCCTCGGTATCCCAGTCACAAACAAGAGGGGCATATCGAGATTTAAACATGCCATTGAATAGTTTCAATGAATCTCATCCGAACCTAGGAATTCTCAATACATTTAGGACTTAAAGTTATGTTTTTATGGTGGAGAATTAGTGAATCGTCATTCACTTACATTCATATTATTTGCATGTTGGATTACGGCATCCCTTTTCTAATATGTAAATATTGTTGTTGGATCCTAGCCCTAATTTTTCTTATTGGGTGATAATTAGGGATTCATATTCTAATCTATCTTTGTCCTTTCTATTTGTAGATGTCGAGCGCAAACAACGCTGCTGCTAGTTCTTTCACATTGATGAGCCTTTGTCAAAAGGTCACTTTCGATGGGACGAACTTTAGAGAATGGATAAGATACATTCGCACCATTATTCTCTATGAGGATATGGAGTATGTACTCGATGAGAAGCTTGAGAAAATCAACCCTGAAATCGCTACTCCGGCTGAAATGACCGCTTTTGAAACTCATGAGCGAGATGCAATGAAGGTACATTGCATCATGATAGCCACTATGAACTCCGAATTCCAAAAGTCCTATGAGGACATGTACCCGTACGAGATGCATCGAGACTTATTGGAGAGATACCACCAAAATGCGAGACAAGAGCGTTATGAGATTTTCACTAACATGATTTCCGCTAAGATGGGTCATGGAGAGTCTCTTACCGTGCACCTGCAAAAGATGCAAAGGTATGTCGACCGTCATCGCAAGTTGAATGTTGACTTTGGCGAAGATTTGGCGATCGACATGGTGCTTCACTCTTTTCCTCCGAGCTACAATCAATTTAGGATGACCTACCACATGAACAAAGAGGAGGTCACCCTAAGCAAACTCCAAGGTCTCTTGAGGGTCGCTGAGAGCAACTTCAAGGACAAGTCTGTTGCACCAACTCCCAATCCGCCCGCTGCTCCTGTCTTGGCTATTGGACAAGGAAAGGGAAGAAGAGGAAGGCTTCGTCTAAGAACCATCGCAAGGTTAATCCCCGAGATGGTGCCTCTTCTAGTGGGACCAAAATTGATCCTGCTAAGCCCTGCCCTAACCCGAAGGAGCCAGAGTGCCACCACTGCCACAAGATAGGACACTGGAAGAGAAGCTACCTAGAGTACCTGCAAGCCATCAAGGAAGGAAAGATCAAGCCATCTTTCGCAGGTACATACACAATTAAATCTAACGATTCTAATCATACTATTTCTTGGGTTCTTGATACCGGTTGTGGTTACCACATTTGCTCTAATGTGAAGGCACTAAGAAGAAGTAGGGATGTGGAGCAACGAAGGATCAATCTAATCATGGGGAACAGAAGATCGTCGCCTGTGACCAAGATTGGAGTGTATTCTTTAGTGCTTAGGAATAGTTTATATTTAGGTTTGAACAATTGTTGCTATTTGCCAGAAATGGCTAGAAACATCATTTCATTTCATGGTTTGTTTAGACAAGGTTTTAGATTTTCTTTTAATAATGAGAATGGTTCTATTTTAGCTTATCTCGATGGTGTCTTTTATTTTGAAGCTATACCATGTAATGGAATATATGAAACTGTTATGATTGTTGATAACTTAGGAAATGATGTTTTGAACATAGATTCTTCTAATAGTATGGATAAAGCATCCTTGTGGCATTGTCGTCTTGGACATGTCAACAAGAAACGCATAGCCCAACTCCAAAAGGATGGAGTGTTGGAGTCATTCGACCTTAGGGAAGATGACACGTGCGAGTCTTGTTTACTTGGAAAGATGACTAAGTCACCCTTCACAAGTACGTGTGAAAGAGGTGAGGGTCTATTGGACCTAATACATACCGATGTATGTGGACCGTTTAGATCAACCACGAAGGATGGGAACCGCTTCTACGTGACTTTTACCGATGACTATATTAGATATGGGTATATCTACTTAATCAAGCAAAAGTCAGAAACTTTTGAAAAGTTCAAAGAGTTTAAGAATGAAGTGGAGAATCAATTGGGCAGGAAAATCAAGATGCTTCGATCCGATCGAGGAGGAGGGTACCTAAGTCTTGAATTATAGGATTATCTCAAGGAGTGTGGAATAGTTTCACAGTTGACGCCACCTAGGACACCACAATTAAATGGTGTAGCAAAAAGGCGTAATCGAACCTTATTGGATATGGTTCGCTCTATGATGAGTCGTGCTTCACTACTGATCTCTTTTTGGGGGTATGTCTTAGAGACTGCCGCCCATATCCTTAATTGAGTCCCTACTAAGAAGGTTGCCAAAATACCTCACGAGATGTGGACAGGGAAAGCTCCCTCGTTAGCACATATCAAGGTTTGGGGTTGCGAGGCTTTCATAAGACGAGATACTCACGACAAGCTCGAACCTCGAAGTGAGCGATGTATTTTCATCGGCTACCCGCAGAAATCCTTTGGATATCCCTTCTATAAACCGAAGGACAATGTTGTCTTCATTGCGAGGAGAGGAGTTTTCCGAGAGCGAGAACTCATAGGCCAAGGAGACAGTGGGAGGCAAATTGAACTTGAAGAGATTCAAGAGTCAATAGATGAAGGAACCTTTACCGCTGGCACTCAATCCGAGGAGGAAACTCCGGTTGAACCGATTGACGATTCCTTACCTCTTAGACGTTCCGATAGAGTTAGAGTTCAACCTCAGTTTTATGGTTTTCATATTACTACTGAAGGGGACACGTATATTAGTGATGGTACACTAATAAATCTTGATGAACCTAATATCTATAAGGAAGCCATGGCAGGCCCGGAGTCTGAAAAATGGAAAGAGGCAATGGATAGCGAGATCCAATCCATGTATGATAACCAAGTTTGGAATTTGGTTGATTATGTGCCCGGACGTAAGACCGTTGGGTGCAAATGGATCTTCAAGAAGAAGACCGACGTGGATGGAAACGTACACACATATAAAGCGCGATTGGTCACGAAGGGCTTTACACAAACTCCCGGAGTTGACTATGATGAGACCTTCTCACCAGTTGCAAAGATAAAATCTATTAGAGTGATGCTAGCGATTGCTGCATTTCATGATTATGAGATTTGGCAAATGGATGTCAAGACCGCTTTCCTTAATGGGAAGTTGGCTGAGGATGTTTACATGGCTCAGCCAGAGGGGTTTATGGATCCGATGCATCCAAATAGAGTGTGCAAGCTTGAGAAGTCCATTTATGGAGTTAAGCAAGCATCTCGCAGATGGAATCTTTGCTTCGATGAGAAAGTCAAAGAGTTTGGATTTGTACGAAGCGAAGATGAATCGTGTGTATATGTCAAAGCCAGTGGGAGTATAGTTAGCTTCCTCGTTCTATATGTCGATGACATATTGCTCATAGGAAACGACATCCCGACTCTACAGGAGGTTAAGTCCTGGCTCGGGAAGTGCTTTGCTATGAAGGACCTTGGAGAGGCTTCTTACATTTTGGGAATAAGGATAGTAAGAGACTAATAGGACTTAGTCAGAACACTTACTTAGAGAAGGTACTAAAACGTTTTAGTATGGAAAACTCGAAGAAGGGAGAATTACCGATACAAAGCAATGCCAAGTTGAGTAAGACTCAAAGTCCGAGTACCGAAGCTGAGATAGCTGAAATGAGCCGAGTACCATACGCTTCTGCAGTTGGCTCAATCATGTACGCTATGACTTGTACTCGCCCTGATGTAGCCTTTGCTTTGAGCATGGTTAGTAGATATCAAGGGAACCCTGGCAGAGCCCATTGGATTGCAGTGAAGAATATCCTTAAGTACCTTCGGAGGACGAAGGAATGGTTCTTAGTCCTCGGAGGGAGTGATGACTTGAAGGTGCAAGGGTACAGTGACGCCAGCTTTCAGACCGACAGGGACAACTACCGTTCGCAGTTGGGCTGGGTCTTTACCCTGAATGGAGGAGCAGTGACATGGAAAAGTTCCAAGCAGGAAACCGTAGCTGATTCAACGTGCGAATCAGAGTACATTGCAGCGAGCGAAACGTCGAAGGAGGCAATATGGCTGAAGAACTTCATCGGTGATCTTGGAGTTGTACCCGCCATAAAGGAGCCCATGGAGATTTTCTGTGATAATGAAGGAGCGGTTGCCTTGACCAAGGAACCGAGAGATCATGGTAGATCACGACACATCGACAAAAAATACCATTTTATTAGACATCGTGTAGAAGAAGGACAACTCGTAGTGAAGAGGATATCATCAAAAGATAACCCAACAAATCCGCTTACGAAGGGACTGAGTAGGGTTAAGCACTTGCAGCATGCTAGGAGTATTGGGCTAAAGGATGATATTAGCATAGATTAGATAGTAGTAGAAACGTGTAATAGATAAATGTAATTAACATTTGATGATTAAATAAAGGAGTTTTATTTATGAGTAATGTTACTGTCTTATGTTAATTGTTTAACTATTGTTTCAATTTTTGCATGTTTTGACTTCCAGAATAATTGAATTTATTAAGTATAATCGAATTATTCAAATTGTCCACAATCGTTCATATGTTAGAAGTAGATATGAATGCAGATTGTCGTGAATTGGTGCGTAGATTGTCTAAATGGTATTAGACATAGCAAAAGATTGCTACGACGTTCATGAGTGCTTATGAACTGGTTTTGAGCATTGGAACAAACCCGCGCTTGCTGGAATCACCTTATGGAATATGATATAAAAGGGTGATCGCAAGACGATAATATCATATAGTTTTAAAACCTAGATATATGGTTTGTTATTTGTTAATTGGTTATACATTGATAATGCAAAAACACATCAGTAAATCGATGTTATAAAATGCATTGTTGTGTATAGTTGATTAATGAATAAGTAAATGCATATAAGTCGAAGTTTATCTGTAACTTTTATCCTAAGTAGGTAAAAGCGATATCTCGGCCGCTTGATGATTTGATTTGACTTATGTGCCGGGCCCGGTCAGAACTGAATTGATGTGTTCGATTAAGTTCTATGTCAAATAAATCAGATATCGAGAAACCTAAATGATTGACTAATCATTCCATAGAATTGTCAGCATGATATCTAACAGAGGACTGTACGATCCCTTATCTAAAGGACAAATTGATTAGATCAGAGTTTGACAGTGTCTTTGAGAGCTATGATTGCAAATCGAATTATACTTGTGCATATAATTGCTAGACTTATCCAAGTGGGAGACTGTTGGAATAGTGTCTAAGGCTGCAACTATATTAGGCAAGTATTTGACCCGATTGTGCATGGTCCTTTTGGGTTGCCTTCACCATAACAACTTGACAGGATGATTTATTATGAGAGAATAAATATTATTATTATATTATGAGAATAATATAAGGAATAATAATATTGGTATTTGATTAATATAAGTCATAAATTAATTAGTATTAATTTGGTGACTTAAAGAGATTAATTAAATAAGAGGGTATAAACTGTCAATTGTTTGATAGTTACACTTTAGACTGTAAATCCTTAAGAGATAGGGGTGGACGGATTCTAAGGCTAGGGATAGCCTCAAAATCGTCCAATGCTTATCTATGGAAAGGATTTGGATTGCTTTAAGGAAAGGATTATCCAACTAGGGTTTAAGGTGAAACCCTTAAGGAGTCTACAAGTATAAATAGACCCTATGGCAAAGGGAAATTGGCATCTCTTCTCAAGTAAAAAAACCCTGTCCGATTTCCTCCTCCTTTCCTCTCTCTCTCAAATCATCTTCATTGCTATTTGGTGTTTGTAAGCCATTAGAGGAGTGACAATTATGACTCTAGAGCTCCAAGACAACAAGATCAAAACAAGAGATTCAAAGGTAAACTTCTAGATCTGATTTTGTTTTGTTTTATACCTAATTAGTTGTTAGAAGTCTTGGATTCAAAGCATGTTTAATTAGAAAACCTAGATCCAAGCATTAGGGTTTTGCATGCGCATATAGGAAAGTTCTTATGGCTAAAACCCATCAAAACGTACATCTCGATCTGAGACAATCGAGATCGGCACTCCATGTCGCAATACCACCTCTCTTACGTACATCTCTACCAACCTCTCCGTAGAAGAGCTCTCACTGATAGCCAGGAAGTGAGCGCTCTTCGTCAGCCTGTCCACAATCACCCAAATTGCATCAAAACCCCTCGCAGTCCTTGGCAATTTGGTGATGAAATCCATGGTAATTTGTTCCCATTTCCACTCGGGAATCTCTAAGGGCTGCAGCTTACCATGTGGACGCTGGTGTCGGCCTTAACCCTGCGACAGGTCAAGCATCTCTCTACAAACCATGCTGCATCCCTCTTCATACAGGGCCACCAATACTCCCTTTTTAGGTCCAAAGACATCTTAGTGGCCCCGGGATGGATCGAGAACTTCGATCGATGAGCCTCTTCCATCAAAATGGTACGCGTTCTGCCCACCGACGGTACCCATATCTGACCCTAAAACGTCATAAGCCCCCGGCTATCGGTAACGAATTTCGATACCAACCCGACAACTTGCTCTCTCTTCTGGCTTTCTGGCCTCATGGCCTCATCCTGGGCCCCACGAATAGCATCCAACACCGGGGTCATCACTGTCAATCTCAAACAAACATCTCGCATTGGGGCGCCCTCCGCCCTACGGTTCAGTGCATCGGCTACAACATTATCCTTGCCCGGGTGGTACAGGATCTCACAATCATAATCCTTGACCACATCCAACCACCTCCTATGGCGCATATTCAGGTTGGGCTGATCCATCAAATACTTCAAGCTCTTGTGGTCCGTGTATATCGTACACCGAACCCCCTACAGATAATGTCGCTAGATCTTGAGGGCGAACACTACCGCTCCCAATTCCAGATCATGAGTGGGATACCTCGACTCATGAGGCTTAAGCTACCTCGATGCATATGCTATCACATGCCCCCTCTGCATACGCACTGCTCCCAATCCGGATATCGATGCATCACAATATACCACAAAATCCTCCATCCCTTCCGAAAGGGCTAATACTGGGGCTTCGCATAATTTCTGGCGAAGTGTCTCGAGCGAGGTCTGCTGCTCCGGACCCTAAGAAAATGCAGCACCCTTCCGGGTCAACTTGGTGAGTGGCACGACGATCTTGGAGAAATCCTTAATAAATCTCCGATAATAGCCGGCCAAACCCAGAAAGCTCCGGATCTCGGTGGGTGATCTCGGCACCTCCCACCTCATGACCGCCTCAATTTTGGCCGGATCGACCAATATCCAATTCTGGTTGACAAGATGCTCCAAAAATTGAACCTCTTGCAACCAGAACTCACATTTGGAGAACTTGGCATAAAGCCTCTCCGATCTCAGAACTCCAAGGATCTCCCTCAAATGCTCCTCATGCTGCTCTCTGGATCTCGAATACACCAATATTTCGTCGATGAACACGATCACCGAGCGATCCAACATCGGTCTGCACACTCTGTTCATGAGATCCATGAACACCGCCGATGCGTTGGTGAGTCTGAAAGGCATCACCATGAACTCGTAATGCCCATAATGAGTCCGGAATGCTGTCTTCTAAACGTCCTCATCTCGCACCCTCACCTGATGATACCCAGACCTTAAATCGATCTTGGAGAACCAAGATGCTCCCTGCAACTGATCGAACAAATCGTCGATCCTCGGCAACGGGTAACGGTTCTTGACCGTTAGCTTGTTCAACTCCCGGTAATCAATGCACATCCGGTGTGAACCATCCTTCTTCTTGACAAAAAGGATAGGCGCCCCCATGGCGAATTGCTCGGCCGAATAAACCCCTTCCCCAGCAGCTCCTGGAGCTGCGAGGATAACTCCTGCATCTCTGGAGGCGCAAGGCGATAAGGCGCCTTGGCGATAGGCGCAACTACCGGAACCAAATCAATACCGAACTCTACCTGCCTCTCCGGAGGTATATTCGCCAACTCCTCTGGAAACACATCCGGAAACTCACGTACTATTGGGACCTCATCAACTGACCTCGGTCTCTCTGAATCAACCCTCGCATCCATCACATATGCCACAAATCCCCTACAACCCTGCTGTAGACTCTGTCTTGCTCTAGCAGCCGAACAAAATGATGACGCAGCACGCGTACCCTCACCGTACACCGTAAGAACTCCCCCACTAGGGTCTCTAATCGTCACCAATTGACGCTCGCAGTCTATCACAACTCCATATCGGCTCAACCAATCCATACCCACTATAACACACACATCCCCCCATCACAATCGGAACAAGATCTATCGGAAACTCCACACCGAAGATCTCAAGGACACATCCTCGAGTCACATCTGAAGCATACACAGCTCGCTCATCAGCTATGGAAACTCGCAGAGGTCGATCCAACACCTCTCGACAGATACTAATGTGCTGACTAAATGCTACGGAAACAAACAACCGACTCGTACCCTAGTCAAATAATACCAAAGCAGGCACAAAACTCACAAGAAAAGTACCTACGCACATCATCATATAAGCATAATAACTCATGTAAAAAAAGATGAATATAAAATCCATGAGGTGTTCCCCAAAATCAACCAATTCCACTTCTTTGCATTCAATTCAATCTACTACTTGTTTACTTGTCATATTTTCATTCTAGCTAGTTTTAATTATTGTCAAACAATCGAAAGAACTAACACCCCCCCCCCCCACATTTTACTTTTTTATTGTTATTTTACAAGTATTTTTACAAAGAGATTTTTCATAGAGTTATAAATTGAACCAATCTCCGTGGATACGATCCCTTTACCACTATACACTATTTTAGTGTGTAATATTAATTTTGTTGGCCTTGACAACCACCAGTTTAATGGGTTGATTACTTTTCTTCGGCGACATGATTCTGTTACACGGAAGGAAAATGAATTCATGAGCGATTATGGTTGAACCTATATGTAGTTCGATCGTTCATGTAAAGAATAGAAATATGTTCTCGTGGGTTTGACCTACATCCCTATGATGCAGTCCTAGTAAAGAGTAGAAATAAGTTCGTAGAATGGTCTCAAAACGTTGGTCATTCAAACCAAGGTATTATTGGTTGGTGGATAACTTGATCCAACCTTTGGAAGAGAAATGGAAATGATTCCGGAGTTAAATTACTATAGTCCAATAACTTGACTAGATGGGGTTTCAGATAGCCTCCAATCAAGGTATGATGAAAGTATTTGAACAGAGAGTGACACGGAAGTTACCTGACTGTCAATATCATCGGTGTTTAAGATGTAATAAGTTTGGTAAAATTGACCTTGTAGTAGGTCTTACATCATATCCGGAGTAGAAAAGTCCTTGACAATATAAAGGCCTAACTAAAAGTACTTATAGTACAAGGTAGTCACATAGAAAAGTGCTACACAGAACATAGACAGGAAACACAGTTCTTTAAAACAAAGAAGGAAAGTAAAGCATCTCCTACTAGCGATGGTTACCCCTATGGTGAACCCTTAGTTCAGCTAGTTGACGCTCCATATCAAGCAGGTATCTTTCGTAGACCCTCTAGTGTACTCGAAGCTCTATGACTTCGGCTCGAGTTTTCAGCTAGTGCTTGCAGCAGGGTCTCATGGTGTCTCTCAGATCTCTCACGAGTGTTTTTAAGACGATTGGTGCGGATGCTACGCATTCTTGCATTGGCAATAACCTCTTCGATATGATGGAGAACCGTCTTGCCCTGAATTTCGTTTCGGGCAACTCTACAGACTAGGATTGGTAGGAATCTGTCTGCAGAGCCCCCTTCGCTTAAGTTGTAGAAGCTTCGGTCTCCATTAGACAGCATAGGTTGATCTCGCTCTTCGCTCCATGTTTCCAAGCATTCTACCCAAGGAGGCGTCGGGCCATGAAAAGTCGGACGTGGGTTAGGATTTGGAATGGGAGCTACCGGGGGTAGGTTATCAACCTCGGGTTCGGAGTTATCATCATCTGAAAGGTCTTCAACATGGTGATCATTCAAAGGGATTGGATGATCATTCTCGGGTTCTTCTCCAAACCATCCAACATTGCCTTCTTTCGGAAGGTACGGGTTGCCATGGGGATGGAGTCCAACCATGTTATCTATGCGAGAATTGGGGTAAGGAAATAATTATTAGACGAACTATCTAGATAATTATTAGATAATCTTCATTAGTTACATCACTATTTGTAAAGTGCATACCAATTATATGTAATCAAAATAGGATAGGCCTTCGAATAAGTGACCTTAACTCCAAATTCACAAGGAACAGGGGTAAAGCAAAAATTCACAGATTCTAAGTCTATTATATCCTAGTTACATATAACCTTGGTGTATCAAATTAGCAACTATCGACTTAGTAATGAAGATCCTTTTTAGTTCTCAAGTAAGTAATTATAGTAACACAAAATACTCCTACAGTATTTTAGACTTAGGTTCTGTTATAATGTTCTCATTGTGGTAGTGTTGGTAAGTTTTTAGACTTGTTGCCACATCACAACCATTCTTGGGCATGTGCTAATCACTCCTCGGACCAGCATAGTTGATCAGGCTATGCCACTCCCAAGACTGACCATACATCCCCAAGCTTACTTGTGATATTCAACAATAGTAATACTTTTGTACTTGTCATTGTGACACGGATTTTAGTATGAATGCAAGTATGTATACTTAGTTAAATATTTTATTATTTAAAAGTATAAACTCTTGGTCAGAGTATTTTTTATCCCATTGTATTTATAGTTAGTATATCTTTTATGGGTTGATATACTCAATTCACTATAAACAATGCTCTGATACCAATCTGTCACACCCCAAAACCGAGAACGGCGGAAACATTCTGGGGCGGAGGACGTCATGTAATGTATCACAACAATGCAAAGTAGTAAACAAGGAACAACATCATCCATTGCATTAATAGTATAATTTTAATTACAAGTGTGTTCTTTCATAGTATAAAACAACATAATGAATATTCAAAATAAAAGACGAGTCTTGACTGCTCCGTCTTCACAAAACCTGGTCATCATACCTGTCTATTTGTGACCTGAGAATACAAGTTATTTTGAAAGCGAGTATCAACAATAAAGCTGGTGAATTCATAAGTATTTATCTTTGATTTGTAAAACTGTAAAGAAAGACTTGTAAATGATTGAAGAAAAGTTTGTATCAATGAACATGTTTGTAAGTAATTGTAAACGTTTGAAAATCCTACAAAATACCATATTTCCTACTAGTATAAAAGGTAGTCTTCTACCAAGACCCAACTGTTTTGAAAGTGTGCATCACTGTAAATGTGACGGGTTTTCCCTTATATAACTATTATTATTATAAAACTATCGTCTACCTCATTGTTTATGTGTATGTGTCACAATATAAAGGTAATAAGGAAAATAGTCTATCTATATCAAATATATTCTACCTCGTCGTTCATGTGAATGTGTCACAAAGTAAAGGTGAGAAGGAAAATAATATAATCATTTAAGTATTATCCTTTGGTACTAGGATAAACACCGCAGATTAACTTGCCGAATAATATTAACTGTAGACATCCGTCGATGTGCATTTCTATAGCTAACAGCTGGGTGTAGAATGGTTAGTCTCGTACTTATATAATATTTTCTACTCATATAATATGTAATAGTATCTCATCATATAGTATGTAATCGTATCTCTTTACTAGTATATATGTAATAGTATCTATGTAATCGTAACCCTGTAATAGTATGTCTTGTAATTGTATGTATTAGTATCTCTTCATATAGTATGTAATGTATTCGTATTTCTGTAATTGTATCTCTTCCTATAGTATGTAATGTATTAGTATAGACTCATGAATGAACTGACTCTCGTGTGATTCCTTGTACATAGAATAGTAAGTAGTATCTCCTAACTATACCTATTATAGTTACTAGTAATCTACGTGTATAGTCGAAGGTATACCTTTGCTACCCAAAGGTATTGAAATAACTGATGGAACTTTTATGTCTATATATGGATACATGATATATAACTAATATTTAGACGACATTCGGACGAATAACCGATACCCTGAAACCACATACCAACAAGGAAAAGGAATTAAAGCGAGCTAGCCGTCCTAAGTCTTGTAAACATTACTTATATAACTATACATATATAGGCATGCATTTGACAATATAAAAGTATAAAAGAAATTTTGTAAAACCTTTGAAAAGCTTAATAACTAAGAAGTGATGACTTGATGTCAGTTTATAAAAATATTTGAAAGTAATTTGTTTGATAAGACGACTTTAAGTATAAGAAAAACCTTTGTTTGAAACACATTTGTAAAAGAGTTTTAAAAGGAAACATACATTATGTAAGACAGTTTGATAAAGAGTTTAACATGTAAAAACGTTTTGGTAAGTCATTTGGAAGTAGTATAGTGAGTAACAATTAACAATGTAGTAAATCCATTTGTATGCTAGTTATTAATCACATGTCATTGATATAATAACTAGCATAATTCAACTTGTATTCCCCCATAAAGCATTTATAAACATTTAAAAAGTTAATTAAGGGGTATGAACTCACCTGTAGTGAGTGGATCATATGGAAGTGTCGGACAAGTGCTTGGTGTCAAGTGAAGAGTTAAACACACACAATGATCCTAATAACATATAAAGACATATGTATATATATATATATATATATATATATATATATATATATATATATATATATATATATATATATATATATACAATTAGCGATTATAACACTAATTAGACAAGTATAAACATTCTAAGGCGTGGAAACCACTTTAGTCAAAGTGTTAAGAGGCCATTGGGTTGCAATAAAAGATTGCAAGGCATTGTAAGTGAGTTTACGGTCAACAGACCATACTTAATGGAGTTTACGGCCCAGGGGAGTTTACTCCTGGCCGTAAACTCTCTAATGGGTCTCCATTTGAGGCTTAAAGGTAAGGTGTCTTAAGTGGTTAAGTGTTCCAAGGCTTAAACAAGAGGCCAGGTGAGTTTAAGGTCCAATAATGACGTTTACATGTGTTTACGGCCTGGGGACCACTTCCCCATGCATTTACTGCCGTAAACTCATGGTATGAAGTACTAATTCGATTTTTGATGTCCCTAGTTCAATGGTGGTTGGTTCTAGACTAGTATCCAAGTCTTGGTAAAGGACTAGGGTGCAATTTGCCCCGCTTATAGGGGTTTACGGCCCAAGAACATGTCTTGGCCGTAAAATCCTTTAATCCTGTGTTTCTTTGTGATTTCTAAGCTCTGAACATGTTAAACCTAGTGTGTAACGAGTTAGAACAAGAGTACTTATGATTTAGGAGCTTGAATGGTCTGTTTTGGCCAAGAACACTAGTGTGTGTTCTTGGTGAAACTTGAAGATCTACACAAATGGAATGATTTCACGGATGAAATCATGTAACGTCACTAGTTGATGTAAGATATCAACTAGTTAGGGCAAGAAACTTATGAGTTTTGAAGACCGGGGACGAAGATCGAGATGATACTTGAAAGGATTTGGGAGGAAATCAGCCAAGGGAAAGAAAGAAATGAACTAATGGCCACCCTTTCATCATAAAAGGTGGAGTTTACGGCCCACATGGAATTTAAGGCCGTAAACTCCCTTGTGGTAGCTGTGAACTCCTTATCAAGGGGTTTTCAGACTTGTTCTTTGTGCTATAACTTCAGCAGATAAACCCCGACACTTATCCCTTAAGCGTATAAGGCTCAGAACGCTCAAACAGACTCCAAATTGTGCTAAATGATAACAGGAATGAGTCTGACTTTCAATGAAGTGTTTGACTGTACAGGATAGAAAATTTCGGGTTGTCACATCATCCCCCCCATTTGAGGGAATTTCGTCCCGAAATTAGAATTTAGGTAAAGGAGTAGGTATGAATAATCGAGTATAGAGGTGGGGATACTTCCTATTCGATTGGTTCTCATGCTCCCAAGTGAATTTAGGTCCTCGGTTGGCATTACAACAAACCTTTACTAATGGGAAGCGGATTTGCTTCGTTCACCTGACCTCTCGGTCCATGGTTACTACGGTTCTTTCACGAAGGTGAGGCTTTCGTTGAACTCGATCTCGGCGAGTGGGATTACAAGAGTCCTGACGGAAAGGTACTTTTTCAAGTTCGAGACGTGGAGGGTAAAATGTACGTTACTGAGTTCGCAGGGTAAGTTGAGTCGTGGATGCTTCTTTGCTCTTTCTTACTACGTGAGTAGATAAGTCAGTCATTTACAAGGACAATAACGAATTGATCCAAGTAAGGATGGCGTACCCTATTCATTAAGTTCATGAATACTACGGGCGCATTGGTCTTATCCGAGGGGTAGCACTACGGACTCGTAGTGTCCGTATCGATTTTGAAAGATTGTCCTTGGGACATCCTTCTCTAACACTCGTAACTGGTGATATTCGGATCTCAGGTCTATTTCTGAAAGGTATATCGTTCCTTGCGGTTGGTCAACCAATTCATCTATGCGAGGCAGAGGGTAATGATTTCTAATGGAAATCTTGTCGAGGTCTCCGTTAGTTGGTGCTCCTACGAAAGAATCCGTCTATCTTCTTGAAGAATAAGACTGGAGTTCTCTAGGGTGTGGAGCTTGGTCTTCCAATTCCATTGCCGAGTAGTCGTTAAGTTGTCCGGACGGTTCTTGTATCTCCGTGGGTGTGAGACTGTAGGTCGATCTGGTTACAGGAGTCATATTGGGTTCTAAGTTTGTTCGCATGACGATGTGATTACTCGTAGTTTTGGGCAGTCTCCGTTCTGAAGTTCATATTAGAAGTCATACATGGTTCATCAATCATAGTCTCATGTATACGACTTGTATATAATTAAGATTGAAAAGGTAGTCGAATAAATGATTATTCTTTAAGCTCACATCCCAATGAGGAAAAGAAGTTAAAGTGGAATAATCAGTTCTAAACCTGTAGAACCTTGATTATATACCACCCTTGAGTATACATTCTTCAGTGATAGATCAACCGTACGGGTCTTTGGATTGAACTTGACATACTGTACGAGTAGTACTTCAGGGAGGTTTGCTGAGGTTTCTTCGAAAATGAATACGAAACATGCGGTCCTCTATGTATGAGTACCTCAGAGTTCTGGAATGACGGCTTCGCTAGAAAGGTGATTTTGGAGAAAGAGATTTACGTACGAAACTGGTATTGTGAGGATTGAATTGACTCAAATTGTATGATAATATTGGAATCACTTGGAAATAAAGGCATTAGATTTGATCATAAAGGTGTTACAGACAAAACAAAACAGTGCAACTTTTAACAGAGTTACAGTACTTTAGATTAACTACAGGAATACTGCTGCGAACAAGGTATACTACAAAAGGCAAGTATACGCAGCACGAGAGTCCCTTTACTGACGGGATCTCGCAAAAGATAAGACTCGAGTTGCACTAGGTTTAAACAGTTTAAAAGCATACTTAATACTGAAGATTGGAAGTGAACCCATATTATAGTAGGGTCCTTCATTGCCTTTTTCCATTCTTGAAGTGTCCCATTACGCCACATAGATGGCATATCCGAGAAATTTCAAAATTGGTGGTTGAAGTAATGTGTTGGATCCGAGTCTTGCAGTAACGGACGGTGTGTCCCTTTTTGTTGCAGTTTAAGCACTACATTTCCCGACAAGGTCCATGATAGTGATAGTTGCATTTGTTTCACTTTAGGAGATTGTCAGCATACTTTCTCGCTGGGTTAGGGATAACTGTGATACCAGAAGGGATGGTAGTAGAAGTTACAGATGTCGTGGCCGCGAAGGCTACCATAGGTTGTTGTCTTTTGCTCGTCCCTTGGGGTGATTTGCCTTTAAATCTATCCCAGAATTTTCGTTTGTTATTCTTGGGCTTGAGATTCGGGGTGTCGTGGTAGTTTGTTACTCGCTGAGGTACTTGATTATTACTTGGATTGGAATTATTGCTAACAATCCCGCTAACATTTGCATTGTTAGCATTAAGGTGAGTCAGAACAGCTGTCACAGCAGGTGAGACTGCAGCTTGAAAGGTAGCTGCATCAATCTGAAGAGTTGGTGTTTGGTTGATGGGTTTATGGACCACATGGAGTTTACGGCCATAAACTCCCTTGTGGTGGCCGTAAACTCCTTATCAAGGGGTTCTTAGACTTGTTCTTTATGCTATAACTTCAGCAGATAAACCCCGACACTTATCCCTTAAGTGTACAAGGCTTAGAACACTCAAACAGACTCCAAATTGTGCTAAATGATAGCAGGAATGAGTTTGACTTTCAATGAAGTGTTTGACTGTATAAGATAGAAAATTTCGGGTTGTCACATTATGTCTTCGTCTCATGGTTATTCCAACTGTTGATGATGTTGTGTGAACCATTTGAGGTGTCACACTTGGGGTACTAGGCACTCAAGCTTCATGAAGACAAGTTACATAAAAATGGTATATATTTCTATCTAGTTTATTATTCAAGTATTAAAAAGATTGTATGCTAGTTAGGGTAATACCTTGGAATATTCATATTTGCATGTATAATAGAGAAAACATAGATCCAAGGTATTTAGGGTTGCATGTACACTTAGGAGTGTTAGAATGCTCAAAACCTAACAATTAGAACATGAAGGAAAGTATATTCCATTCCGAAATTTGACTGTAAGAGAGCTGAGTCTAAGCGTTGCGACACACAATGAGAAGTCATTAGAACATGATCCATTGGTTTATTATGGAAATCAAACAACTTATCTTAATTTGTTAAGAAGAATAAGGAGTCTCCAGTAAGGATAGAGATTATGACTTGAAGGTCATAATTTGTAGTCTAATGTGAGACAGGGAGTAGGTGCAAGATCAAGCACCGCCTGCAGTCAAGGAGTCAAAGAGTTAGATACTCATTCGAAGCAACATAGAAGTTACGGTTATTACCTAGGACGAAGAGATAACGTATGGATTCATTATACAATTCTGTTTCGTTGATGATTCCGGGACATAATCATCCTATGGGGGAGATAGTTGTAACTCCCGCAGATTCAAGCTAGTCAATTTAGAGACAATGAGCATCAAAAATGACATTTTTGATATAAGATTATGTATAATATATAATCTTGACCAAGTTATAATATATGTCACAAGGGTTCCATACATATAAAGAACACTGAAATCCGAGTTATAACAAAGAAGTTATGACCCGTCGAAGTTTTACGACACGACACCGAGAATCGTAAAAAGTGAATTTACGATAAAATACTTTTTAGCCTTAGTGATCTAAACGAAAGTCGTAGTATATGTTAAACCGAGAGTGTGCATAAAAAGAACGTCCAAATCTAACTTCGTATGAGGAAGTTATGATTTTTCTAAGATTTAGAATAGAAGTGCACAACCCGAAATTTGAATTTTAGATCGGTCGATATTTAGCCAAAATATTCTAAAGGAGAAATGAAGATATCTTTAATAGGAGTTAAACGATAAAAAGACCGTCGAAAACGAAGCTCGTATGCGAAAGATATGGACGAAGCTTAGTCCCTACTCTTCGAGCGTGACGAATTCGATATAGTTTTGTAAATCTGAGATAGAGTGAGAATTAGCTGACGAAATCTAAATGAAAGTTATAGTACTCGTAAATACCAACACGTGGGTATAAAGAACGTTGATAATAGAGCTCGTATGCAAAAGATATGGACGAAACTTAGTCCCTACTCTTCAAGCATGATAAATTCGATACAGTTTTTCAAATCGGAGATAGAATGAGAATTAGTCAACGAGGTCTAAATGAAAGTTGTAGTACTCGTAAATACCAATGTGTGGATATAAAGAACATAGAAAACGGAGATCATACGCGGAAGATACATACGAAACTTAGGGACTACTCTACGGTAAAATCCTATAAATAAAGGATGAATCCTTCATAATTTCTTCACACCATAACCTTTCTTTCTCCCTCTAACTTCTCTCTAGCCTCCTTAAACCCCTACCAAGTTTAAGGAACCTCCCTAGCATGAGAAGGAAGCCCCGGAGCGCCCGAAGGCTCCGAGAAGAAAAGCTTTCGGCTCGGAAACGCTGCTCCAGCGAAGCCTGTTTTTTTTTTTTAATAAAAATCCGCTGTAAGTGAGCTACGCCTATGCTATTTTTAATATAGCTTCTAATTAACTATAGTAACATGATTAGGACCTTAAAATAATTATTTGGACTATTATTATGAGTTATATAAGAGTGTTGTTTAACGCTTATATAATAGTAATAATTGCTAGACTATTAATTAGTCGCGGTTAACGTTAGACTAAACTCTAGCGGTATTGATACTAGGTTTTGTTGAAGGAAATTGTTTTCAGAGTAACGAGGCATTGTCTGAGTTCGGAATCACCACCTTACCAAGTGAGTGCATAGTTACTTTCATCTTACACATAGATATGAAGTATTTTATACAAATTACGTGTTATGTATGTATATTGTCTGAATACTTGCCGTCTATGCTGGATGAAACGTTTTATACATGTTCTTAAATGAACTAAATTGTATATGTTTTTTATATCTACAAAATGTTTTGGGTAACACATGGGTATATTAGAGGTGAGATAAATGATGAACGATAAAAGATGAGATAAATGATGAGCGATGATATATGACTGATCAAATATGGTGCAAAGTGATGAACTAAGCGATGAACCAAAACGATGAGCCAAAGCGATGAGCCAAACGATGACCCAAGTGATGGCCCCGTCATCTTGCAGAGTATGGATGACAACCACGGGCTATTCTAGACAGTCTAGTGGAACACTAGCAGGCTCGCAACCTGTAGGTGTTGTGAACGATGTGTTCACCCGGTGTACTCTATAAACCCATTGACAGGTATTGCAGGTGGACTCTCGAAAATGATACTATAAATAAATGAGATAAACCCTGGCGACTATGCAGTCTTAGTGTCGATTCCTTAGGATACTCCTTCGGAATGAACGAACGAGGAATAATTGAATCTTAGGGTAGATCCTTCAGAGTAAAGAAGATAATGGGGATGGGTAATTGGGTTGATTGCTTGATGTTTAACATAATAATTATATTATTGTGGGTTGAAAACCCTATGTACTCACCAGGTTTCCCAACCTGACCCACTCTATTTATTTATATCACGGGTGTTGATATGAAGTCACATTACACTGAGAGACTAAGGAGATATAAATCACTAGTGATAATGAATGTAAGTTATGTTTATTCTTATGTTACTATAGTGACGATGACATCCCGAATGTTTTAAAATGAATAAAAATACTTTTCTTCGGAAATGCTTTGATAACATATTTATCATGTTTTACTGGGAACAAATCCACAACATTTTTATTAAACGAGGTACTTTGATTTTTATAAATCATACACAAAAATCGGTCTTTTTAGCCCATGAAAATGGGGATGTCACAGGGAATAAGGCAGAATTACCAAATCTAAGCCTCTAAAATCTTAATCATATATATATATATATATATATATATATATATATATATATATATATATATATATATATATAGGTAAAAACGATAGTTGAAACAATTTGAAATTGTTTAGATATTAACACAAGATTTCTTGTGTTTTACTTGTATTCCCCACTAAAACAATGAAAAATCGTGAAAACATAGGGGTATGAACTTACCTTGAGTATGTGTCTTGTTTGGGCACGACTGGGTTGTGATAATCCACGGGTTAGAACATTTACAGATTAACCGTATCCTAATATATATATTAACATATAATATCGGGTATAAATTAGATAATCTAATAATTTAAAGTAGTAAATATCATTAGTTTGTATAAAATACTTACTAAATGTGAAAGATTTCCTGGGAATTGATTTGGATGTTTGAAGATGTTCTTATGAAGGTTTGAAGATTTAGAGGTTCTCTGGGAAACTGCTTGAAGATATGAAGGTTTGTGTATGACTTTTGAGAGCAAATGTAAAGAGTTTTCCTAGATGAGAATGTAAGAATGAGGTATGATTTCGATTGATATATATATATATATATATATATATATATATATATATATATATATATATATCGAATAAAATTAATTTGATATGTGCATTGGGAGGTGTATTTTATCACTTTGGACTGTGTGCAACTGCCTAGGGATGAGATTTCAGCCATAAACAAGTAAATTTTGGTCCTAGCATGACCGAAATCATCTAATGTGTCTCACACAAGGTAGTTTTCGGTCCTAGGGGAGCACCCAAAACTGAAAAACCTAATTAAATTAAGATTCCGAAGGCTGAAAACCACTTGTTTCCTAGATTCTAGAACCGATAACTCAATTGTTTCTAGATTCCAAATACCAAAATCTAATATGAGGTGTATTATTAGTGGTTTTAACTTAACCTTTTTGACATATGTTGACTTGTTACTAACTTACTTCAACATGGTTTTCAACATATAAGTATATATAACTTATATAAGCATGGCTTTCAAAGTATATATATTAACATATAAAATTATATAATCATGCCCTCATGGATAATTATCATATATTGTAATAAGGTTACAATGTAGTTTCCACTTATACCTGATAAATCTTTTAATTTAAACTAATAGACTTTTGTTTGTAACATTGAATTTTAGTTAGACATTGTTTGACGTTTATTGAATGGAAATTACTGGTTGTTACAGAAACCCACTTGAAACCAGAAATACTCAACAATTTTGTAGATCTGACAGTCAATGAAGGAGCATAGCTGGGAGAAAATGGAGAAGATGAAGCGATAAGGATGTTTCCAGTGGTGGCGGTGGGCTACGAGGACCAGGCAGAAAAATGGAGAAAACACAATCTCCCATATGAATTTGCGTCTTATATAATCAGTTTCATATGGATATGATTATGAATTGTGCAGTTACTAAAGTAGAGGAACTAGAATTGGTTGAATATCAAGGAGGCAAACTGGTCTTGGTCCTTTCCCTCTTTCTTGATTATTTATTAGAGGTGGTTCAGATTCTGATACCTTCTCCACCTCCTTGTATACATTTGTTATGTGTATGTGTTGATTATAATGATTTGAAGGGGGAACAACTACTAATTTTGGACAATTTTCAAGTACCGAAACCCTTAAAATCCAATTAAGAAGGGGAAAAAGAAGATTGATTGGGGGTTGTTTTTTTTTACTTTTTCTTTGTGTGTGTGTGTGTATGAGAGAGGGAGAGAGAAAGATAGAGAGAGAGAGACCTTATATATATATATATATATATATATATATATATTAAATAATTATATTTTTTTCGATTTAAAATAAAAAATAAGAGAAAACATCATAAATGGTCCCAATGGTGTAACATCCTGTTCCAGATTGTGTTGCAATTTAAGGCCCGTTGGCCTTAATCCGAGTATGAGATGGTTTTGAGGCTCTGAAGGATGAAGGTTTAAGCCTTATTGGGATATGGGTAAGGTAGGTTGTGTGACAAAAGAGTTTGGTGTGTGCTTTAGAGCCCAAATGTATTGTTAAAGGCGTTGGTGTGGGCTTTTTATGAATTTTGGGATCTGAGTTCGAGTGGGCGTCAGGAAGAATAAGGTTGATACAAGTGTAGAGTTTCTCAGATATAAAGCTCGTCAGAAGTGGACTTAGAACGAAAAGTGATAACACTTTAAAGTTTTGGCAATATTGGCCCCTAATGTAAATGGTTGACAAGTGGATCCTATGCATGCCTGGAATGCATGCGTGTGAGCAGCTGGGTACGCCCAACGTAGCTTGGGTTACGCCCAACATATGATGGGATATGATCGTGGATGCTCTTTGGCATATGCCCAACGTACAGGATGTATGCCCAGCATACATCTAGAGTCCAGAAACCCTAAATTTAGGGTGTGCCACTATATATAGAACATTATGGTTCAAACCCTAGCCTCCATGTTTGTTCCCCAACCTCAGAGAAGCCCTTGAACGCCTCATATCTTCTTCCTTGGGGAAATTGGTCTTTAAGAGGTTCATTTGGTGGTGTAAGCTTGGGATTTGCAAAAGAGGAAGTTGGCCAGGAAGAACTTGGGAGTTTGGAGCTCATGGATCTGGAATAACATCATCATTTGTAGCTATTTTGAGGTATAAAGTTCATAACTTTATTTAAGAATGCATAGATCTTGTGTAGTGAAGTTTTGGAGTTGTTTTGGTCCCAAGTTTGGACCTTTATGTTGGAATCTCGTTTTTGAGCTTAGGGTTGCGACCCTTAGAGCTAAAAGGGTCCCATAGCAGTAAAGTTTCAATCTTGATGGTCCTAATGAGTTCATGCATGATATCTAGCCCTTTTTATGGAAGTATGTTGTTGCCTTTTGAGTTTGAGCTTATTTGGTGGATTGCAAGTCACCAAGATTATGACTTTAAGGATTAAGAGGATGATAAGGACCTGGATCTGAATTTGTAGTCTTTAGAATGAAGTAATAAGCACCTAATTGAAAAAGGGTTTATCAGGAATGTTATGCTGAGCATACGTGCAGGTACGTGTGACCTCCCCATATTCATGGCCAGAAAAGACCGATTTTGTTTATGCTTGTTTGAAAATCAGAGTAATATTTTTCATAAAAGTGTGGCGGAATTTGTTCCTAAAATAAAATATGATAAAGATTTATCAAAGCATTTCTGTAGAAATGTATTTCATTAAAAAGACTCGGGATGTCATGTTCGATACAGATCAAAAGTATAAACAGTACAATATAAGTCTTACTACATTATTTCATATCTACAGGCCTATATCCGTAATCCCTCAACCAAAACATCACATCTATGCTCGAGCGTCATTACCTGTAATACATGAAACTGAGTGGGTCAGGATTTGGAGCCTGGTGAGCACATAGGGTTTTCAACCCACAATAAATAAGTTTATTAAATTCATCAACCAACAATAACCCGATTACCCGTTCCTGTTATCCTCACATTACGTCACTACAACACCTATCATAAGGGACCTAGTGTAAGGATCAACATTAGGATGGATACTAATGCTAACGGGATTCCTCAGCAATAAATGTCCTTAAGGCGACCATGTGGAGGATGGAATACAGTGGTGAACACATCGTTCATAAACACCCACAGGTTGCGAACCTGCTAGCGTTCCACCGGACTGTGTAGAAGAGTCTGTGGTCGTCATCCATACTCCGCTAGATGACAGAAAAAACAACAACATCCAGGCCTCTCATCATTTTATCACACATCATCTAATACATCTACACATGTTTTACCCCAACATTTTTGTAGATATAAAATACATATATAGTTTAAATAATATAAAACTTGTATAAAATCGTTCATCCAGCATAGATAGCAAGTATATAGATAATATGCATACATAGCATGTAGTTTATATAAAATACTTCATATCTATGTGTAAGATGAAAGGGACTATGCACTCACTTGAAAAGGTGGTGATTCCGAACTCAAACAGCGCTTCGCTTCTTAAAAATAATTTCCTTCGACGAAACCTAGTATTATTACCACTGGAGTTTAGTCTATTATTCACCGAGACTAATTAATAATCTAGCTATTATTACTATTATATAAGCATTAAACAATACTTATATAACTCATAGTAATAGCCCAAGTACTTATTATAAGTTCCTAAAAACGTTACTATAATTAAATAAAAGCTATATTAAAAATAGCGTAGGCATAGCTCACTTATAGCGGGCTTTGTAGAAAATTGGGCTTTGCTTGGAGCAACGTTCCCGAGCCGAAAAGCTCTTCTTCTCAGAGCCGTTGAGCACTTCGGTGCTTCCGCCTCGTGCTAGGGAGGTTCCCTAGGCTTTTCGGGGGGTTTCAGGGCTAGAGAGAGGTTCTAGAGAGAGAGAGAGTAAAGAGAAGAAAAAATGGGAAATGTGTGAAAAAAATGAGGGTGGGAGAGGTTCTATTTATAGGGTGAAATATGGCTGAAATTGGTGACACATATCATCATCGGGTGTCAAGACTCGGGGAGAAAGCAATGGCTAAGATTATGTCACATCACCCATTGTCGCAAAACACACTTCCGACTTCTAAAATCCATAACTTTCACAAACAAGCTCCGTTATTGATGTTCTTTAAATCCACGCGTAGGTGAAAATAAGATCTACAACTTTTATTTTGACTCCGTCGGCTAATTCTCAACCGATCTTAAATTTAACAGTACGAGGAGATTATACTGTTAAATGTCCGCGTAAAATTCATAACTTCTACATACGGACTCTGTTTTCATCTGTCTTTTTACTATTGAGTTCCTATTAATGAGATTTTCAACTCTCATTTAGGTTGCGTAGGCCAAAAACCGCTTGATCTAAAATTCGAGTTTCGGGTTGTGCACTACTAAGCGAAATCCTAGAAAATTCATAACTTGCTCATACGAAGTTAGATTTGGGCGTTCTTTTTTTGTATGTTCTCGGTTTAACGTATACTACAACTTTCTTTTAGATTTCTAAGGCTAAAAATTAATCCATCGTAAATTCACTATTTATGCTTCCTGGTGCCATGCTGGTTCACTCGCGAAACTTCGACGGGTCATAACTTCTTCGTTATAACTCGGATTTCGGCGTTCTTTATATCCCCGAAATCCTTGTTTCGACCACTAAACTTTATGTAAAGATATCGGGCTTATCTCACACTTTAATTTTGACGCTTATTTTTCTTCTTTATTAATTATACATTTATAATTAAGTTATAAGCACACAAATACACATAATTCTCACAGTATTCAAATATTTCATCTTTATTGCTTCAAAAAGAGTTACAATAGTTTACCTAGACTATTACATCATCTAAAATCCTTAGCCCTGAAACCCGGGCGATACAATAGTTGGACTTTGTGTTTTGGGCCATGCTCTGGGCTGTTGGGACATCAATAATGTGAAGTTATGGGCCAAGGATATATTTTAGGCTTGGGGTGAGGCCCATTGGAGGGAGTGGGCCCATTTTAGCAAAGTGGGCGTTTAGTGGGCTTGGGGAGTTTATCTAATGTTGGGCCTGCCGTTTAGATTGAGAATTGGGCCTTGATGGGACCAATGGGTTTTAGATCATTAAGGGGCTGGTCAGTGGGCTACCGCTACACCTAAAGAGTGATTGTTGGACTTAGTTCATAATTAGGATAATTGTGGGCTTTGGCACAGAGTTAGAGGCTAGTGTATAGTAGCAACATTACTAGAGGTTGTTCATCATACGAGGTGGGTCTTCTCACTATATGTTACCTAGAGTGGTATTTATATGTGACCGGAAGGTCTTATGTATTGATATGAGTTATGTGACTTTATGTGATATGTATATGTCGTATGTTTAGGACCGGAAGGTCAACAGAGTTAAGGGCGGAAGGCAATCAGAGTTCTGGCCGGAAGGCAATCATAGTTATGGACTGAAGGTAGTCAGAGTTATGGCTAGAAGGAAATCATAGTTATGGCCGGAAGGCAGTCAGAGTTTGGGCCGGAAGGCAAATCATGGTAGGGCCAGAAGGTCTACCAGAGTTGTGGGACCGGAAGGTCCCACTGAGACACATCGACTGGAAGGTCTTACAGAGTTATATCCTTGAGTGGCTAATATGTGTATGTCGTATTTTGGGGAACTCACTAAGCTTCGTTCTTACTGTGTTATGTGTTATGTGTTTCAGGTTCTTATCAGGACCGCGGGAAGGCGTCGGCTCGATTGTACACACAAGAGAAAACAGTCACGAATGGGGATCCTGGATTTTTATAATTACTTTTGAAAACTATTTTAAAATATGTTATGACATCGACACTTGAGATTTTGAAAATTATTATATGTGATGTTGGTAAAATTTTAAATTGGAAATTTTGTTTGAAAATTTACGGTGTTACATGTAGTAGTCAAATGATGAAAATGCCCGCCAGTTAACGTACTAAACTTAATGGAGTTAGCAATAATGATCAATCGTCAAAAGTTTTGAAAGCACAAGGATCATCTATGATGTTTTTAAATCATGAGGACTATACGTCAGATATGGATAAACCTCATGGACCATTTATGATGTTTTTTCTTCTTTAAATATATAGGCAATATTTCTTCAAATATGTGTAATTTTTTATAAATAAATATATGGTTTTCAATTACTTATGTAATTTCATTAGTTTAATAAAACATTTATTTTAATAATTAGTTTGAATTAGTTATATACAAGTTAATTGTTTGGTTCTATTTTTCTAATAAATTAATTTCTAAGTATTGTAACAAAAAGTATAATATACATTTGTAAAAAGGTAAATATAAAAGAGTATTTTTAAATATACAAATAAGTTATGAAAAATAATATATCTATAGTATTGTACCACCCATTAGATTTGAAAACTGATCATCAACTCAACTAACCTATACCCGTAAACAAGGTTAGTAGTGACTCATTAGTAGCTAAAACAAAGGTCAGATCTAGTGAAGACACACTTGAACCCAAATTAATGTCAGAAATGCCAAAAAAGATATCACCTAATTCTAACAGAGGATCATGTGTCACCTATGATCACCTACAGAAAAGCATACACAGTGAAGGCATATAAACCGTACATAGTGATAGACATTGTCCCCTATCATTATAAATACTTCATTTATATGAGGTATCACCAAATAAGATTTCACTACCATATTCTTTCTAAAGCTTTTATATACTATCTCGATTAGGATTCCCATAACTTGTGCATTGAAGCGTAATCCTAGGACACACCCTCTAATTATGACTGACCCCATCCGTTCTTTGTTATTAACATGCGCTAGAGCACCAAACTCAAACAAGAAGAGTTTAGTTATCATCTCATCTCATATCAAACCCTTCCCTCCATGATTTGGTTGTGTTACTTGTAGTGATTTTAAAAAACATGGTTTGGCACGCAGAATTAAAGATTGCACAATGAACACAATGATTTCGGTGTTTAAGAGATGTATTGAATACATATGGTGTTACAAAAAGGGACATAGATCTACATCTATATAAATAACACACAATTACACACTCAACTTTTACACCTCTCAAGAACACCTCTACAAGTGGACTAAACCCACCTTATATAGAGGTGTTAAAATGTCTCTCTGTTACTCTCTATCTCATGAGTCAAAAGGCTTATGCACCACATACAAGTGGGTATTACAAAAGTCAAACCATTACAAAGTCATACATGGATAACTTTGAACCCTAACATTCTCGCCCTCAAAGTTAGGAATGTATGACCCACTTCAAATCTTCCAAAATCGAGCAACTACACGACCCGAGCCTCAAGGGTGAAACATTTCGAAATGAACTTCAAATCTTCAATTCTTCCATGATTCTTCAATTTACTAATAATAAATTCATGAATCCTGGGTGTAAAACAAAAGGGTGGTTTTAATTAAAGCCCCCATCTATTTAATATTAACATTCAAGGCTACCCATCTTAAGATTAACACCCATAACACCTTCATTACCAATATTTCGATATATGGAAACAACACCAACCGTTCTACCCACACCTATAAACAATCACTCTCTAAATACGACCTCACCATTACTCTCACCTAGCTTTAAAACAACAAACGCTGGAGCTCACTTAATATCACACGAAAAGAAAAAGAAATTAATACACCTTTTTTCCACCAAAGCTTTTGGACCATATTCTATGTAGAATAACTTAACACAATTTAGGATCTTTCCTCTACCTTAACAAAGCAAGGCTTAACTAACTCTTCAGAACTTCTATATCAAGCTACATAAGAGTCATCACTATTCGTAACACATATATATATAATCAGATTTTAAATCTATAAATCGTTATTTAACCTAACCACATAGTAACACACTAACGGGTAGTGGACTCGATTAATTATAGTATAACATTGATAAGTAATTGTGTCAAACTCTTGGGGAACAAGTACGATTTAATTTAGATATAAAAGCAATTAATTATCCTAAAAACAGGAAAGTAAAGTGGGTGGAGGTGTTTAAATTAGATTAAACTTAATTAACGAGTAACTATACATAAACAAATACAAATGGAAGCAAATAACTTGATCTAAAACAAGTGATTTAAAGTATTTCGAATAAACTAATACAATTCATTATAAAGCAACTAACATAATAATCATGTGATTAGCTAACCTAATAATCAATTAAATACTCAAATTATGAATGAATTGGTCTTAATATTTATTATCAATGATCATGACAATTAATCTAGCATAGTGTGGATAGGTAATACTTCTTATATATTCAAGCTAACAATTAAATTATTCTAAAGGTGGAAACTTTATGACTTAAGTCGATGTTCTGAGTCTAGATCTGAGCTTTGGACAAAAGGCCTCAATGGATAAATTGCATAATGAGGGAGTGAGAATAGGCCGCGTATGCTGGGCATACTCAGAAACCTTGGACTTTGACTATTGTTGACTTCCATTGATCGTTGACTTTTTGACCAAGTTTAACTTTGGGTTAAACTTGAGTACTTAGGACTATTGATTAAGGTTTTACTTGGTTGTGATAGTTATCGGGTTCGTGGGAGCAAGTAGTGTAAAAGGGATCGTATCGTAATGTTTCAGAGTTCATCAATTTATGTGAGTCACCTCATTATACCCGTAGGTCGAAGGCACCAATGCCGGCCCACTAGGATATGTTATGTAGGATGCTAGTTGTCTTTGTGATACTTGTATGAAAACCAGGATTTGGCCCCTGTCAAATTGTATCTAAGACCGGGATTTGGCCCTTGGCACTGCAACTCCGACCCCTGACAATATGTATGTAAAATGGGGATTTGGCCCTCGATATTACAAGGAAAGACCATGATATGGCCTACAGAAGAAAGTGATAGTAAGACTATGATTTGACCCATACATTCACTATCTTATTTATAGTATGTGATATTTTGGGGAACTCACTAAGCTTTGTGCTTACAGTTTAATATTTATGGTTTCAGGTACTACCAATTTTAAAGGGAAGGGCCCGAGGTGACTGCACAATATCCCTTAGAGTTTATTCCATCTTGATGATTTTTACTTTGATGTTTAAATACTAATTTTTCACTTGAATCGTTTGGGAACAAATTGATGTATGAATTATTGTTTTAAAAATGAAGATTTTACCTTGGATTTTCAGATGTTACAAGTTGGTATCATAGGGCACCATACGCAGACTCTTTAAAATCCAAATAATATCACAACTAAAAGTACCAAGGCCACGATACACAAACTCAATAGAAGATCTTGAAACTGTTTCTTGTTTCTTGCTTTTCCAGGAAATGAGATAATTTCCCAAAAAAATAGAAAACCAGTAATAGACCTCTTGGAGACCAAACATTTTCCCAATGAACATCAAAAAAATGCTTTCAAAGGAAACAATTTGATTTACTAATATTAATTCCCAAACCAGGATTATATTTTCTAGGACTACGCATAACACTGTTTAAATGAGATTTTATAGGAGTGTGGATGAATTCACTCAAGACTTGAACACGGTATGAATATTAGGTCTAGTAATTGTAAGATATATTAACTTCCAAATAAGTTTTTGAAATTTAGTTACATTTGGCAACAAAGAATCATTTTTATCTACTCCATCACTCTTAATAACAACAATAGGATCAAGAGGAGTCTTTATTGCTTTACAGCCTAACATTCCAAAATCATGTAGAAGTTTGAGCAACAATTTATTTGAGACAAACATATATCATTATCAATATCAATGACCTCAATTCCAATAAAAAAACTTTAGCTTTCCTAAGTCTTCAATAAGAAACTTTGATTTTAAAAAAGCTTTAACATTTTTAATTTCAGTCAAATTATTTCCAGTTATGTAACGCCCTATTCCAAATAATTTCCTATGTGGGGGTGGTGATGCACAGACTGCATATCATCAAGCTTAGGGCTTTTGAGGAAAACGGATTTAGACCCATTTGGGTGCGGGTAATGTAATTTAGATGATCCGGGAGTTTGTTCTGTGTTATGGCGCCAAGGGGTAATTTGGTAAAGTGTCAGTTTGGGCTTTTATGAATTATGGAATTTTTCCGAACGTTTTAAGGCAAGGATGAGTTGATAGTAGTGTATAAATTTTCTTTACCTTTCTGTGGATATAAAAAACGTCAAAATCGGAGTTAGAACGAATAAGTTATGCCTGTTTGAAGTTTCGTCAGTTTTGGGTTATGCTGAGTACGTTAGACGTACATATGGGAGTATATTGGCCATAATGAGGCACCTTGAGTATGCTGGGCATACGTAATCAATGTTCAAACCCTATTTTCGTGGTTTGATCCCTATTTAAGCTCCTTAACTCCCCAAACCCACTCCATTCTCATTGTCCACCCCTCCAACACCCCTTCCATGAAACCCTAACCCTAGTTGAGCCTTGTGTGCTAAAAGAAGGTGTTTTTGAGTGCTATGGAGTATGCATGGTACACATTGGAGAAGAATGAACTTCTTGGACAAGTGTTGGTTGCATAGGATCTTGTAGATCTAGACTTTGTTCACCTTGATCTATCTTCTAGAGGTATAAAGTTTGAATCCTGATGATGCATTTGTTAGTTCTAACTAGTTTTTGGATGTTATGAGCCTTTGGTCACTTTGGTGCATAAAGTATAGATCTTGAAAGTTTGAGACCTTGTTATGCATAAATTTGGGAACTTTTTCCATATAAACATCATTTTCATTCAAATTTGAAAGTTGGAGACTTGTACTTAATGGATTAAGCTGAAAAAGATGAACTTTTGGATCCCTTTGAGACTTAAAGACTAGATCTTGTTTGGTGGAACCATTTTAATGGATAAAGTTGGAAATTTTATCCATTATAAAGCTATTATAAACTATAAAAATGTGATCTTGGCCCTTTTATCCCTTCCATGCAAGAGTTGTGATGTCTTATTGGGTTAAGAACTTAGGGTTTTGGACATTAAGCACTTTATAGCCATGCAAAGTCATAAAGTTGGAAACTTTATCACGTATGTCACATCCCCAATTTCACGGCCAGAAAAGACCGATTTGTTTATGCTTTATTTGAAAATCAAAGTATCCTTTGGAAGAAATATGTTGCGGAACTTTTTCTCAAAAAGTAAATTATCAAAGTATTTCCAAAGAAATGTGTTTTCATTTTGTTAAAAAATGTTGGGATGTCATTGTCAATACAGTACATAAGCAGAAATAGTATAGGCCTTACAACATATATTAATCTAATGGCTTATAATCTATTGATCTCTCATCAGATCATCACTCCTGTGCTCTATTTCCACTACCTGTAATACAAGAAACTAAGTGGGTTAGGCTTGGGAGCCGGATGAGCATATAGGGTTTTTAACCCGCAATAATTAAGTTCATTAATTTCATCAAATCATTCAACCTAATTACTCATTCCTTTTATCCTCACTTTCTGTACCTAAAACATCTAATTTAAGGGACCTAGCCTAAGGATTATCATCGGGATGGACAACAATGCTTAGGGGATTCCTTAGAAATATATGTGAAAGCAGATTCCATGAGGGGGATGGAGTACACCTGGTGAACATGTAGTTCAAAAACACCGACAGGTTGCGAGCTTGCCATCGTCCTACTGGACTGTATAGAATAGCCGTTGGTCGTCATCTATACTCCGCTAGATGACTTAATCAACTTAAATGTTGAGGTCTCTCATCATTTATTTCAGCATCTATATAATCTACCCATCTTTATCCATCATAACTATAGGTATATAATACATATACAGTTTAAATCGAATAAAACATGTATATTTTGTTCATTCAACATAGATATCAAGAACAAAGATGATATGCACACATAACACGTAATTTATATTAAATACTTCATATCTATGCGTAAGATGAAAGTAACTATGCACTCACTTGCTAAAGTGATGACTCTAAACTCAGGTAGCGCTTCGCTTGTAACAATTTGATTTACATTCGACGAAACCTAGTATCATTACCACTAGATTTTAGTCTAATATTTATTGCGACTAATTATTAGTCTAGATTTATCATTAACTCAAGGTCTATGAGCGATATTTTTTTTCTTGTATTATATAAGTGTTAAACAATACTTATAAACTACTATGTACAGATAGGGGCCAAACATAAACACCGGAGGGCAGGACCATTTTGGCATTTAAGCTGTTCTGAAATCCAACAACCATATACGACCCTTCAAACCAGATTCCCCATACCGTGAGCAGTTAAAAGGTATTATAATACCATTTTGTATAATTTATAATACTTAGTACATGTGTTTTTTTATAGGTTCATAATAACGATAATGAACTTAAATATAAGTTATACTTAACGTAGGGTAAGCATAACTCACTTACAAGGGGGTTTTAGCTAGGAGCCGGGCTTTGGGGGTAGAACTTCTGAGCCGAAAACTCTTCTCCTCGGAGCCTTCTGGAGCTCTGGGCTTCGCCTCTAGCACTTGGGAAGTGCTATGGAATGGGAGGGACTTAGGAAGGTATTTGAGAGAGGAAGAATGGGAAAGGTGTGAAAAAAATGGAAGATTTACATGTCTATTTACAGGCTAGTAACTCGGAGTACGCGAGACGTAACTTCAGAGTACATTGGGCATACTCGATACTCTGGGCGTGTGAAGCCCTGCGATGGGCATATGTGGGACATGTGTTGCAATCCGGTGGTAAGGCATGGGGAGGAAGCAACGATCCAGATCTTGCCACGTGTCAGCTTCAGAGCTTAACCCAAAAATTATATATCTTCTTCTTCGTTACTTCAAAATTGGTTACAACTGTTGACCCTAACTATACATCATTATAATAATTCTTAGACTAGAAGCACGGGTGTTACAACTTAGGACATCATTTTGGGCCTGGATCTGTGTTTTGGATGTAAGAACTTAAAGGAATAAGCTCTTCATGGAGTTTTGGGATTTGGGTTGAGTACGCTAGGCATACTTGGTGGTATGCTGCGTGTATGCGGTCAACACCCCAGTTTTAGTCAACATCAGAGTACGTTGGCGTACTCTCTTGGTACTCAAGGCGTACTCTTCTGGGAAGAAATATTGACTTTTGGACCTTGACCGTTGACTTTTACTTTGACCACGGTTAACCAAGTTTGACCTATGAGTATTTTAGGTTATCGGGTTAATTATTGATTAAGATTGTATTTATTGTTAGTTGGTGCAAGGTTATCCGGTTCGATAGTCCGAGTAGTTATTTGACCATCAACGGATCGAGGTGATTTTCCTCATTGTGTTTAGTGGGTCAAAGGTACTAATACTCGATGTCTGTGTGACACTTGTATGTGTATGTGCTTATATGCTTACTGGGCAGGGCCTGTTATACTCATTGGGCTGGGCCCATTATACTCATTGGGTGGGGCCCGTTATACTCAGTGGGCGGGGCCCATTATACGAGTTAGGGTGGGGCCCGTTATACTCATTGGGTGGGGCCCATTATACTCAGTGGATGGGCACCGTTACACGAGTTAGGGAAGGTTCTGTTATACTCATTACGTAGGGCCCATTATATGTTTATTTATATATGTATGGTATGTGGTATTTTGGGGAACTCAATAAGCTCTGTGCTTACAGTTTTCAGTTTATGTTTCAGGTACTTCTGTTTTCAAAGGAAGAGCTCGGGATGATTGTATGATTCACTCTAATAATAAAGATGTATTGATAAAACTTGATTACCTTGGTTTTATGAAAATGATATGAAATAACGGTTTATTAATTTAAAAAAGAAAATTTTATGGTCTTATTTTTGGGATGTTACAAGTTAAAATAATGTCATCCACATAAACCAATAACATAAGAATAGATTCTTTTTTAAATTTCAAAAACAAAGAAAAATTATTTAAACTTTATACAAACCCAAATTCAAGAAGTGAAGCATAGAGATTCTCATTCCACTTCCTAGGTATCTATTTAAGGCCATCAATAGATTTTATCAACTTGAATACCCTAGTGTTACTCTTAGTATGATAACCAGGAGGAAAAGCCATATAAACACTTTCATTAAGCTCACCATATAGTAAAGTATTATTAATATCAGGCTGAAAAAATTCCAATTAAAATTAATAGGTAAGGTAATAAAAATCCGAACAGTCTCCGTTTTTGCTACTGGAGAGAAAGTCTCCTCATAGTCAATGCCTTCCCTCTAATTATAACGTTTAGCCACTAATCTTTCTTTATACCTTTCTACTTCACAACTATATTTATATTCTATTTTATACACCGATTTACACCTAATATGTTTTCTATTGGGTGGTAGAGAGGTAATTACACAGGTTTGATTTCTATACAAAGCCTCCATTTCCTCATTAATGTCCTTAACCTAATTAGGATAAAAAACAACCTCATAATAAGATTGAGGCTCAATGGTTTTTTTAAGATTAGAAATAAAACATTTACTTTTAGTATTAAAAAAAGAATAATTCACAGATTTTTCAATACCATATTTATACTTGCCTTCAATTATATAGTCATTGAGCCTTTGTGGAAACCTAGATTCATGACTAGATGTCCTAGTTCCTATGTAGTAGTGCTCATGATTAAAAGATAAATGGCTATTTTGCTCAGAATAGAATTGAGAGTCTTACTCAAGCATATCAGGTTACATGGTCAGTGCCACACCACCTTATTACCACCTGACCCATATGAGTTGCACCAAAGTCATTGTTACCATCCTGATTAGTGTCAGTCACAACAGAAGGAGGGTTTGCAGCATCCTTACCATCCTGATTGCTATTATTAGACTCTCTAATGTTATTATTATTAACACGACTATTAGTATTATCTAATTCATCATAGGAAAAGGGATCCCAAGGTTCATTTTTGTTTGATATGAAAGCATTAGAGAACAAAGTATCATCTTTAGAACTGGAAGAAAGATTGAAAGGAAACATAGAATCATATAACTGCACATCCCTGGAAAAGAAAATAGTACAATTATCAAGACTAAATAATTTATAACCTCTTTAACACTAAAATACCCAAGTAGAACACATTTTTTAGATCTTTCAGAAAACTTATTAGAAATATTGAGTTTAGTTGCAAAGCAAAGATAACCAAAAACTCTTATGTTATAAAAAACAAGGGGAATGTTTATAAACAAGTTCAAAAGGACTTTTACCATTCAAAACAAAAGAGGAAAGATTATTTATTAAAAAATAGCACTTAAAACAATTTCACCCCAAAACCTTCTAGGAAGACCAAATTGACATAAAAAGAGATCTTGAAACATTTAATAAATGTCTACGTTTTCTCTCCACATCACCATTCTGTTGTGGAGTATGAACAAATAAGGTTTGGTGAACAATTCCTTTGCATTAAAAAAAGTCTTCATTCTTTAACTAACAAACTCAGATCCATTATCAGACCTTACAATTTTAAGTTTAACATTAAAATGATTTTCCAAAAAAACACAAAAAACCATTAAAGCATGAAAAAACTTCTTATTTAGTTTTCATTAGATAAACCCAAGTAGCCCTTGTGAAATCATCCATAGTAGTTAAAAAATATCTAAACCATCCTGAAGCAACCACTATATATGGACCCCAAACATCGAAGTGTATTAATTGAACAAATTGTTTAGTTTTATGTTCACTTAAAGGAAAAGGTTCTTTAGTCTGCTTAGGTTTGTGATAGACTTCACATGGATGAATAGACTCATACAGAAAGTTGAAAGAAGTTTTTAGAATATTTAAAGCTTGATCATCTGGATGTCCAATTCTATTATGCCATGTCAACTTAGTTACAAAGCAAGTTGAAGAATTAGACACAATAGATGCTCTACCTATATTGTCATTAAGGTAGTATAACCCACCTGACTCATTACCGGTCTCCACAGTCAACTTGGAAAGTGAATCTTGAACAACACAATTATTTTCATTAAACACGACTTCACATTTTCTATCTTTACAAATTTTATGCATAGAAAACAAATTAACATGAAATTGAGGAACAACAAACACATCAAGAAGAGAAATAGAATTAGATAAGTTCATGTTCCTAATTTTGTGAATCTTCGCAGCTGAACCATTTGGATGATCAACTTTACGGTCTAACTTGGAAACATTAAAAATGTCATGAAGTTGTGATTCATTAGTTGTCATGTGTTGACTTGCCCCCGAATCAACAACCCATTTATCATTATTACTAGATACAAAACTATAAATAATACATGCCATATTGCAGTTCCAGATATTTCCTTAGAAATAATTTTATCACCAAGAAGAGAAAGAAGCTTTAAATATTCTTCACTTGTAAGATATTGTTGATTAGTTTTTCAAAAAACACAGAAGGAGAACCAGAAGTATCACTAACATGAGAAACAACAACATGAGAAATAGAAAAAACTTAGAAGAATCATTTCTTGATTTAAAATCTCCTAGAAAACCAACAAGTTTGTAAGATTTTTCAATGGTATGACCTTTTATGTTGGATTAGGTGTCTAAGCCCATAACTATAATTGGTATGTACTTGACCCAATTGTAGCATGGTCCTTTTGGGTTTCCTTCACCAATGCAATTTGATAGGATGGACTTTTTGAGAAAAGGTTATTTATGGTTTATTAATGTATTATAAGTATAATATATTAATTGAGAAATCATATTATTTAATTAGTATCGATCAAGAATTAATTTGGAATTAATTTAGTGATGAAAAGAGACTGATTAAATATATGGGGACTGATTATGTAAATCAATGATACTTATAGTTGGGCTAATCATCCATGGTTGGTTAGGATGGGCTAAACATATGTGATAGTCCATAAAGGTTTAACTGATGTAACCCATGAGATATGAAGAGTAATGTGAATTAGGGTTTACATGGATGTAACCGTAGACTTTCCCACACTATAAAAAGATCCCTATAGTCACCAAAATCGCTTTCCAAGCATTTCCAAGAAGAACATAATCGGTTTTGAGCTTCCTAGCCACTTCTCATAAGCCTCCTTTTGCACTTGGTGTTTGTGACACATTTGAGGCATCACATTTGAGGTGATAAAGCTTTTAATGGCCAAAAACTCTAAGCTACACTAAGAGGTATTCATCTACTTTAGTTTTATGTTATATATCTCAAAGTTTTGTATTCTAGTATAGGCTTCATGCTTTGGAAAAAAATATTGCATGTATAATATAGAAAACTTAGATCCAAAGCATTTAAGGTTGCATGTGCACTATAGGGGTGTTATAGTGCTCAAAACCCAACACTGGTATCAGAGTTTAGGGTAGTTTTCAGTTATATTGTTGCATTGTTCATTGTTCAAAGTTGAAGCAAACTGAAAAAGGCTTTCTGCCAGATTGAACTCGTCGAGTCCATAGATGAACTGGACGAGTTAATGATGAACTCGACGAGTCCAAAGCCTGGCTCGACGAGTTGCACTGTCAGATGGCAAATTTTCAGTTTTTTTTGGCCTAGATTGGATTAGGATCACAACCACAAACTGTTTTGTATCATTAAATCTGTTTTTCTGATATGGTAGTGATTATACTCATCCAATCAAAAGATAATTGTCAAAGTTTTAAGATAATTGTTCGTTTATATGATAAACAGAGTTACTTGTAATTGTTGATTTGATATTATCTTACTTTATGAGTTTAGTTAGATCGATCATGAATTATATGATAATTTTATTTGTTGAAATTAATCTAAAATGTTTTAATGAGTTCGATAACTTGTCCTCAAGTTATGAAAATGAAAAGTCACATCCATTAAAATGACATTAAACTCATAAGTTATGGAAATGAAGAGTTTTGAAGAGTTTCAAAACTTGCCCTTATGTTTTGGAATTTGTAAAGTCTCACTAATGAAACATTTAGTTCCAAACCCTATAGTATTGAAAGTTAAAGTTCAACCCTTATACTATTATAATATTAAAAGTTAATATATATATATATATATATATATATATATATATATATACATATATATGGGGGTGTATGTGTGTGTATAAGACAAGTTAGTCTTACCGTTAGAAGGCCTCATTCACGAAGCCGGTCTATAATGTCATACCCCGGCCATCGACGGAACCACCGGACAGTGTAACGTCATTTCTCGTATCATAGTTATCAACATCCTGAAAACACATGCATTTTAAAATACGTCAACATAAAGTTGGTGAGTTCACAGGTTTTGACTCCATATAAAAATAATACATTTTCCAAGTTCAAAAAGTATAGTTTTGAAAGTATCATTTGGACTTTCCAACGTTTAGCATATATATCCTAGTAATAAAAGTTTACTTACCAAATAAGTAGTTTACCTATAAGTCTCATATATTATGAATATAAGTGTTTGTAATTCCATACAAACGAAAGTTGCTACGTATAAATCTTATTTCAATTCTACACGAGTAAAACCGCTACGTATAAATCTATTTCAATTCTATACGAGTATGTGTGTTAGGTATACTTATCTACTTAATATACAAGTAGTATACCTACCAGTTTCTTGTACCTAGAGTATAAGTGTTTGGGAAACTTATACTTAACATTAATACTTGTATAACGACAAAGTATAATGCTTCTAACAATTTGCTACCATGAGTCCGTAACCGCGGCTATATGACTAGTTTCAAACCTCTGCTTGATGCTACAAGTTTCACATCTTGAGATAGATTCCACACGCTTCATCAACGTCGGATCAATAAACAAACAAAAGGACAGTTCGTCACTCGCACATGGTTTTGTTGTAGCTAGCAACCACGAGTGGGGTTGTCAACCTGTATCTTATTCATACACGACTTCCTCGCTCACACGAGATTAACGGTTACAGGTCAGAGGATTTTCCCTACGATTTCCAATCTTAGTTGATGAATAAAATAGCTCATGTAGACTTATCGAGTTCCGTTAGTTCTAGTAGTAAAATCATATTCGTGTCTAAAACCCTAAGTTATTAGACTATGCTTTTAACATTACTCCTAATATTTATAATACTTAGGTAGTACAACAGTTAGAATTAGAATTAAAAACCAGGTTTTATCTTGACATAAAATCAATAATAGCAACATATTACGTTCCTAGTTTTATCTTGACATAAAACTATCAATAACAATATATAACATACTAATTTTTATCTTGACATAAAACTAACAATAACAACATATAACATACCAAGTTTTATCTTGACATAAAACCAATAATAGTAACATACTTTATAGCTTAACATATAGAACTTCCGAATATAACTTCGGAACTATATCACACACAAAATATATATAGAATCCTAAGTATAACTCAAGATCTACATTAGTATACTACTATGACAATAATATGCTAATAACTTTACGATAGTTGTATACTTTCAGATACGAAATGACTATATCCTGGTTATTATAACTATCTACGTTGATACTGATATATACTATCATATAGACATAATAATAACATATATATAATATTTAGCATGCGTTTTCCCCCCGAAATATTAGAAAGTGGGGTCGTGAAACTCACCTTAGCAACATGATTTTATGTAATCTAAGCAGAAACGGTCAGCAGTACGAGGTCGCCGCGGCTCGGGAAGCGAAACGGCTTCAGCAAACGAGAGAGAAAGAAAGTAGAAATGGTGTAATGAGCCTTGGGGTTGAAATGGCTATTTATAGGCTGATTTTTTTGGCCCTCACGACATGACAAATGATAGGTTCACATCGTGAGTTATGGCAAGAGTCATCCCGTAGCTTTAACGCGTGTTTTCTAGCCTCGAATAGTGTCATGCAGCGTCCTCACGTCATGAAAAAACCTAGCTCACGTCGTGAGCTTTTGGGTTATCGTTCCGTAGACTTCTAGAAGAAAAATGAGGCGGTTTGATTTCTCACATCGTGAGTTTTTAGGCTCACGTCGTGAGTCCAGTCAAATTAGGGTTTCTGACACGTGTCGTGCACTCAGACTGCTGTAACTTCGGAAGGTTGTAACTTTCGCATATGAACTCCATTTTTGATGTTATTTATATCCATGCGTAGGTATTTACGAGCACTACAACTATATTTTAGACTCCAATAGCTAATTATAAGCCTATTTTAAATTCCTTATGTTATAGAGATTTTATAGTGTTCGGTTTATCATAACTTCTTTATGCAAAGTCAGATTTAGATGTTCTCTATATTTTTGGAATCGTCTGGACGTATACTTTGATTTACACCATAAAATATGTATGAAAGTTCATATTTATATTAGAATTATCATGAAATACATAGTGAGTTTACTACATTACTAGTTTAACAAAATCACATTACATGATTGGTATAATCACATGTGATTGTTATTGACCTATTTTGAGTAGTGTTACATATAAGGGGGGTATAAGGTTACTGCCTATAAAATGGTGGTTTAATGGGTGTCCACTCTCACCCACCGCTTCCTTGACTAGTGGAGGGTCGTTAGCCGAACGGGTAGGATAGGACATTAATTATATTAATAAGTATAATGAAATTATAAAGTAACTAAACTTTATTAAATTCCCAATCTTAGTTACTTTAGGAAAAATGTGAAAATGGTGCTATTCCATGAAATTGAAACTTGCACCTTGCCAAGTCGTTAGTGGAGCGAGTGTGATTAACCGACACACTAATTTGGGACTGTCAAGGGTGGCAAAGGGTAACTTGGTGTTTTTCATAGATTAATGGAGCATGTATGGTTAATTGGCACGATGAGGATTACTGATGGATGCCCTGCCAAGGTGGATGCTTCAGCGGTGAAGAGCCACACATTTCAGTTGACCACTAAGGAGGCTCAGGCAGTGCCAGAGATTATGGCTAGTATATGTCTATTATTCTCTACTCTTTATTATTCGTATGACTTATATGTGCATTATATTTGTATAAGGACCTTTTCGGTCAATGGTATGATAGTACATGTCTTGTTTGATTCGGGTGCTACCCGATCGTTCGTGTCACTTGCACTTAGCAAGAAGTTCCGGGATGCGCTGGGAACTTCGGTTTCCGCTCGAGGTAGAGATTGCAGATGACCGTAGGACTATTGAAACGAGAGCAATATTAGTTTGAGTAGCTAGATTCATTGGCATTGTTGGGATTCGTGAGGTGCTAGCTAGTTTTCAGGAGTCATGTTGTTTGGAGGGGTTATTCGTGGTGCTCTAGCTCTGTTAGGCACCAGCCGTTATCAAATTGTCATTTGAAATGAGAGAAGGTTTAGAGAATCCTTTAATTCTCATGTGTCGAGCGGACTTAATTGAATCTAAGTGGGGGAGAATCTTATAAATATCCAGGATGTAAGAGAGTGTGAGATGAAGATGCATTTCACATCCCCATTAGGGAAGGAAAGGCGGCCTTAAGGGCCGACCGAATATAGGATATCGAGGGATGGGAGTTTGGGAAACTCCCCAATGTTGGAATCGCGTCTTCTTAATGCCATATAGTAGGATTTGGAGGAGTGAACCAAGTAGAGTTCCAGTCGGTATTTGAGTTCAACTGGGAGGATAGACCGCGTGGGTGCTCAGCGTTGAGATGCGTTCGGATTGATAGATGAGCGATAGGGCTATGGATAGTGATCATGTTTGTGCGGGAAGTGATCTAAGACTACGGCGGTTCCGTAGCATTCACATGCGGCCAGATATTGTGGGGAGTTCTGTAAGTCTACAGGTGTAGCTGTAACATTCACGGATTCGTTCAGATGACTTAGACCAGTTCGCAAGGCCATGGGGAATCCACAGCTTAGGTGGAATCGGGTTGGAGATGATTATTCGATCGGATATCTGTGGGAGAGCCCAGATAGTTATGGGAATTCAGAATGGAATTGATAGAGACTGTTGATGCAAGGGTTTGGACCTTGAGTTGCAAGATCTTGTGGATAAGCGGTACATGACTCAGGAGGGCTATAGCTGGGTGGTCCTCATATTTGATCTCTTGGGAACCTGGTGGATGGACCAAGTGTGAGACTGGTAATCTCAAGAATCGGCTAAGGGTATCTATTTACCGGTCAGATAAGGGTAACCGGATGTTATAGTGCATAATGGATCAAGGATTGAAGGAGTCGAGAGTGTAGGTATCGTCAGGGCAGTTATTCTCAGACGGGGTGTCCTTTGGAGGTCATGTGGGATTGCTGAGAGTGTGTCTCTGGCTCAACAATTGGGAAGGTGTCCGGTGTTTCGGATAGTTGGTAGGCAAGTTGGACCTGGAAGGTCCTGACCATTCTTCAGGAAAGCAACCATGTGACAGCAAGAGGAGTAGGAGAGACTTCAGTGATTTGGAGCCTGTACATTGAATTGTGGGTTATTTGGTAGTCGCAGTTGGTCAGTGACTTTTGTTCTTTAAGAAGCCTCAAGGTATTACGAGTGGGAAGTATTCTATCTAGGCAAGTCTCTTATGGAATCGATTCAAGGATGATTCAATGAGGGCGGTCTGTCAGGGAGACAGACCATCTTGAGACTTTAGGTTTCAGATGGAGCGGATGTGATCAGGTTGCAAGGAAATCGTTCATCTTCGGATTCTAGAACCCTGCAAGGGTAGGTTTCATTTCCTTGGGAAGACTGGGGTATTCCCGGGTTTGTGGCCGTGTTGCTCAGGTAGTCTGGTATGTCGGGGATGGTGATACATGACTTAGAGGACAAATTCTAGTTTAAGTGGGGGTGAGTTGTAACACCTTGTTTTGAAAGTACTCGGTTGGGGTCTTGGAAACCAAAGGCTAGGGGCGATTTGGACTTTTATGGGTCTCTGGTGTTATCAGGAAGGTTTTAGACTTGGAGGTGTTGATAGTAGCGTAGGGCTTCCGGCCACCTTTTTGTGGATATAAAATTCGAAGGAAACGGACTTACAATGAAGTAGTTATGGTACTTTGAAGTTATTTTCAATTTTAGCCCATAATGGAAATTAGTGACAAGTAGATCCCATGCATGCAAGGTGGCTAGAACAAGAGTACGCCCGACATAGATGGAGTAAATGGTCGCGGTTGTTGGAGACGTATGCCCAGTGTACGAGAAGTATGCCCAGCGTACGCCCAGAGTCACTAAACACTAATTTTTAGGGTGTGACACTATATAAAGAACATTACACCCTTTAGGGTCAGCCTCTTTCTCATCCTTAAACCCCTCTTCGAAACCCTAACACTAATTGTGAGAGTGTGAGATTGTAAGACCATTTTGGAGTGCATCTTGGTGTTCTTGAAGAGGAGTGATCATCTTGGAGTCTCATTGATCAGGGAAGAGCTTTTGGATTCAGGTTCTGCAGCTCATTTGGAAGTCTTAGATGGTATAAAGTTTCTACCTTGTTATCTTATAGCTTGAGATCGAGATTAGGGCTTGTTTGGTGTTTCTTAAGATCTTTTGGACTATCTATTGGGAGTTGAGCAACTCCAGAGCTTAGGAAGAGTAGATCTGAGGTCCTTTGGTCCATCTACTTCATAAAAATGCAATCTTGATGAGTATTCTAATCTCATGTATGGATCAAGACCCTTGGAAAGGTCTTAATGGGTTTTTGGGAGCATATGTAGCATGCAAAGGCATAAAGTTGCCAACTTTATGCCTAAGACGTCTTAATGGAGTTAGATCTGAAGTTTGATGTTGAAATCCCGAGTATTAAGCAGTGAATGGAAAAGTAGCTTAACAGAGGAGTACACTGGGTGTACATGCAGGTACGCGCAACGTACACCACCTTCAGTCAGTACGCTTAGCGTACATAGGAGTACGCCCCACGTACTCATCAGTTTTGGGCTTGTAGTGATGATGGCCTCGGGTTGGGCCAAGCAGTGGTCTTTGGGTCTTTGGGCTTTAGTGGGTTGGGCCAAGCAGTAGTCAGTACTAGATCTATCAGGAGTCAGATGTTTTCGGCCAGGAATATATTTGGGCTTAAGGTAAGGCCCATTAGAGGGATCGGGACCAATTGAGCAAATTGGGCCATTAGTAGACCACTAGTGGGCTTGGAAAGCCTACTTAGTATTGGGTTTTGGGCCTTAGTTGTATATCATACTGGGCCAGGGGTAAAATGGTCATTTTACCCCGATGCATGGATTAAGGATTATGGTATGGGACCCAGTTGCTAATTGGGTATGTTGATCGGTATTGATAGTTTTGGGAGGTGGACAGGGCAGCAGCTAAGGATTTCTCCAGGAGGCTTCTGCATTTGATGTGAGTTTCCTCACCATACCAATGGGTCTAAGGCACCAATGTCGGGCCATTGTATGATAGTTGGTATACTTGTTGTGTAGAGGTTTGTAGCATTGTTATGCATTGATATGTGGTAGAGATAGTTTTTACAGCTAGTGGTAGAGATAGCCTTTAGGGCTAGTGGTAGAGATAGCCTTCAGAGCTAATGGTAGAGATAGCCTTTATGGCTAAGGGTAGAGATAGCCTTTGTGGCTAATGGTAGAGATAGCTTTTATAGCTAATTGATATCTGTTATGTGGTAGAGGTAGATAATTGATATGCATTATGTGGTAGAGGTAGCTTTATAGCTAATTGTTATGTGTCATGTGGTAGGGGTAGCTTTTATAACTAACATGTTATGTGGATTGTGTGTGGGGTATGCTCTGGGGAACTCACTAAGCTTCGTGTTTACAAGTTTGTTTATGGTTTCAGGTACTTCAGATCCCAAGGGCAAGGGCAAGGCATGATGGCGCAACATTCACTCTCTCACAGGCGTTTCATGGGACACTCTGATGTTTGGAATAAAAGTTGTATTTGACTTATGTTTTGAAAACAATTATAACTGAGTTTCTTAATGTATGGGAATATGTTTGCTTATTCTAAAATGAAAATTTTGCTTTGAAAATTGGGTCATTACACAGATCATCAAAATCCATAGTATGAATTTAATTAGACAACTCTCCAAGTGTACAGGTCATGATATATTACAAAAAAAAACAAAGAACCAATCAACAAATACACCAGGAAGGAAACAGAGATCACAAACATGACAACAAGATTGATGTAACAGATATGTAACAAGAATCGGTACTAGATACCTACCACATGCCTACAACTCAACACAAGTCCATAGTCATATGAGACCATAGCAGTTCAATTTTCAGAAACATATATCTGATATCCAAATATAATCGTTTAACCAATCTGACAAGGAAAAATGCAACTTAGGAAAACCCAAACAAACGAGATAAAAATGTGCAAGAATGATAAATAACCACAAAAAGCTCCGTAAATCGCACAGTCGTTTTGATAGATCTAGTATTGACTAGATCGACCACTGAATCATACAAGGCATTCAAATTCTACAAGCCAACTCGGTTCATAGCAAACCGTTTGCACGTCTCTTAATATTGATTGGGAGGATTAACATTCACCGTTAGGATTAACGAAGCGTTAAACCTTAATATTTAATCTTATTCTTCAAGTTTACTGTTAAAAGAACATGACAAATATACTACTGGAGTCAACAATCACAAGATAACAACTCCATATAGATCAAAACAAGAAGGCGAACCACCACCGAATCAAATCTAAAGAAGAAGCACACCGATCTAGACTATACAACACATGAAACCCTTAATCAGACACGATCTAGACCTATACACACTAGAAACCATATATCGGGAACAAAGACCAAATGAACAAAAAGAACCCTAGCCCAGAAAGAGACAAAACTCAAAAAGCAGCTGAAACTGGCTCTGGTACCATCTAAAAAACACGAACAATTCCCAATATCAATAGTTTTCTTATTATTGATGAAGAACTAGTTGGTTTGAATGTACTTACAACTAAAAAACCTCACTACATGTAACATCCCAATTTCAAACTAAAATTTTCCTTTTTTATTTATTAAAATATATCAGAGTTATAACTACATTTAAGGAGAAAATGTTGTCAATGCACGTGTGTACAGTGGAACGTTGTCCTTCTTAAAAATCATTTGAAGTTCCTAAAAAGTATTTATATTCAACTAGGTAAGCACAAAAATGACTGAGTTCCCCAGAATACCATATACTAGAGTACGTATACATGCAAACATATAATGGCTCTTGATCTACCAATAATACATGTACTTATGGCCTACACGTCATTTCGTTAACATGGGTCTATGTGTACTTACAACCTACGCGCCATTTCATTAATATGCTAGCTTATAGGCTCCCAACCTCTTTAACCACTCCATCATCATCCATTAACTAAGTCTTTAACTACATCAATTATGCACACAGAGACTACACTTTAGATTCTACTAGTTCAGGCACAATCATACTTACTACTCTACTAGCTTACACTTAAGCACATATAGACTATTTTATTAACTCTACTCTATTAGGTCTATATCCTAACATATGTGGACATGTATTGTAATATATAGTAAATGACATAACTCACATGGATAATTTACTTAGACGATTGACAATGATCTGGGTAATCCTACTGACGATCGAACTAATTTGTAATGCGTTGAACGAGTATTAACCTATATTACTTTAACTTATAATTGCTAATGAAAATCTAGTAATGGAAACTAGATCTTTTGCTAATCCCAATGAATACCGAGAGTTCTATCAAATAAGGATTAACCAGGCAGGATAGTTAGGAGGCATGACCATTTCGATATATAACCTTTCTGAAATACAACAACCAAGCCAACGTGACCATTCTAGACACTTCTCTTGTATGTAGATTAATGAATATTATAACTTGGAATTACTAACAAGTCTAGCATTATAGGTTCCTAATAATGATTATAATTGTGAAAATAAGCTATCCTAAAAGCTTAGTAAGCGTAGCTGCACTTACTGAGGTTTCTAGCAAAAATCGAGAAATTTGCATGTAGGACTTCGAACCAAGAGCTTCTAATTCCTGAGACCTTTAAAGCTAAAGAGTTTTACTAAAGTGAAAACCTTAAAACTCCTGAAAAGTACCCCAAAAGTCGGACCTGAGATAGAGGAATAAGAGAAGAGGTGTGAAGAAAATTGAAACATAGGCTATCTATATAGTCGAAGTGCGTGCCACGCCCACCTACCAGGCATGCAGCACCCTGGGGTAGATGGGTTGGCTTGTGCCGCTTGCTGCCATGTGGTCGTTGTTGGTCCATCAATGCCGGGTAAAATTATAGGTCTTTAAAAATTCATATTTTTTCATACAAGCTCCATTTTTGGCATTCTTTATATCTACACGTAGCTATCGACGATTACTACAACGTTCATTTAGACTTCATTGGCTAATTCTCGTTCAATCTTAAATTTAATAGTCTACAAAGATTATACTACTAATGACCGTGTAAAATTCATAACTTCTTCATCCAAATTCTGTTCTCGAATGTCTTTATATTGACGGAATCCTATCGACGAGATCTTCAACTCTCATTTAGATTGTTTTTCCCAATAATCGACTAATCTTAATTTCGGTTTATGTGTTGCACAATGCTGCGCTGAAACTTGGAAAATCATAACTTCATCATACGAAGTTAGATTTGAACCTTCTCTACATGCACACTCTTAGTTTTACGATTACTACGAATTTCATTTAGATTACTAAGGCTAATAAGTAATCTAATTCGTTTTATAACGTGCATAACCGTGTCGGTTAAATCGCGAAACTTGGAAGAAGCATAACTTCTTCATACAAGTCGGATTCAGACGTTCTATATATCTATATAAATCATATTGACATTTCCTATATGTTTATGATGATTACATTGGCTAAAAAGTAATATACCTATACTTCTAGTTTTACAAACGTCGATTTATATTGAATTTTATTAGAATGCGAAAATAGGGTGTTACATTATAATCATACTCACAATCTACAAGATTATTCTCACTACAAATTATAGGTGAATTGTTTCAGTAATTATATTTAAATGTAATGAATTAACTTGTTAACCAAGATTAATTTTAATGAATATTAAACGAGTAAGGAAGGTAAAGGGTGCACCCTTGTTTAAATATATTCAAGATTAAAAGTACACTGCTATTTAGGGATGAATCCCCTAAACGAACGAGGTCCAAGGGCAACTCCCCTGGGTGCGCGGTCTCAGGGGACAAAGCTCCTCACTAGGGTTAAATTTGTGATAGTACAAATGCATTAGAAAAAATTTGAATTTTTGAAAATAAACCCGATTTTAACTTTGTTTTGATCCTTATGGAAAACCTGAATTTTGCCAGTTTCTGATTGTTAGAAACCGTTTTTTGACAGTTTTCATACATACATCTGATTTATGACATATTTATTTTTATTTTTTTTATGAGAAAGGTGCTTAAACAATTTTGGTCAAAAATCAGGTAGTCACGAAAATCATAACAATTTTAATTCATTGTTTCTTGTTCTTTCATTTTCCGAGTCTTATCCGATTCAAGATTAGGGAGTACCTTCCATATACTTCAATCTGAAAGTAACTACACAATTATTAGAATATCCAAATGCAATTTTTAACCCTAAATTTCTAACATGAATCACTCTCTATACTATTTTCTTCTAATCTAAAAGAAAAAATAACCCTATGACTACAGTACGCAGACTCAAGCCCTAATTCAGAACGAAGATAAGAGAAGCACACACAAACACTAATATACTTCGGACTCCAATGGATCAAGTAAACCACCAAAATAAAGATCCGACCTGTGGATCCACATGTTTTCTCCACCTATAATTCTAACAAAGAAAGCCGTAGGCAACAACATTTCAAAGTAAGCAGAAATAGTCCTTAGAGCAACAATATTAACAAATATCATACCAACACAACTTACCAAAAAGACATTGAACTTATAGACACTTTCAATGATTAGTTTGAATGAGAAAATATTCAATATTTCAACAATAGGATGAAGCGTACAAGTAAATTGGAATAGTTACTCAAGATTAGCGCAACAATAGTCGTAAGGATTTGCCATTATAATCTCATTAGCATTTTTGTAAAAGTTATATCTGGAGGAGGTATAGGGAGTGAATACTAAAACTGCATATGGCTTGCTATATATAAGAAAGGAAAATCAATTAGAATTCTACTGTACTATTTTTTATGTCCACTCACATTTTTACGTTAATCTAATTGGGTAACTCTTTGATCTTATCCTACAGTAAATAATATTCATGAAATATCATGAAGTGTGTAAAAATATTGGAATTATAACCTGGACTAATGAGATGGAAATCCGGAATTGGTAACAAAACTATAGATTAAAAGCCATGTATAACAACAATGTTGCGTGTGATTGCTCCTAACTGGTGGTGGTGTTTGTCACATCGTTACCATGTATATGTTCTTAGACGAGTAATTGTTTTAATATCATTAAGGCATTTTATTTAGATACATATAATAATCACAAAGTAAAAGTTGGTTCTTTGTGCACATTACTTACCTTTGGGATCTCTACTCCAAAGATGCAATGTTTTACGCTAGACAGATATATTAAATAGTTGTATAAGTCAAACATGATATTTTTAGACGATATTATGTGATTGTTTTAAACGGCAACTTGGCTGGTTAGATGTTAGTGTTAATAATCAAATTTGTGTTAGCACCAAAGATCGAACTCTGACATCCTCATCACCGCAAACTAAGATACTATGTCTCTACTAATTGGCCGGGCAATTTCCAATATACAATCGAGATTATATAATTAACTAGGCGAATGTCCGCGCGTTGCGTAGAAACACCTATATAGTTGAAGTCTTTACAAATATATGATTTTTTAAATATAACAATAACGTTGTTGTTAAATTTGATATAATAATTTGTATATATTAAATTGATATAATATATTGATTATTTTGAATTATATGATAATATATACATTTATTATAACTTCTTAATCTCAATCGTTTGAATGACTTCTATCCGCGAGTTACACATGAATAAAATTAAATATAATATATGATTTGATGTTATTTATAGTTGTATATTGTTAATTAATTTTTTTAAAATTTATTTGCTTAATATTTTAATTTCTATCATTATAATTATTTAAAACATCAAACATTGTTTTTTTTAAAGCTAACAATATACTCATTTATATATAGTTGTTTTTAACTATTGTTATTGTAAGTTATTTTAAGCTACTTATTTGGAAACTTTTAACGATTATAAAAATATATTTAAGAAACATTTTAGTTAAATTGAAATTACAATTTAGTTTTTGCTTTTATCACTACAATTTATCACTTTTAACTATTTATAAAATATTCTTTAGTTTTTTTAAATGGAACCGAAATTTATATTTAAATTGACATTGTAATGCGCAGAAACACCTATATAGTTGAAGTCTTTACAAATATTTATTTTTTAAAATATAACACTAATTGTTGTTAAATTTGATATAATAATTCGTATATTAATTTGATATAATATATTGACTATTTTGAATTATATGATAATATATAAATCTATTATAACGTCATAATCTCAATCGTTTGAATGACTTCTACTCGCGAGTTACACATCAATAAAATTAAATATTATATATGGTTTAATATTATTTATAGTTGTTATTTTTAAATAATTTTTTAAAATATATTTGCTTAATGTTTTAATTTCTATCATTATAATTATTTAAAACATCAAACATTATTTTTTGATTTTAAAGGTAACAATATAATCATTTATATAGAGTTATTTTTAACTATTGTTATTATAAGTTATTTTAAGCTACTTATTTGAAAATTTTTAACGATTATATAAATATATTTAGGAAATATTTTAGTTAAACTGATATTACAATTTAGTTTTTTGCATTTATCACTATAATTTATCACTTTTAACTATTTACAAAATATTATTTGGTTTTTTTAGTGGAACTGAAATTTATATTTAAGTTGACACTGTAATGTTATATTTAAATTAACAATTTAAGTATTTTGTCTAAACTGTTCAAAAATTGTAGCTTTAAACTGATAATAGTTTACATGCAACACCATTTTAAATCTAATAAATTAAGTATAATATGTTAAAATCTAAAGACATAACTTTATAAATAGAAGTAAATATATTATTTTAAAATTGAAATTTAGTCTATTTATGATTACACTTTAGGTTTGATATTTATTTAACCTTATTAACCAACTTACAATCATAATTAGAAATACACTACAATTTATCACTTTTAATTATTTTTAAAATAATCTTTGGGTTGTTTAAGTTAAATAAAATTTATATTTAAGTTGAGCCTATAATGTTATATTTTAATTAATAATTTAAGTATTTTATACAAATTGCTCAAAAATTATACCTTTAAAATCATAATGGTTTACATTCAACAATATACTAAAACTAATAAATTAAGTATAATATGTTAAAGTTAAAAAACATAATTTTATACGTACAAATAAAGATATTATTTTAATATTGAAATTTAGTATATATATGAATACACTTTAGATTTGATATTTAATTAACCTAATTACAAATTATAATTATTATTATAAAGAAATTGAAAAGTTATGGTAATTTCAAATGAATGTGGTGAAAGAAAAAAAATGGGGGTTTCAAATGCATGAGATTAAAAAAAATGATAACTTTATAAGTATGTATGATATTGTATAATCAACTAATTATTATTAATATACAAGGCGACAAATAACGTATAAACTATATATATTTTTACCTTAAAATAGTAACTTATAACTTAAAACAATTATGTATTTTTAGTATTATCTTAAGAAAACGACACATTTATATTATTTAACTATATGTATACAAACTTTTATTTAAATCCAAAAAAACAATGTATTTATATTTTAACTCAACATGATTTATTTTTTAAATTTATGTGTTTGTAAATTTCTGATTAATTATAATGTTTTTGTAATTATTTTTTCTATTTAGATTTCTATATGAAAAAAAAATTCATAAAAAAAACCCTAGAGACCTTAAAAATACATAAAATAAAAGACACTTTCAAATCATAAATCTTTTTTTTATTTTATATTACTAAAAAAATAACAACTTTCTTTATAAATTCACTGAATTTTTGAAAAAAAACCAAAAAAAAAAATTGTATTTTTTTTTTAATTTTTTTCAACGTATTTATAAAGAATATTGTGATTTTTAGTAATATAAAGTGAAACAAAAAAAATAAAAAATTTGTGATCTCAAAATATTTTTTATGCAGTTTTAAGGTTTTTAGGGTTTTTGTAAGTTTTTTTTTTCATAAAACCTAATACTATATATATATATATATATATATATATATATATATATATATATATATATATATATATATATATATAGAGAGAGAGAGAGAGAGAGAGAGAGAGAGTTAGGTTCAAATGTTTTCACTATCTATTGTGTGCCCGTATGATTGATTCTGGACCAATCATTTTAGTTATTTTAAAAAAGTAATTAATGCATATTAAATGCTGAATATGTAATTAATACCTATTATATCTTCAACATGTAATATGCATTAATTACTTTCTTAAAATAAGTAAAATGATTGGTCCAGAATCAGTCATACATGCACACAATAGATAGTGAAAACAAAATAACCTAACCCTATATATATATATATATATATATATATATATATATATATATATATATATATATATCGGTGTTTTAAAAGTCATGCCAAGGCATGAGGCGTAGCTTAATCGTTACGAAAAACCCCATAACGAAACCTTGCTTATCTATCTTTAGAAAGAGGATAGAGACAAAGATAACTAGATCAATGTCTGGTGTTAGGTGTGCCCAAGGCAAGGCGTGATATGACGTGCCATGACACGTTATATGACGTGTTATGATACGTGTTTTTTCATTTGATACACATTTTTTTCTCTTTGTTATATCTTTTCTAATTAAGGATACAACTATTATGTTTTTGTTAACTTTTTGTTATTTGTTATTTATATAACACTTCTAAAAATTAGTTATATTTAATATAAATTATTATTTATGTGGTAATATAATTATTAATTAATACAAAATTACCGCCTTCAATCACGTCTTGAAAACCCCCATGTCCCGTTAAACTTGAGGCTTGACATTGTCGCCACACCATGCTTCACACCATTTAAAACCTTGATATAAATATATATATATATATATATATATATATATATATATATATATATATATATATATATACACACACACACACACACACTAAACTGCACAAATGGTCCCTGTGGTTTGCTCAAAATTACCATTTTTGTCCAAAACGGTTTGGACTAGCACCAGAGGTCCAAAGATTTCATTTTGTTGCTTGTTTGGTCCAATCTGTTTTGATTTTTTTTTCAAAATGACGGATTTTCCCCTGTTAATATGATTTTTTTTCTGATTTTCAAATTTAAAAAAAGAAAAAATAAAAATAAAAATAAAATAAATCTCTCTCTCTCTCTCTCTTATTTATTTTTTTAATTTTCAGATTAAAAAAAAATAAAAAATAAAAATAAAAATAAAATAAAATAAAACTAAAAATAAAAATAAATGTCTCTCTCTCTCTCTCTCACTCTCTCTCTCTCTCTTTATCTCTCTCCCTCTTGTATTTGAGTGTGTGTTTATTGTGTGTATACAAATCCACAAATTCATGACAATCCTCCTACCCCAAATTCACCACAATGTCTTGAACTTGAAACCTACCTTCAATCTCTCATTTGCTGGAGCATTTATTGGAGTCGGATGAGACAACATCGCACCAAGATCCAACGAGGTTGCCCGACAACCTTCTGAGAGATAGGAGAAAGAGACAATCATTGTATGGCAGCTCAAACGGTTTTTTAAATCCACCTCCATTTAGGGTTTCAGTTGCCTATATCTCTGAAACTAGGGCTTGCAAGCTCAAACAAGAAGGATGACTCCGCCTTCTTTTTTCTCACCTACATATTGACTTGGATCTGGCGTTGCAAAATCTAGCAACTGGAAACCACCACATCTCTAATTTTGAATACTTTGAAGTCTTTTGGTTGTTGGGTAAGCCGATGAAGGTGGACGTCATTTCAGACCTCCAGGTAGCCAATTAACCGATGATTAAAGTGTACACTATGATGACGTCGATGATGAGAGATTCTTGAGAACAATGAACAACGAAAGAGAAAGAAAGAGAGAGAGAGAGAGAGAGAGAGAGATTTATTTTTGTTTTTTATTTTTTTAATCTGAAAGTCAGAAAAGAAGAAGCAAATAAGTCATTTTGAAAAAAAATCAAAACAGTTTGAACCAAACAAGTAAAAAATTGAAAACTTTGGTCGTCTTGTATTAGTCCAAACATTTTTGGACTAAAATGACAATTTTAAGTAAACCATAGAGATCATTTGTGAAGTTTATATATATATATATATATATATATATATATATATATATATATATATATATATATATATATATATATATATATATATATATGGATTGACAGTGATATTTTATGAGAATTATTAAGAGAATATATTGGTTGCTAATGTGACTACGTTTAACCTATATAACTATTATTATTATTATTATATGTATGGACACTTCTATTATCTCATAATGACTAAGAGAATAGGGTAGTATAAACTTTTGTGTGTTATTCTTATTTCGTTGGAATGATACATAATATGAGGATCAAGAACACATTTATCAAAATCATTAAAAAAGTTTCATACTACATTATATAGATGATTTAATTAATGAGACTGTATGATAATAATAATATTTATGTGAGGTTGAACGCTTTCAAATGATAAACAATCTATTTTTCTTCGTTATTCAAAAGGAATAGTACTGTCACCACACGTCCGGACAATAAATGTCATCCACATTTGGATATATGTATGTATATATATATATATATATATATATATATATATATATATATATATATATATATATATATAAGGTGAGGTTCAATAGGCAACCATAATTAACCAAGAAACCAATAAACCAATATTTTTTTCAACTTTTAGAACTTATTTTTTATAAAAAAAAATAAATAAATAAACTAAAAATACAGAAATTCATAACTTTTTATCGTTTTTCCAATAATATCAAATTCGATAAAAAAAAGATTTCGTCATATTCACAATGTGAATATTTGAAAATTAACAATGTGAATCTAAATTCACACGGTGAATCTGAAAAATATATTTAATATTCACAATGTTAAGTATGAATTTAGATATTTTTAGTTTTTTTGTTTTCGATAAACAAGAAGCTCTAGAACTTGAAAAAAATTTAGTTTCCTTGGAGAACCAATAATTATGGTTCTCTATTGAATTTCTCCATATATATATATATATATATATATATATATATATATATATATATATATATATATATATATATATAGTTAGGTTCATGTGAGACGCTCTAATTTTGTGAGACCGTAAAAAACAATTCTAGCCACTCATTTAATAGATAAAAAAATATTTTTAAAATGCAAAATAATTGAAAAATTTTCAATTTTTTTTTCAAATATTATTTTCGGAATTTGTATTTTCAAAAAAAAATACCAATTTTTTTTTTACATATTCTAGTAGAATATTAAAATATTTTACATATCTGACAAATATAGTAGAATATTCTAAATTTCTAAAAACCACATTAGAATATTTACAGTGTAATATTATATTAGAATATTTCACCTATTTAAAAAAAAACAGTAATTTATGTTTTATTTTTTTATTTTTTTAGGTAATTAAAGTTCCTAAAACAATAATTAATTTTTTTTTGGATTTTTCATTTTATTTTGTGTTTTAAAATTATTTTTATATTTGGTCTCATGGTCTAATAAAATTATCATTGTCTTAAATGAAACTGAATTTATATATATATATATATATATATATATATATATATATATATATATATATATATATATATATATATATATATATATATAAGATTAGGTTTATGTGAGACGGTCAAATTTTGTGAGACCGTGAGACGCATTTTTTTATTTTTTTTATTTTGTTTATTTTTTTTAGTTAATTCAAGTTCCGAAAATAATATTTAAAAAAAGAATTGTTGGATTTTTCTATTTATTTTGCATTTTAAAATTATTTTTTAGAATATGTACAGTGTAATATTCTATTAGAATATTTCATGTATTTTTCAAAAAAAATGGATTTTTTTTTATTTCTTTTAGTTAATTCAAGTTCCGAAAATAATATTTAAAAAAAGAATTTTTTGATTTTTCCATTTATTTTGCATTTTAAAATTATTTTTAGATTTGGTCTCACGATATCACAAAATTAGAATGGTCTTAAATGAACCTAAACCTATATATATATATATATATATATATATATATATATATATATATATATATATATATATATATATATATATAACAGTCAATAAACAAAAAAAAAGGCGTAACAGAATTTACAAAAAAGTTATAATATGAATGACTAATTAATTAATAACTAAGAAATGGTTACTAAGCCACCATTGTTTACGGAATACATTAAGATAAGACTAATTATAACCGCTTACAATTCTCTTTACATACTTCTGCCTCCTCGATATGGCGAGGGGCGGCTGATGTGACTATCTCTAGCACATAACTAGAGTTATCTTAATTAAATTTGTACTTAAAAATGTGATTAATGAAGCTACGTTTTGTTCACTAATAGCCATGGCCTTAGTAATGCATGGCCACGAACAGTCTATAATAATGGGTAGTGGAGATCCTCAACGAGAAGTAATTGATGTAAATTCGAGAGTGTTTGTTGGAGCATCAAAGACGCTGAACGGAGTCTGTCGTTTTCTCGCTTGAGTAGTTGTCCATTATGGTTCACAAATCTTAACCTGTTTTTAAGTTCTTCATTACCCATCGTATAACGGGTTACCTGGTTCTTTAGATTTTCCAAGTGCTTTTGTTTTCTCACGCGGGATCGTTTGGCTGATTCTCTGTTTGAGATCATTCGTTTCCTCCTACGTTCATCATTCATGTTAACTGCCCACTGATTCGTTCCACAGTCATCGGAGCCTGAACTTGAGCCATTGGTTTTCTGGGTGGAGTTGTCAGAAGAGGAGAAAAGGAGAGGATTTTGAGGTGGGAAATCGGAAAAAATGTCGTCGAGGTATCCATTAAAGGAGACATGATAACCGGTGGAAGGGAAGATTGAAGACGACATTGGAAGACAAAGTAGTGTATATGGTGTAAGGGAGGAAGTAGGAGGAAAGGGAAGAAACTATGGATAGGGCGGTAGTATTTAAGGAAACTTAGAAGCATTGGTAGGGCCCACAAGGGGTATTTTTGTCATGAAAGTTGTTAGTGGCTACCTGAGTTTTAGATTATTATATATTAAATTTGTGAAATTCAGTAAAATTAGTTATAAAGAGCTTTTGAGGTATTCAAATGTTAGATCCTAACTCTCATAGCATATTCGTTTGATATATGTGGAATCATATTATATATGACTAATAAAATGAAAAAACTTATAAAAGAAAGCATAATACGAATAACCAAAATCCAACTTACTTATGAAGGAAGAAAACAGGTGGGAAGGGTGTTGGACACATGTCAGCACCCGATCCAATGTTTTAAAGGGCAGCCAATCAGAAGGGGATTCCGTTAATGTTCGTGGGCCTCTAGAGATCCCGCAATATGGTAAATGGTGTCGGCTGATTTAATATTCTTTAAACTTGAATGTTAGATCTTATTACAAGTCTGGTGTCACAAGTACTTTTCAGTTTTCACTTCCTATAAAAGTCTAGCTTTACTCATGGGTGACTTTACTTTAGATAAACATGTCAATTAAGATCCAATATTTTTATAAAATCCCGAAACTGATAAAAGTACATGTGTATCAGCATTAGATCAAATATCTACCGAGGCAAGTCGTACGATACAACGGTTAACTGTATTTCTAATTCTACAATCGGAGTGTTTTTCTCAAAAAACCTGTCCATATCAGACACTCTTTTAAGTTTTTCTTTGCTTACATAGTGACACTGTTGTACCATTATCTGGGTTTTTGGTATTATGATATATGATAGATACCTAACATGTTAGGACCTTTAACTTTTTATCATATCACATGGTTTATAAGTTACTTAATTATATTTGTGTGGAATTATAATCTTGTATCAAACGACAGTCATGTTAAAAGTAGGTCGATTATATATGAATATATATTAAAGAGTCGATAAAGAGTGATTAACCTAATCAATTAAAAAGAGAAGCTAAGAACATTGTTCCACAACAAATTAATGGCCAGCATGAGGCCGACAACATCAAAGCATAAATCTAATCTTGGTTAAATATAAGCATTCTTGTTTAGAAAAGGCATGATTAGATGCCTATCTAACTTATACATGTCTTTATATTTTTATCTATTCATCTACCATCAAAATATAATTTGTTTCTTAATACTACCCTGGACTTATGTCACATTGATTTAAAACGATTCCCATTAGTTTAATATTCGATAAATAGTCGCAAGACAACTTAACTTCTACATGACAACGCTTCCATAGCCGAGAGATCATGATCATATTACTGAAATACTTAATCACTATTAAGTACATGTGGATGTTAGTTCCGACATTATGTTATATCCATTAATAATCATTTAACACCCAACATCAGTGTTTATTCATTACTTCCTTAAAGTATGATAATCTGTAGAGATTTTGAATACATTAATATCAAAGGAAGCACAAAACATGCAAGTTTGAACATTTAAATGAATCAAATTAAAGTAATTGCTCACTAAGCTATATTAAGATCTCTACCTAATCAACATTACTTTAAGTTAAGTTCATATAGTATCAGTTCAATATATCAAATGAACTAGTTATACTAAGTAAATTTCATACTTATTGCACAGGACTTTGTGTAAGACTCATACTTTGAGTATGCTAATAGTTTCACTTACCCAAGTTTCCTCTCAAAGCTAGTCTAAGATCCCAAACAACTATGAATGCATTCTCTATGTGTTAGTTTGTAAGCTACTAAAAAACTTATTTAATGTGCCTAGTGGTTTTGCAGATTCTGTTGAATCTACATGTCAAAAAATCATTATTAAGTGATATTATTAATAACATATAATTATATAGGGTCATATTTTTATCAAGTTGACAAATTTTGTATATTTATTGTTAATGTGATTATTATTTAATAATATCAGTTCTTGTATTTAAATAGGAAATAATTATTTTTATGAAAATAATAATTAAAATAAAATATAATTAGTTATTATATCATATAGTATGATAAAATAAATCATATCCAAGTTTTAGATACTTAGGTTAACTATGATCAAGTAAATACGTTAACATACATTAGTTAATAAACTAACTAGAAATTTTTTGTGTTTACCTTATGACATGACCGGATTTTGTATTAAGGCATTAATGTTTCTTGTCAATCTCCATATCTTGTCTCCTATGATTCTAAAAGGTTAAAGTTACTTTATATTATTATAATATAAATGCATGTCTTATATGAAAGTATAAAATGAAGGATTTTGCATTAATTTTTGGCTAGTTGTTTTATTTTCTTCCTCTTCTTTTCTTCACCATAAAACCGTAGGTAGTAAGAAGCTCTCTCTCTCTCTCTCTCTCTCTCTCTCTCTTTTTTTTTTTTTTTTTTTTTTTTTTTTTTTTTTTTTTTTGAAGTTTGGTGTTTTACTTTCATGATAAAAGCTTTTGTGTTGTATCCTTTAGTGTTTATTTGAGTTAAGTACTTAAAGTCTTAAGACACTCTAGAATACAAGAAAGAACTAGCATTCCAAGTGTCTTAATGTTGATGGTGGATACTTGTAGAGAATATTATACTCATTGATCTTTATATCTTCATCAACACCCCAAAAGCAAGTGGGTTCAAAAGCTTCAAAGGTTATCATTATAAAACACTATTTGGTAGTTTTTAATACCATTCTAACCTCTATAAAATGGAATCTAGATGATTGGGTTTTATCATAATCTTGAAAATAAACTTGTTATTTTTAACGCTTTTGATGATCGGTTTTTATGAAAAACACACTTAGATTTTGTATCAAAACTCATCAGTGGTATCAAAGCCATCTTTTATATGTTAGAATGATTTTTAATGTTTGATAATCTTTGGTTTTTAGAAAACAAGCCCGAATTTCTTTTGGATACGCATATCCTTATTTGCCTTCTTTGACAACTTGTTCAATATTGTTTATTTTTATATATAACCATTATTAATACATTTTGATTATATAAAAGTTGCCTTAAAAAACAAAGAGTTGTTTCTTATTAATTATTATATTTCATAAATTGTTGTGTATAAACAAGCCATTTGGACATTTGTGTTGTGTTTGGTTGATATTTATTACTTATAAGATGTAATAGATAAATATGTATTTTTTTAGTTTTTTTTTATTTGTTGTAATAAATCAGTTAGACTAGTTGTATTTCTTTTTAAATGTAACAAGATAAGGAAATGACCACTTTAAAGATGACTTAACTACTTGAGACCATAATCTGAACCATCAGTTTCTAATCTTGGTTTTGGGATTAACTATAGTCTTAATGGTTTAAGTATTACAACCTTTACAACATAAAGATTTGAAGTTCCTTTTGCAAGCAAAAGTTGTTTTGGCAAGTGGGAGCTTGAAGACCTTTTGAAGTGTTCCTTAAGTCCTTTAGGAAAGACTTAATAATTATTGTGATGACTCAAAAAAAATATTACTAGACGCAACTTGATTTATACACATTTTGATGCATGCATGTGATTTTCATTTTATGTTATTGTATGTTATATTTTGTGTATGAAAATGAGTTTTACATGTCAAATATGATTCTAACATAATATAATATCATGTGGAGTTTGAGTAAAAAATATTTAAAAAATAACATAATATATTTATAAATGGATATTTATAACAACGTTTTTAGCGATTAAAAAAAGATTTTTTGTTAAAAATAGTTTTATTGTAAAACTCATAAATAACCAACTTTAAAATATTTAAAATGGTTTAAAAGGTGTTTAAACAATATATAAACTCAATGTATCTATAATAAATAAGGGGTTTTTATTAAAAAGACTAAAATCAATTTATAATGTTAAAACGAAAAATAATAAAACTAGTAATTTTTTTTGCGTCGAAACTTAATATATGATATTGGTCTTTTAAACATAACACAACATGTTGATATTATGTTTTATGCATGCCAAATGAGATTTAAAAAAAATATATCATCATCCAAGTTTTGGTTTATCAAAATATGATTTTTATCATAAGATGCATAAAATTAAGTTTATAAAATAAAATGAGGTTATTCTACAAATTCATAAAGTGTTAAGTTTTTTGATTGTTAAAAGGAGATTTAAAATTACGATTTTACAACTCATACAAAACTCCAAGTCTAAAGTATAAAATCAAATTTGATTAAGACTACTACCTATTCTTAATGGCTCTACGGCTAAACTTTAAAATACTGGATTTTAGTTTATAATTGATCGCGACTAATGGTAAATACAATGAAGTTTTATTTGGTACATAAAGAACCTTATAACAAGTCATATGATTTTTATAAAAAGGAACATGAATTATTGGATGCATGCAATATTAATGAGGTCATGTTTTTATAACTATAATTGTAAAACATATATAAAACCTTTTCCTAAAAATGTATGTTATTATCGTCCTTTTGAAGACCACACAGTATCATTTGTATGGTCTTAATAGGAAATGAGTCACCTAACCACTAGAATTGTCCTATGACGCTCGGGGTAGTTTTGTAGTTTCTAGTGACTAAAAGGTCACCTTGTCATTGGTTAGTTGCAATACTACACGTTTTTTCAAGTAGAAAGACTTGATCGGAATTTTGTAAGATAAAGGTCACTTAAGCATAAGATGTCCGATGCATAGATAGGATCATACATGTCAAGATAAGCAATAGTTTTTTGGGATCTCATTATCTAGGAGTTACATATGTTATACAATTGGTAATCGCTACCTGCCGAGTTTAATTAAGTAGATGGGATAAAGGGTCACCTACCAATTACTTGTTTTGTTTCTTGGATTCTGCACTTTAATAAATTAATGTTTTAGAAACAATAAAAAGTATTATTTTTTAAAGACTTAATATTGAAAATACGAAATGAAACTTTGTTAAATAACGTAAATAATAGTTAATACTCTTACGTCGTACAAAATTTCTCTCTCTCTCTCTCTCTCTCTCTCTCTCTCTCTTCCTCTCTCTATATATATCTTGTTGAGTTTCAAGAGAGTAACATTTTTTGGTTATAATTTCTATAACTTGTATAATACATTGAGATTTTTCATTAAGGATAAACATAAATTATATATAGTAAAAGATTATATATCTGAACAACCTCTGCAAACCAGTTAGTCTGATCATGATGATTTGATGGAAACATTATTTGGATGATATTGATATGCCTTACATCATACTGGAGTAATTTCCCTTGACTTGTAAAAAGTTTTGGATAATTATGAAACATGTCATATTTCACATCAAGAAAAGCAAATATTCATTATAAATTGTAGAACGTGCTTCAAACATGTTGAAGCATTGAGTAAAATGAAGATCTAAGAGATCGTGCACTCTAATAGACACCAGTTAAGGGAAATACAATATAAACCCAGAAATCAAGAATGATCAAATGATTAGTTTTGTTTCTATTTTGAAGAAACTAGCCACTAAAAGGGAATTACACTTCTTATCTCACCAATTTGAGGAAGTTTGGCATGACCAGAACTTCAAATATCTATATGATAGAACTATTTATTTTTCCATCATTCACTTGAGTATTTCATACTTTAGGTGATACTATAATTGATATTATGCGCCAATGATTGGAAGAAATAATTGATTGGTTACAAAAGAATGTCATTTTGTGTTGAGGATATACCAAGTGTTGTTATAGTCTGCATTTGAACAATAGATGTTTTGTACCTTTTTTATAGGAACATGTAACAGTTGTAATTTATGAAAAAAAAATCTTGATTTACTTATTGTTTAATGGATGTTCACATTCATATTCTTTAACAATGTATTCCTTGTTAAAGAATAACTTCTCATAATGTCATTTATGAAGTCAATCCACAAGCTTTCATTAAATTGATAATTCTTATCATAATGCCTAAGTACCCAAATGATATTTGATTGAAACTTATCTATGTCATGATCATTATGACTATATAAATGTGAAACACATATACCAACTTCAAAAGGATGAAATTTTTTAAGGCAAATGAGCTTGATTCATTTGATATATTTGAATCCTATTTATAGGGGAAGATGATTTGCAAGTGTCTTTATGTATTAGTAGTTTAAGAACAAAACGCTTGACAATGAATTATACAAAAGTGATGTATGTAATCTTTTTCAATCCATCAATAGATTTGGTGACAGATACTTAGTCAATTTCACTGACGACCTTTATTTTTTATTGTTGAAACTTTTGATTCGCTTAAATTGTTTCATAGTGATAAAGAAAATGAGTTATGTAAACAAAATCTTCTTGGAACATCTTAGGAGTTGTGGAATCGATTCACAACTCATTCTTTCAAAACACTGACTCATCATTAGTATGTTTCTTGTTGTATAGGATCACATGGTCAGTTGGACTGTCTTATGATGTTCATGGTAGCTTTTGAAGGTTTGTATCGATTAGGTACACTTCAAGTATAGAAACAAGAACAAACTAAACTAAGCGAATAAAGAACAGAAAAATAAAGAACACAAAGAATTCTCCAAATTGTCTTTCACCAAGAAAGGTTTTTGTTTTCATCTAGAAAAAGGGTTGTCACAAAGACGGTCACCAAGATGACTACAAGACACACATTAGGGTTTTACCCTAATGTTGAATATATACTAATCTATGGATTTGTATCCCTTGATTCAAGGGATTATATCTAATCTACACTAAGAACTGGTCCTTATCATAAGGTTATCGAATATGCTATGTATTATATATATATATATATATATATATATATATATATATATATATATATTTATATAATTATCTAATACACAAATATTACATTATATTATGTGACTATACATTGACGATAATAAGGCTTATTGGTGCTGGCACTGATGGTGTTGACGTTGGCGCTGACAGTAAGCGTGTAGGGTGTTTGACTCATCATATCATAAGGTGTGACCTTACAGTCTCCTCCTATCTCATGATGTCAAAACTAATCTTCAAAATTCTTCACCTCGTGCTTCCCTTTAGAGTGAGATTGAAATTTTAAAATTCTTCAGCTTTAACGAATGCTCTCCCAGAGAATGTGTATGACATACTATCTTTGATTACCAACAACAGAATTAGCATTTATGAGTTGCAACTGATGGATAAATAGATGATGAATTTGGCTTCACCTTATATTTTTCTTTTCTTCAAATCAACATTTAGTAGTTAGCAATTTTTTGTCCCTTTTTGACATCAACAACAAATGTGGGACCGATGAAGCGTTCGGTGTATCAAAGTTGCAACTTGTAACCTAGTAAGATTGTGATGTCTCCTAATAGTGTTGGCTTAAACTACCCTTCAATGACATAGTATTGTAAGATTTCGTCAGCATGTGGTTTCATACGGTGACTCATTAATCACTTTTATTAGAAGCAAAGGGCATGTGTGGTATGATGTGTATGATAAGCTGTGGTGTTTTAGCTTAACCATCAGCATAGATTTTGCAAGCTCTCATCAGTGTATGGTACATTATGCTGAATCATAAGGCTTTAAAGAATAAAATGAGGATTTCAGTCATACTGAGGTGTAATAAGCGTGATTCATCAACAATGATAACCCATCCTCAAAAAATGGTTTAATTGTTGCATCATCGAGTTAGTTGCAATCTACAATCAAAGATTTACCGTCAATTTGTTATGGTACCATGTCAAACCTCAAACTAGGAGGTCAGGGACATGAATAACCCTTTTTCATTTAAGGACTAGAAATGTAACTCTTACACTAATGACTATGCATCAGGGTAAGCCATTAGGTTATGCTCGTTGTTTCAACTAAACATGAGACTTGATGCATATGAAAAGCATGCTTCTAGGGACGGAGTTAGTTAAGATAGTTAAATAAGAATAAACACCCAAGCTTTTTCATAATTTTTTATTTGGACCAGGAAATCTCACTTAGAAAGTTTAGATGATGTTAGACAATTAGCGTGAGGGGTGACTAAATGTGATCTCAGCAGATGGTCTTGCTGATGAGATACTAGAGAGATTTAGATACATACAACAAGATGTTTTTAGGGACAGTCATTTGTCAAAAGTTACATACTTGGCTTAATAAATGCCACCATCAAGAAGTTAGTCAAACAAGAAAGTTATATTTTTCAGCCTTTTTAGAGGTTCTTTATGTAGCCTTTTCAAAAGAATCATAAAGGCAGAAAATCTTCTAAGTAAAATCTCAAAAGTAGAACTTTTTGAAATAAATACTCATTAATTAATTTCCCTCTTTGAAAAACCTGATCTTCAAATCTGGATATAAAATAAAACACAATCAAGAACAAACATATGCATATACAATACAACTTGCTACAAACCAAGAGTTATGCTTCCATTTATCAGTGAGATATTGAATATGGATTCTAAGCTTCATGTTCATCAAGAGAAAGAAAGGAGTAGAAAAGAGTCTTTGTAAATAACGAGTTAACTGGCTGAAATCCATGAAACCATCGTGTTAAGAAGATCAACATGAACGAATTTGAGGTTTCATCAGATTATGAGTTAGTGGATGAAAACAAGACTCATTGTGTTGATGGTTTCTCCTTGCATCCATAACATTGAGTGGAGGAGATAAAGAATATTGTCAACAAGAAGAAGTCTTAATGCCAATATTCTTCTCAACAACTAGATCATTCAGAACGTTATGGATGACTACATCTCTTTTTAACCCCGGAAGGAAAAGGCGCATATAAATCGAAGATAGACTTGAAAGATAGATAATAGAGAGAACAGACAATACTTATAAACATTATAATCAAAGCTTAAGCAAACTAGGTATTTTTTTAAGATATAATTAAATCAACACTTATTTTCATTTTTTTTGTTTAGAGAAAGAAAAAAGAAGAAAAGTTAATTCAAACGATTAAGTCATCAAAAGCATGACACGATCTACAATTAATTTGTTTAAAATCTTCTCATCCAATGACTTAGTGAAAATATTAGCTAGTTGATCAGTGGATGAAATATAGAACAACACCACTTTTCCTTTTTGGACAATGTTCCTGATGAAATGCTGATGGATATCAATGTACCTGGTCTTGGAATGTTGCACTGGATTCTGTATCGTCTGAATGACACCGGTGTTGTCACAGCAAATGGGAGTCTTTAAAGAAGTTTAGACCATAATCTAATAATTGATTCTAAATTCATAGAATCTGACTACAACACCTTCCATGGGCAAGATATTCAACTTTAGTGGTAGAGCAAGCCACTGATGTCTGCTTCTTGCTGGACCATCTTACCAATCTGTCTCCAAGCACCAGAGCCCCTCCTGAAGTACTTGTAAGATAAATGCTACATCCACCATGATTAGAATAAGTGTATCCTACCAGCTTGAATTCAGAACCCTGAGGATACAATAACCTAAGATTGGATGTATGCTTTAAGTAATGAAAAATCCTTTTTATAGCATGAAGATGATATTCCTTAGGAATGGCTTGATAACGAGCACATAATGTCACACCCCGAAACCGAAGGCGGAAACGTCCCGGGGCGGAGGTGACGTCATGTAATATCACAACCAATGTACATAGTAAGCGTAGTAAACATAACCATTACATTACATAGAAGTATTTACATTAGTTTGAAAATAAAGTGTTACAAGTTTTATACGTATACATCATATGAACAAAAGCTAAGACGAGTCTTTTATACGTTCCGTCTTCTCCAAAAGATCGCGGGGTACCTGTCTAATGTGGACCTGAGAATACAAGCAGTTTGAAAATCAACATAAAGCTGGTGAGTTCATAAGCTGTTTGTTTATATAAAAAGAACATGTTTCCTTTGGTTTTCTGAAAAGATGTTATCCAAGAAAATCCCATATTTTCTTATAAAGAGAGTTTAGTTAAAACTTCTGAATTCCGTTCGGTACTACAGTAAATAGTTCAATATGTAAAACTATAGATCGAAAACCCTGGATTACCCTCCAGTACAACAGTAGGTAGATTTAATATATAAATCTATATATTAAAGGAATATATAAAATCCGTGAACAAACTTTTATATTTTAATACATATTGTGAGTCGTATAACCATGCTAATATGACCCGAGACCTCCTTGACGTTCTTCAGGCGTCGGACGATATCCAGAATTTGTCACCCCAGGCGTGCCGCCTAACTGTAGCTAGCAGTTAAGGTGTGGGATTGTCAGTCCCGAATAGATCTATTCACAAATTTCACGCTCTCCCTCCAGGAGACTCTGGTTATATTTCTGGTGAGAATTTATTGATAACCCAAAGGGTTTAATGAAGACGAATCTCACAAGCTAGTATTAAATTATTCACGGTGTACTCGGTCGTTATCAAATATCGTAATCGTTTTGAAACATAATAGAGTATAAACAATTGAATACAAAGAAATTATTTGGCATGATACTCTACATTAACATAGATAAACTGAATCAGACATAGTTTATCTATTGACATTGCATGAAATCCGAAATCATAAAACAAGAATTTAAGATCCCAAATTATTCCCATAATAATTTGATTGGTTGTTTGTTTCCTTTACTGTAATTGAAATCCATGTAGTTATATTCAATAAAACATCCCTTATGCTCCGCATAATACATAAGAGGTAAAGATATCTTGAAGTTTGCCAGATATTTATAGAATTACATCAATTTTTAGTTTCGAAAACATTTATAATTTGCTTGTATTCCCCCCTGAAAACATTGAAAAACACGTAGGGATATGAACTCACCAGTTGAGGAATGTGTCGGGTTGGGTGCGAAACGTCAGTTCGGGGCTTGAAAACATGCGAGGTTCCTATGTAATATGAAGACATACACATTTGTATCTAATTAGACTTTGAACTACTAATTAGATATGAATATACACTTCGAGACGCGAAAACACTTTATTTCAAGTGTTAGGAGTGATCCGGGTAGCATTAAAGGATGTGTAGGGCCTAGATGAGGAGTTTACTCTTCAAGAATAAGCCCTTAGGGAGTTTACGGTCCAATGACCATATCCCCATGAGTTTAAAGCCATAAACTCATGGGTGGTGTGTTCTTGGGTGCTAAAAGGTCTTAAAATGCACAAAGGAAGGTTCTAGGGTTGATTCTATGGCTTAGGAAGTGATTGAGACTTGAATTGACCTTGGAAAAGGAGTTTACAGTCTATGAAGATGCTCTTGATGAGTTTACTACTGTAAACACATGATTTTACGGCCGTAAACTCATAATTGCTCATGATTCATGTGATTTGGTGGTTGTAGGTTAAGCACACAAAGTTCTAGGCCCAATTCTAAGCCATACAAGGTGTTAAGGGCACTTTAACACCCTTTGGAGGAGTTTATGGTCTAAGACGGGGTGTTTACGATACAAGAATGTTCTTGGGCCGTAAACTCAAGTTTGAATCATTTGTGTATGTTTTGGTGCATCTCATGAAGGAATATAAGGTTCTATGCACTCTTGGAAGCTCATAGAAGCTTTTGGAGGTGTTTAAGGGGCAATCTAACACCTTAAAAGGTGTTTATGGTCTATGAATGAGGGTTTACAGTCAAAGAATGTTCTTGGGCCGTAAAATCAAGTTTATCCCCAAAATGGTAAGATTTTGGTGCTCTAAGTCCATTCCTGCAAGTCCAAAGGTCTTAACTAAGCACTAGAAGTGGTTTGGAAGGGTTTTGAGGCTTCAAAACCCCATTTAAAGGAGTTCACGGTTTGGGGAGGTTCCTAGACTGTAAACACAAGTTCTTGGTCCTATTTCATGATTTAAACATGAATTTGAAAGCCAAACATGTTATACTATGAGCTAGGATGGATTTCTTGCCAAATTGGAGCTTGAAATGGATGATTTTGGATCAAAGTCGAGTTTTAGAGAGAGTGTAGTGAGAGAAAGTTATGAGATGGGCAAAAGGCTTTAATGAAGGTCCACTCATCCTTTATATAAGGCTTGAGTTTGTGGCCCCTTGGAAATCTACCAGATACTAACGTTAAACGAGGCTTTTGGTCGTACCCGATTTAGTTGTTTGTAACTTGACGGAATAAAACTAAAATTTTTCGCAAATAATAATTGGGGGTGTTTTCATGCGTTTCTAACGAGTTTGGATACTCACGAGGTCATGATGAAAGTTTCACTTTAATTAGCTTAACCCAAAAGTTAACGAAAAAATTTAAAATGGAAACGGTTTTATTTAACGGGAACGGTTTACAATTACGGAATTAAATTACGGGTTGTCACATTATCCCCTGTTAGAGGGAATTTCGTCCCGAAATTCAAGATTAAGATACAAATCATGGATTTGGAAAGAGATGCGGGTAATTCTGTTTCATCGAGTCTTCACGCTCCCAAGTGAACTCAGGTCCCCGCTTGGCATTCAAGTGAACCTTCACTATCGGGATGCGGCTTTGTTTCGTACGTTTGATCTCTTGATCCATGATTTCGATGGGTTCTTCCAAAAGGTTCAGGTTCTCATTGATCTCGATCTGATCAAGAGGGATTACTAGGGTTTCATCAGATAAACACTTCTTAAGATTCGAGACGTGGAATACATGATGGATGTTGCTAAGCTCTTGGGGTAATCGGAGTTTATAGGCTACATGACCGATCCTAGCGAGGATCTTGAAAGGTCCTATGTACCTCAGGTTAAGTTTTCCACGCTTTCCAAAGCGTATCATACCTTTCCAGGGCGAGACCTTCAACAGGACACGATTGCCAACCTGGAATTCCAAAGGTTTCTGTCGTTTATCGGCATAAATCTTCTGTCTATCTCGTGAAGCTTTCAGTCATTCTTGGATCTGGATGATTTTCTTGGTGGTTTCGCGGATGATTTCAGGACCAGTGAGAGCACTGTCGGGGACTCGACTCTTGGTTAACTATGTGTCCCTACCTCAGCCCAGAACAGAGGGGATCTGCACTTACGACCGTAGAGGGCTTCGAACGAGGTAGCCTTGATACTGGTTTGGTAGCTGTTGTTATACGAGAAATCGATCAAGGGCAAATTTGTGTCCCACGACTTTCTGAAATCGATGACACATGCTCTCAGCATGTCTTCCAGGGTTTGGATAGTTCTCCCACTTTGTCCGTCGATAAGCTGTACTAATATCCAGCTTAGTTCCAAGAGCTTTCTGAAGGGATTGCCAGAACCTTGAGGTAAACCTGATATCTCGGTCGGAGATAATGGACACAGGCACACCATGCAGTCAGACTATCTCTTGGATGTAGGTTCGTGTAAGTCTTTCCATCTTGAATGATTCTTTGATCGGAATGAAGTGAGTGGATTTTGTCAAACGGTCGACAATTACCCAAATGGTATTGTATCCATTCGGAGATTTGGGTAACTTGGTGATGAAATCCATGGTAATCATCTCCCACTTCCATTCAGGAATCTCGGGCTACTGGAGCAGACCCAAGGGCTTCTGATACTCGAGTTTTACCTTGGCGCAAGTCAGACACTTGCCCACGAAGGTAGCGATCTCGTCTTTCATGTTTGGCCACCAATATTGTTTCTTGAGATCCAGGTACATCTTGTTCGAACCTGGGTGAATAGAGTATTTGGTCTTGTGAGCTGCATTCATGACAACTTCCCTGAATCCTCCGAACCTTGGGGTCCAGATCCGATTCATAAAACAATAGACTCCGTCACCTCTGACCTCGAAATTCTTATCCATTCCTCTCAAGGCTTCGTTCGACATGTTCTTTGGTTTAAGGGCTTCCAACCGAGCTTCTCGGATATGTGTAGATAAATGGGAATAGATAGTCATCGTCAATGTCTTTGCCTTGCGGCTTGAACTCTCCTTCCGGCTAAGGGCATCTGCTACTACATTGGCCTTGCCGGGATGGTAGTGTATTTCACACTCGTAATCACTGAGCAGCTCTACCCATCGCTGCTGCCTCATGTTTAAGTCTTTCTGATCGAAGATGTGCTGTAGGCTCTTATGGTCAGTGAAGATCGTGCACTTGGTTCCATAGAGATAATGTCTCCAAATCTTCAGTGCAAAGACTACTGCTCCTAACTCCAGGTCGTGAGTCGTGTAGTTGACTTCATGTGCCTTCAGTTGTCTCGAGGCATTAGCAATAACCTTTCCCCTTTGCATAAGCACACAGCCTAAACCCTGGTTGGACGCATCACAGTAAACAATGAAGTCCTCCGTCCCTTCGGGCAGGGACAGGATAGGCGTGCTGCACAAGGCTTGCTTTAACGTTTGGAACGCAGTTTCTTGCTTTTCACCCCAACAAAAGGGTACACCTTTCTGTGTCAGAGTGGTCAGGGGTTTGGCGATTCTGGAAAAATTCTGAATGAATCTTCGATAATAGCCGGCGTGACCCAAGAATTGATGGATTTCTGTGGGTGTCTTCGGTGCCGATCAATTCTCTATCGCTTTGATTTTAGACGGGTCCACGTGTATACCTTCCTCGCTTACCACGTGACCAAGGAAAGCTACCTTTCGAATCCAGAACTCGCACTTGGAGAATTTTGCGTACAGCTTTTCCGTTCTAAAGGTTTCCAACACTGACCTCAAGTGTTGTTTGTGATCTTCCTCACTTCTGGAGTAGACAAGTATGTCTTCAATGAACACGATGATGAAGTTGTCTAAGAAGGGGCGACACACCCGGTTCTTCAGGTCCATGAACACAGCCGATGCATTGGTTAGACCGAAGGACATCACTACGAACTCGTAGTGACCATATCGAGTCCTGAATGCTGTCTTGGAAACATCATTCTCCTGGACTCGAAGCTGATGGTACCCTGATCTAAGGTCTATCTTTGAGAAGTAACTGGCTCCTTGAAGTTGGCCGAAGAGGTCATCTATTCGAGGAAGAGGATACCGGTTTTTAATGGTCAACTTATTCAGCTCACGGTAGTCGATACACATCCGGAAGGATCCATCTTTCTTCTTTACAAACAATACCGGAGCTCCCCAGGGTGAGGAACGTGGTCTGATGAATCCTTTACTGAGTAGTTCATTAAGCTGACTGGGTAACTCCTACATTTCTGCTGGCGCTAATCGATACAGAGATTTGGCTACAGGGTTAGCTTCAGGAATTAGATCGATGCGAAACTCAACTTGATGTCAGGAGGAATTCCCGGGAGCTCTTCAAGAAAGACACCAGGAAAGTTACAGACTTCGGGGATGCTCTCGAGGTCTTTAACTTCCTGTTTCTCGTTGATAACATGGGCTAGGAATGCATAGCACTCCTTTCGCAGAAGCTTTGGAGCTTTGATGAAGGAAATGATGCGAAGATTGGAGCTAAGCTTATCGCCATAAATCATGAGAGTCTGGCCAGAGGGAAGATTAAGACTGATGGCTTTTTCATAACAAAGGATATCAACATGATTGGGGCTCAACCAATCCATGCCAATGATAACATCAAAGCTATTTATGGAAACTGGCATTAGGTCAATGGAAAAAGAATGGTCTCAACGGTAGATAAGAATTACATCAGTTTTTAGTTTCGAAATCAGTTATAATTTGCTTGTATTCCCCCCTGAAAACATTGAAAAACACGGAAAAATGCATAGGGGTATGAACTCACCAGTTGAGGAATGTGTCAGGTTGGGTGCTAAACGTCAGTTCGGGGCTTGAAAAAACGCGAGGTTCCTATGTAATATGAAGAGATACACATTTGTATCTAATTAGACTTTGAACTACTAATTAGATAAGAATATACACTTCGAGACGCGAAAACACTTTATTTCAAGTGTTAGAAGTGATCCGGGTAGCATTAAAGGATGTGTAGGACCTAGATGAGGAGTTTACTCTTCAAGAGTAAACCCTTAGGGGAGTTTACGGTCCAATGACCATATCCACATGATTTTACGGCTGTAAACTCATGGGTGGTGTGTTCTTGGGTGCTAAAAGGTCTTACAATGCACAAGGGAAGGTTCTAGGGTTGATTATATGGCTTAGGAAGTGATCGGGACATGAATTGACCTTGTAAAAGGAGTTTACAGTCTATGAAGATGCTCTTGATGAGTTTACTACCGTAAACACAGGAGTTTACGGCCGTAAACTCATACTTGCTCATGATTCATGTGATTTGGTGGTTGTAGGTTAAGCACATAAAGTTCTAGGCCCAATTCTAAGCCATACAAGGTGTTAACGACAATTTAACACCCTTTGGAGGAGTTTATGGTCTAAGAAGGGGTGTTTATGGTCCAAGAATGTTCTTGGGCCGTAAACTCAAGTTTGACTCATTTGTGTAGGTTTTGGTGCATCTCATGAAGGAATATAAGGTTCTATGCACTCATGGAAGCTCATAGAAGCTTTTGGAGGTGTTTAAGGGGCAATCTAACACCTTAAAAGGTGTTTATGGTCTATGAATGAGTGTTTACGGTCAAAGCATGTTCTTGGGCCGTAAAATCAAGTTTATCCCCTAAATGGTAAGATTTTGGTGCTCTAAGTCCATTCCTGCAAGTCCAAAGGTCTTAACTAAGCACTAGAAGTGGTTTGGAAGGGTTTTGAGGCTTCAAAACCCCATTTAAAGGAGTTCACGGTTTGGGGAGGTTCCTAGACTGTAAACACAAGTTCTTGGTCCTATTTCATGATTTAAACACGAATTTGAAAGCCAAACATGTTATACTATGAGCTACGATGGATTTCTTACCAAATTGGAGCTTGAAATGGATGATTTTGGATCAAAGTCGAGTTTTAGAGAGAGTGTAGTGAGAGAAAGTTATGAGATGGGCAAAAGGCTTTAAATGAAGGTCCACTCATCCTTTATATAAGGCTTGAGTTTGTGGCCCGGTGGTAATCTACCCGATATTGACGTTAAACGAGGCTTTTGGTCGTACCCGATTTAGTTGTTTGTAACTTGACGAAATAAAACTAAAATTTTTCCCAAATAATAATTTGGGGTGTTTTCATGCGTTTCTAACGAGTTAGGATACTCACGAGGTCATAATGAAAGTTTCGCTTTAATTAGCTTAACCCAAAAGTTAACGGAAAAATTTAAAATACAAATGGTTTTATTTAACGGGAACGGTTTACAATGACGGAATTAAATTACGGGTTGTCACACATAATATGGTTGCAAACATGATGTCAGGATGACTGGAAGTATGGTAGAGTAGTGATCATATCATTCCTCGATAAATAGTTTCATTTACATCGACACCATTTGGATCAACACTAATAGACGTTGATGATGACATCATAGTCTTTGCCAGCTTGCAATCAGAAAAACTAAACTTCTTCAACATATTTGCAATGTATTTTTCTTGACAAACAAACATACCGTTAGTTAGTTGTTTAATCTTTAAACCTAAAAAGAAAGTTAGTTCACCCATCATGCCCGTCTCAAACTTCTTGGCGACGATCTCAGCGAATTGTAAACTCAGTTTCTCCTTAGTGGATCCGAAGATGATATAATCAACAAACACTTGCTCAAGAATGATGTGAGATCCTGAGTTTTTGATGAACAAAGTGCTGTCAATCTTTCCTCATTTGTATCCGCTTGCAAGAAGAACACTCGTCAATGTGTCATACCATGCTCTATGTGCCTGCTTTAAGCCATAAACAACTTTACCAAGACGATATACATGATTTGGAAATTCTTCATTTTCAAACCCTGTAGGTTGCTTTAGAAAAACTTCTTCTTGAAGATCTCCATGTAAGAACATAGTTTTAACGCCCATTTGATAAACCTTGAAGTTCTTGAATGAAGCACATGCAAGAAACAGACGAATAGCTTCAAGTCTAGCAACATGAGAAAATGTTTCATCATTGTCTAACCCTTCTAGTTCACAAAAACCTTAAGCCACAAGTCTTGCTTTGTTTCTTATGATGATCACATCTTTATCCATATTATTCTGAATAGCCAGTGAGTGCTAAAGATGGTTTTTCCTTGAGGCTTTTAAACAAGAGTCCACACACAGTGACGTTCAAATTCATTCAGGCCATCCTGCATAGCCTTCATCCAGTTAGTTTTTTTTCAGTGCGACATTAATATTTTTTGGTTCAATCATCAAGAAAAATTCACAAACATGTACAAGTTGCTACTGACTCCGCTATTAGTGAGAATCCCAGAATTTACATCTCCAATGATTTGGGATTCAGGATGATCTCGGAGAACTCTAGGATTAGAACATTCATTCATAATGTTTCAAAAAAAAATCTTCTTGATTTGATGGTTCAACTTCTTTAGATATGATAACTGATCTTTAGAGATAGGTTGTGAGCTGATAATTTAATCACCATTAGGAACAATAGGCTCAATGACATTTGGCAAGAAATCATGAATAGGGTCTGAAGGACTGTATGTGAGTTCATTTAGAATTGACGAGGGATGATCAATCTGATCATGAATGAATGAGTCTTCATCAAAAGTGGCAGGGATTGTTTCCTCAATAGTTTTCCTTGAAAGATTGAATACCCTAAAAGTTTTGGATATACTAGAATAACCTAGAAACACTCCTTCATCAGCTTTAGCTTCAAACTTCGAGAGCCGATCTCTTTGTAACAAACACACCCAAATACATGAAAATAAGATATGTCCAATTTCCTTCCATTAAGTAGCTTAAGGGCAGTTTTCCATGATGCTTAACAATGATTGACCAATTTTGGGCATAAAAACGCTTTGTTGATAGCCTCAGCCCAAAAAGATAAAGGAATACCAACTTCAACAACCATAGTTCTTCTAGCTTCAATAAGTGTTATGTTCCTTCTTTCAACAATGCTAATTTTTGAGGAGTTCTAACAACAGAGAAATTCTGGGAAATTTGTTAGTTTGATCAAAATTATTCTAGGGAGAATTTGTAAGCTCAGTTCCACGATCACTACGTAATTTCCTGACTTTGTGATCATAGATAACTTCTCATTGTTTAATGAGAGAAATAATTTCATCAGCGGCATGAATGTTATTTCTTAAAAAGACTACCCATGTAGATCTTGAAAATTCATCCACAATAACAAGAGTATACTTCTTCCTAGCTCATGACTTAATCGGGACTGGTCCAAAGAGATCAATGTGGAAGAGATGAAGAGGTTTGATAATGGAAGAATAGGTTCGCTTGAAGGAAGACTTGGTTTTCTTTACTTTTTCACATGCTGAGCAAAGCTTATATCTGATAAATTGCATCTTAGGAATTCCTCTTACAAATTGATTCCGTCAATTATTTGATATGTTCTTGAAAAACAAGTGAGATAACCTCTTGTACGACAACCAATTTAGATGAGACTGAGCATGGGAGAAGAAGCAGACACGAAAAGATTTGTCAACAGAGAATATATCTAACACGTACATGTCATTCTGTCAGTTAGTAGTCAAAACAGTAACATTCTTTTGATCAACAACCTTTCCTTCTTTCTTGTTAAAGTGAACTTCATAATCAACGTCACACAGTTGCCTGATTGAGATGATAAATTGCATCTTAGGAATTCCTCTTACAAGTTGATTCCCTCAATTATTTGATATGTTCTTGAAATACAAGTGAGATAACCTCTTGTACGACAACCAATTTAGATGAGACCGAGCATGAGAGAAGAAGCAGACACGAAAAGATTTGTCAGCAGAGAATATATCTAAGACATACATGTCATTATGTCAGTTAATAGTCAAAACAGTGACATTCTTTTGATCAACAACCTTTCCTTCTTGCTTGTTAAAGTGAACTTCATAATCAACGTCACACAGTTGCCTGATTGAGATGAGATTGTGCTGAAGACCTTTCACGTAAGAGACATTCTTGAATACAACATAATTGCAGTTGATGGTTCCATATCCCTTTCTAGCGTGCTTGCCATTATCTCCTTAAGTAACAGTAGGACCATCCTTATTTAGTAAATCTTCCAAAAGAGACTTGAATCTGGTCATATGTCAAGAGCATCCGCTATCTAGATACTAAATATATTCTTTACTCTAAAACTAAAATATATAGTTCATATACACTGACCTATCTTGCAATGGCTAACTTAAGAAAGGATATTATAATAATCATCAGGGAGATAATTCAAATTGTTTCCCTTTTTGATCTAGTTGTCATTACGAGTCATGATGTTGTCAGCATGAGTGGAGTTCTTTTCAAAAGTACATTCGCTGACTTTATGAGAAGTATCACTACATCGATAACAAATTTTGATTGCAGGATTCTTTACTTTCACATTTGATTTTTATTTCTTTTCAACTGCTGAATTTGAAGAGCTTTGATTTTTTGATATAAGAGTTCTTGTTTTAGTTTTGATACAATGAGTGTCCTCGATGGTATGCTCAGATGATACCTTGTCATGAGGCTCATGCGACATTGAAGAGTCATCTGATAAAGAAGTCTTTGATTGATCTTCAGGTTCAAAGTTGCTAACAGAGCATGGAGAAAACATGATAAGAATTTCGTTTAACGAGTAAACTTCACCATTACAAATTGGAAATTTTAACAAAATCTTAGTGGAGGGAAGAACATACTCATGATGACGAGGTTGGCAAGAAGGATCAAGAGTAGATAATTGATAAACACGTTTGGTGTTACCATTAGAATCAGTGGATCAATGAGTATCAATTAAAGTTTGATTTATAAAATAAGTACTCATAAATGTATTTTTAAAATATTTTTCTAAACAATCAACCTTATAGAAGGTTTTTTTTTTAGTTTCAACACTTTTTATTAAGGAAACAACACATTCACTTGTACATAGGTTTTGTTGATCATTTGTTCGAGCTTTTATCTCAAGTTAGCAAGAAATCGTGCGTTATTTTTGTGTCCCTCAATCCTATTATCTATTTATTTATCTATTATGATATTATCTATTCATTGGTCTAACAGAATCTAACACTTATTCTCTAACATTCAACGAATCCCCATGATTCCTTGAGTTTAACAAAACATTCATGATCAAATATTGTTTTTACGGATTTTAATTAAAATATAATTATAAAATATAGTTGTTTGTTCATTTTATCCGATGAAGGAAAGTGATATGACAATGTAAACTTAATACGCCTGTTGGATTATACAAAAAAAAAAAACTAAATAAATAAAACAAAACAAAAAAGGCCATGTTAGTTGAGCTTAATGTTGTTCAAGAAGAAACAAATGTCATATATTCATTGATTATTACGGACGATAAATGCGTGAAGGTGGTTTATCGGATTCTATAACTAACAAACATGACATGTTACTTCTCAACAATCTTTCTTGTTGAATAAAGTAAAGATTCATACTAGGAAAGCGCAATTGAGGTTTGTGGGTTTTGTTCCCATTTGTTCGTAAAAGTTGCGGTCTCAAAATCATTTATCAATAAATTAAACTAGTCATCTTTTAAAAGCAAAGCAGGGAAAAAACTAAATTAAAAAGGGATATCTGAATCCACTTCAAATACCTGTCTCTACCATAATTAGCAGCTTATAGTCTTTATGCATGCATCGTTAATGTGCTACAAGGGTTTTTGATTCATTAACGGGTATAGTATGGGAAAAAATGATTAAAGCATCTGTTCTGTAGTGTATTATGATATAACAAAAAGAAGTTTGTACTATTGAAATCAATAATAATAACGTGTGTCTAGAAAAGATAAAAAGCCTCATCTTTGGTAAAGTTTGATTCTCCAAGTAAAGCGACCTAATAAAACAAGATATGTTTTGGTTGTAATACTATCACCATCTCCTTTTATAAAATATCGTACGAAGGAGGCAGTCAAAGCATTATCAATTTATTGTTTTTTTTTTTACTAGAATGATATTCGACTTTAACTTAATAGATTTGAGTTTAAAGGCATGCATGAACATTAAAACTTGATTAAGTTTTTTTTATTTATTATTTTTTTAATAAAAGATTTATTGACAATCAAACTTGATAAAACTTTTTTAATAAAAGATTCTTGTGTAATATATATATATATATATATATATATATATATATATATATATATATATATATATATATATATATATATATATATATATATATATATATATAAGGATTAACACTATTTTATGTAATCGAATCCAAAACATCTAATTGGTTAAGGCATAATGGATCATTTATTATTTTATCAATGCGAGACTCTTTTGATAGTTGATAATTGAATCAAATGTGATGATTGAGTTAACGTTTGTCTGAATAAGACTCATTATTGAATCTCACCGATTAAAAGACATTTTAGAAGAGTCAAACTATGAATAATCAGAGGCTTCTATGTATAGTATCTATGGGCAAAAATGAATTGAGCTATATGGTTACATTCGAGAGATAAAATGTTTATATACATGAGATAAGAACTAGAATTGAGATATTTATTCATATTATACAACTATGACTATCTAGACTCTTGACCATTTTACTACATCACTTTTACATGTTTTACATTTATATTTACTGTCACATTAGCATTTAATGTCATACTATTATTATTAATTGCTATTACCACCCAACAAGCTAAAGAGCGGGGTGAACTTGAAGCTTAGATTGAAGAAAATAGACTCTATCTTTACCCAATGTTTTTTTTTTCAAAATATTGGCAAATTGATGCACGTATGACACATAACAGATATTTAGTAGTCTAACTTCCACTTTTTCCAAAATAAAATGAAAATCCAGAGCAATGTGTTTGGAACGTGTGGTGATGACATGATTCTCAATTAGGAATATGGAACCAATGTTGTCACACAATAGAAGTGGTAGTTGTGATTGGATCTTTAAGGTCAACAATCAATTGTTTTAGCCACATCAACTTCGTTGTAGTATAGGCTAGAGAGCAATACTCGACTTCTATACTTGAACGAGAAATAACTTTTTGTTTTCTTGATGTCCAACTAATGATATTTGAACCATGGAAGATAGTGAATCCACATTGAGAGCGGTTGTCATCAAGATCAGAATTCCATCCCGAGTCAGAGAAAGTATGAAGGACGTTTGCATTTGTTGGTTTGAAGTGTAGACAATGATTTATAGTGCCTTTTAGATAACAATGGATACGCTTGACAACCTGTTGATGGTGATTTGTTAGATAGTGCATAAACTGACAAACACAATTGAAAAAGTATGCTATGCCGGGACGGGTGATGGTATCATATTGAAGAGAACCAACAACTTGCCGATATAATGTTAGGATCAGCAAAGAGATATCCATGTTTGTAAAGATGACTATCTGGATCAGATGGAGTGGATATATGAGACGCCATAGACATGTTGTTTCGACTTAGAACATCATTAATGTATCCTTGTTGTTAGACGGTGATGCCTAATTTGTATTGATTAATTTGTAGGCCTAAAAAGAAATTTAAGCCACCAAGATCTTTGAGTGAGAATACCTTGTAAAAATCTATGATAAACTTGTGAAGATGATTGTCACTTGTTCCAGTCACAATAAAATCATCTAAATATACAAGAACATATCTAGTAGATGAAGAAGAAATATGAACAAACAGGGAAGTGTTTTATTGACTAGCATGAAATCGTGATTAACGAGTTCTGAGTTTGGTAAACCATGCTCTTGGGGTCTGTTTTAGGCAGTAGAGTGATTTCTTCAATTGACACACAATATGAGGGTTGTTGCAATCTTCAATGCCTTTTGGTTGCCTCATAAAAGCTTTTTCTGATAGATCACCATCAAGAAACGCATTGTTTATGTCCTATTTTCAAATTCGCCATCCTTGGGAGAGATCAAGAGAAAGGAATAAGAGGATTGTTATTGGTTTTTATCACTAGGATGAAGTTGCCGAAATAGTCATCCTCTACATCCTGACTAATCCGTTGAGCCACCAATTGAGCTTTATATCCATCAATAGTGCCATCAGAACGTCTTTTTATCCTGAAGATCTACTTACAACCAGAAACATTAGCGTTAGTAAGACAAGTGATAAGTTACCATGTGTTATTTTTCATGAGATTGTCATATTTTTCTTTCATCTCATCTTGCCAACATATGTGCTTAATAGCTTGGGAATAGGTGTTAGGTTCAATATTTTGTTTTGGTGATATTGTGGTCTGATAAGTTTTTGCTTTAAAGGAGTTTATACGAGCACACTTTATCATGGAATGTTGATTTTGTTTAGCTGGTTGGTAATTTGCACTTATGGATGGGTTTTGTTGAGTATGAGAAGACATAGTGGAGTTTTGATAGCGTGTGCATTGAGTTCATTGTTGACGGATATAGGTGTAGATGGTGAATTCTTAGACATTTGTGTCTTGGAGGGTGGTTCTGATGGTGTGCATGGTTGAGTGGGGGTAGAGGGTATGAGAGAAGGGTTTTGAGTTGAAGGTTGAGTAGTGTTAATGGTTGCAATGATAGTAGGTGCGGTGATAGGTGATGGGTTCTATACAAACAATCCTATGTATGCATGCAACCCTAGATTTGGATCTATGTTATCACTATTAGTTATACAACATTATGAACACTTGAAGAACCCTAAAAGGCTTCTAGGAATTTCGAAATCCACAAGGAAAGATGAAATACATACCTCTTGTTGTTATATTGTAATAACAACTTAAATCTGGAATCTTCTTGTCTTTGAAAGCATGTACCACAAGTGTAGTACCTCTAATGACTCACAAACACCAAGAGAAAATGGAGAGGCAAGAGAGAGAGAGAGAGAGAGAGAGAGAGAGAGAAAAGGTATGAATTTCGTCCCTAGGAACCCTAGACAAGGCATGGACGAATTCTTATGACCTTAGGGGTCTTTATATATGTGTAGAGATTAGGGTTTCAGTCCTTATCCTTATCTAGTTGCTTGCCCACCAAGCAATCATAAGATAAGCCTTGAAATCCCTTATCCTTTATCCTTTGGATGATTTCAAGGATATCTTATCCCTTGAATTCTTCGAACCCATATCAAGGATAACTATCACCCTATTTTGTAACTATCACATAATTACAATTCAGCCCCTCTAGTTTAGTTACATTTGACCACTAAATTAGTTCTTAATTAATTATTGACCAATATTAATTAAACAAATATGATTTCTCCTTTAATATATTATTCTTATAACATACTAATAAATCATAATAACCTCTTTCTTTATTATTTCTCCAGTCAAGTTGCTTTGGTGAAGGCAACCCAAAAGGATCATGCAGAATCGGCTCAAGTACTTGACAAATATGGTTACGGGCTTAGACACTAATCCAACAGTCTCCCACTTGGATAAGTCTAGTAACCACAAATGCAAGTACAACTCTATTAGTAATAGTAGCTCTCAAAGACGCTGTCGAACTCTGATCTTATCAAGGACCTGTCCTTTAGATAAGGGATCATATATTCCTCCATTCTAGATATCGTATAGACGTGAGACATGGATTGAAATCATTCTCTCAGTCTATGTGTTGTTTCCCGATTTCCAATTTACGACGACTGACTAATTGAACAAATAAAATTAGCCCTAGCCCGGCCGAGCATTTATGTTTGTCATCACTAAATCATCGCGAGGCCCACAAATATCGCTTTTATCCCACTTTGGGTAAAAGGAACGGATAAACTTCGACTCAATGTTTGCTTGCACTCACTCATTAAATCACACACAATAATAAATTTTATAACACCAAGTTACTGGTGCGTTTACATATTATCAATGTGTAACCGATTCGCAAGATACAACTCACACATATCGGTTTCAAGAATACAAGATATTATCGTCTCACCAATCGCTTGTGATAAAATCCATGAAGCGATCCAAGTGGGCGTGGGTTTAATCCAATGCTCAAAATCATATTCATAAGCACTCATGAACGTTGCAGCAAACCTTTGCTATGTCTAATACACTTTAGACAATCTACAAACCAATTCATGACAGTCTTCATTCATACCTACTTCCAACATATGAACGAATGTGGACCATTCGAATAATTTGATTATTCTGAAATAATTAATTATCCAGGAAGTCAAAACATGCAAAGAGAAACACAATGATAATACTTAATCTTATATGAACCCAAACTTGTGAGTATAAATAAAACACCTTTATTTAATCACCATATTGATTACTCATTATCCATTGTTTAATGTTTCAGATAATCAACTTTATAACTCAAATCATAACCACAATTGTCCCTTGCTCAAAGCATGTACACTTTGGTTTCCTATGGTCCATACTTTGAGAAATAGATCAATTGAAAATTTTCAAATGCAACTCATTTCACAATCCCCAATCCTTATAATTAGTGTAAGAATACCAAATTCTTGCCACCTTTTAGAATATGTCAAATTCTAATATTTTATGCAATGATCCTCTTATGAAGTCACGGAACAAAAATCACAAAGACTCGGCCAACGAAATCACAAGGTACTCTATCAAAATTGTTACAGAACAATTTTATAGATGTGATGTCTCTCACTCAAAGTACATTCCTTTGAACATCCTTTTGCATAAAATTTTCTAATCTAGACATAAATTCTTAATTTTCAACTCCCAATTATGGAAACATTTCCATATTTACCATATGACAACTCATTCTTAATAGAATCTTATCTATTCATAATAATGTCGATATGGTCCATTCAATACCATACTTCCAACTACTTACAAGTGACCAATCCTCAGCGAACTTTAGATCGTCCTTTGATAGTTGTTTAATTATCTTAGTGAATACCAATTCTTGTCCTTTCCCTTCTTAATGCGCTAGACATTTGGAAAATTTTAGAATGGTAAAATATTATAGCACTTTCAATCGATCCTTTACCCGAAGCGTATGGGACACGATGCATAATGTCTTACATAAAGATACGATACTCTATCAATCTTCTGCCATAATATTTTATGTGTCACGTTCTTACAATTCGAACTATGAAGAGGGATACCGTAATCATAATCGAAATTTAAGAACACACTATGTATCCTTTGACTAGATTTAATAAAATTTCTCAAACTAAGCTTTATATTTTGAATGAAGTACAATATTCTCTCCCTTAATTATAGAAAAACAACTTTTCAACTCTTACAACTTTGCAAAGTATAACTCTTGTTTTCTATAATTAATATTGCTAACTTGCAATACTTACCATAATAATCATGCTCCCACTTGCATGATGATTATTTCTTTACCAGCATAACACTTATGCTCCCACTAGCTTCGACATGTATTCAGAAATCAGCTGAACTTCTAGAAAACAATTTCTTAAGTTCATATTTCTAATACTAGATACTTTGATAAGACATTATCTAAGCTTCTCAAACTTATACACTTTTCCTTGGACAGCTCATGTGTAAATTTCTAAACGATTCTAGGACTCATATCAACGAGTCTAAAATGTTCAGACCCATTTGCCATTTCCCACAATTCGAACTATGAAGAGGTATACCGTAATCATCGTTGAATTTGAGAAACCCAAATTACATAATGTTATCTTCAAAATCTCTCTTAGTAAAAGTGTTTCCTCATAACAATTCTTATGAATGAAAGAAACCTTATGACACTTAGATTTTGTGGTGTATACGTTCCCATCCATGTGAATTCTTCATAACCATAATCACAAGATAATGTCAGTGACAAATCCAAACTCTTATGGATAGAACTTGTTCTTCTTAATTTCTTGCCATCAAGGGTCCCACCATTACTTCCAAGTTATTGAGCAGCCCAACCCTTCATTTCAATGTACTTTCCATTGAACAAGGTGTCTTGCCCCTATACAATCCATTGAGAACTCGTAGAACTCACATATATAGAAAACTCAATTGGAATGGCACAGAAAACAAAATAGTGTCAACACGATAGGTTGTAAACCTCAAGTCGTGTGCTAGTAATGATTGATAAGTTTTATTCTTGATTTGTTCTTGAAACCTTTCAAGACCATCAAGACTCCCACTGACTCCTTGACATATAAGGTTCTTTTGTCAAGAAACATTTCTTGACAAACAAAAGTGTAGTTTTATCAATACAAAACATTTCACATGATTGGTCCTAGTTGGTCTTTGTCTTATCCAAGACATCACAACTTACCAATTTCAAATGTGCAAGAATAAGAAAACCTTTTCCCCAAATTCCACATTTGATGAATGTTATAAACCTTCGTAAGACTTGTCACTGAATTCACAATCTTGGAGTATTACTCTAAGACATGATAATGGAACGAAGTATGATTGACTTCTTGATTTAACCATTTCCACAATTCTTGATTCCTCTTCTTAGACATACAAATTGTACTAAGACTCACTTAGAGGATCAATTGAGATATGGTTCTTAATCATTAAGACTTATCATAAAACATAATAAAATGTACTCTCCCTTCTTCTTAGAATAAAGAAACTTTTATCTTTCTGCCTACTTGATTCTTCTTATTCGTTTTGCTATTAATTGAAACTCTTTCAATCAACTTAGAATTATACTCAATCTTATAGGTATAACCATATTCACTAAACTTTAGTAAATCATGACGAATGTCTTTGTCACTTTTGTGGTGGACTTGATCAACGTACGACCTAGTGTATTTGATCTCCTAGTCCTTCAATTGACACTTTGTCAAGGAATTAGTCCAAATTTCCTAAATGTGAACTTTTCCATTCATCATATAATACTTGTTATATGATTCCAAGTTCCTATCCACTTGAAACTTGGGCGATGAGAAACTCTCCTCTAGACACTTCCATAAATAACCTTATTAAGAATCAAATCCATTTTTCTAATAATAGAAGTACACAAACATCAATTTTTCATATATGCCATTGTAAGGATAAACAAATAAGATAAAACCAAAATTTATTTTATTCATAAAAGCAGCGGAAAACATGTCCTTACAATGCAAAATTCAACTGAAAAACTATGTAATCAAATACTCCAAACGAATCTATCATAACTTCCTAAGCTCAAAATCGGGTCTTCGAATCCATACGATCGTAATCCATTTCTTCGTAATCAGACTCATCTTACTCTTCCATCAAACTTCCTCTCTTTTCTCTAATTATGCAAAACATACAAATGTAATCTTATCACATTATGTATAAAGAATAGGAATTTAATGGAGTTAGATAGTGGATTTTATACCTGAAGTAGATCCATACTTCTTGACTCTCCCATCTCTTAGACTCTTCAGGTCCTTTAGGCAGCTTTGGATCCATTTCTCCTTCTCTTGGCAGCAGAAACAGGTGGGTTCTTCTAGAGTGTCCACGGAAGTATGGTTGGTTGAATTATCAGAAAAATATGCTCCATTGCTTCGCCAAATCATTTCTGATTCAGTAGCAATAAGCATGTAAGTTACGTCAATGAAGGTCGCGTCAAGATCCATCATATAATACTCTCTTATGAACTTATCATATGATTTAGGTAGTGACTGAAGAACCCAATCCACAGCCAACCTATTGGGGAAAGACGCACCCAACATAATCAACCTATCAATGTGTGATTTCATCCCTAGGACGTGAGCACACACGGGTTTACCATCTTCATGTTTCATTGCCAATAGGGCTTCGGTGATCTTGAACCTTTCAAATCATCGATCTTGTGGGTCGGGGAGAACAACGGGAGGAGGAGGAAAAAGTCAAATCAAGCTAGTCCACAAGCTTTCACTTTCAACAGGAACACTTTTTCCTTGGGATTTGGGAAGACCACGGTTAGAATCAGACATCTACCAAACGGGAGAAATTTCAAGTTAGTTGATTGATTAAATCCTTAATGAAACACCCAAATGAGACATTAAGGCTAGGATCCAACAACATTATTTACACATTAGAAGAGGGATGCCGTAATCCAACATGCAAATAATTCGGAGGTAAGTGAATGACGATTCACTAATTCTTCACCATGAAAAACATAAAGGCTTAAGTTTTAAATGTATTAAGAATTCCTAGATTTCCTTTGAGATTCATTGAACTTTTCAATGGCATGTTTAAATCTCGATATGCCCCTCTTGTTTGTGACTGGGATGCCGAGGATCACAAAGTGGGTGTGAATAACCATGCAAATCTACATGGTGCCCTCATTTTTACAGTCACCTATTCGATGTGCCGGTAAACCACACACACTCCATCGAACTATGACAAATATTGAGTCACCCTTTGCCACCTTTGCTTAGAACCCAATTAGTGTGACGGTTAACCACACGCGCTCCACTAACGTCTTAGCAAGGGTACAAAGAGTAATTTCATGGGATTGCATCAATTTCACTTTTGAGTAAAGTAACTAGGATTGGGAATTTGTAAAAGTGTTTAGTTACTTTACATAGATTCATTATACGTATTAATGAAGAAAGTATTGCCATATCCTACCCGTTCGGCTAACGACCCTCCACCAATCAAGGAAGCGGTGGGTAAGAGTGGATACCCATTAAACGGCCATTTTATAGGCCATAACCTTATACCCCCCCCCCTTATAGATCGGCTTCGTGAATGAGGCCTACTAATGGTAAGACAAGCGTTTTAGTTATACATATATAATATTAGACTTTTAATGTTATACATAGTATAAGGGTGTATTTTACACTTTTAAAATACTAGGTGGTTTAAAATTTTATAAATTACACTTTTAATAAAATATAAACCCCATCATTATGGATTTATTAACTCTCTTTTAATTTTACACTTAATTAATTTAATAAAACCTTAAGGGTGTAATTTGAACTTTTCAAAAATTAGGGTTTTAGAATTTAACATTTTCAAAATTAAACTTTTAATCAAACAATTTAAATTCCAAAACTTGAGGGCAAGTTTTTGAAACTTTTCAAAACAATTAGGTTTTAATCTCACCTTAAAATTTTCGAATTTAAGACTATTTAAATTAAAATTTTAAATATTAAAACTCTTGATTTAATAATTGTCTTGAATTAACCTATTAATTTAAATTATTAAATCATAAGGGATTATCTAAATCATAAAGGATAATTACAAATTAAACAATTAATTTATCCTAATCCTTTTAATCCCTCTAAATTTCGAAAATCATGGGATAGGATAATTCAAAATCTTTAATTACCATATATAACTATTAAAGGATAATTACAAGATATAGGATAATCCAAATCCCTAAAATTTAGGATCTTATCTTGGGGAGGAGGCTAATTTCGAAAATCATGGGGTTTTTCAAACCCTAGATTTTGAAATCTTGAGGCTTAAGGAAAGGATTTGAAAACCCTTTCAAATTTTCGCAAATTAGGGTATAGAAACCCTAATCTCGAAATTTCTAGCCTCCTAGGGTTTATTGGCTATAAAACCTAGTATATCAAGTTCATACTATTGTATAATACTAACTGAAAACAAGTTAATCAAAGGCTCTGATACCACTGATGGGTTTTATACAAACAATCCTATGTGTGCATGCAACCCTAGATTTGGATCTATGTTGTCACTATTAGTTATACAACATTATGAACACTTGAAGAACCCTAAAAGGCTTCTAGGAATTTCAAAATCCACAAGGAAAGATGAAATACATACCTCTTGTTGTTATATTGTAATAACAACTTAAATCTTAAATCTTCTTGTCTTTGAAAGCAAGTACCACAAGTGTAGTACCTCTAATGGTTCACAAACACCAAGAGCAAATGGAGAAGCAAGAGAGAGAGAGAGAGAGAGAGAGAGAGAGAGAGAGAAGGTATGGAATTCATCCCTAGGAACCCTAGACAAGGCATGTACGAATTCTTATGACGTTAGGGGTCTTTATATAGGTGTAGAGATTAGGGTTTCAGTCCTTATCCTTATCTAGTTGCTTGCCCACCAAGCAATCATAAGATAAGCCTTGAAATCCCTTATCCTTTATCCTTTGGACGATTTCAAGGATATTTTATCCCTTGAATTCGTCCAACCCATATCCAGGATAACTATTACCCTATTTTGTAACTATCACATAATTACAATTCAGCCCTCTAGTTTAATTACATTTGATCACTAAATTAATTCTTAATTAATTATTGACCAATATTAATTAAACAAATATGATTTATCCTTTAATATATTATTCTTATAACATATTAATAAATCATAATAACCTCTTTCTCTATTATTTCTCCAGTCAAGTTGCTTTGGTGAAGGCAACCCAAAAGGACCATGCACAATCGGGTCAAGTACTTGACAAATATGATTACGGGCTTAGACACTAATCCAACAGTAGGATGTTCTGGTATGGATGCATTTTGTATAGATGAAGAAGATGTCTATGGCAATATTTCTTCATTAAAAAAATACATGCCGAGAGATGTATACAAAAGTAGTATCTTGATGATAACATATGTAACCTTTATATGTTGCACTATACCCAAGAAAGACGCAAGGTTTGGATCTGAAATATGTTTTAAACAATCATAAAAGGAAATCAAAGTTCAAATGTACACCAAATGTAAATAATATCTTGTTTCTACTTAAATAATTGCATAGATGGTATAAATACATTCAAGAGTGAAAATCTTAGTGAACAAGTTGCTTAAAAGATATCAAATGAACTAAGTACCTAGACTGTGTATACTATATTCGACAGACACAAAATGTATACTAGGACATCGACATTAAATGGGAATTTATAAATGCACCTGATAAAATACATACTCATCGAAGTCATGAAGACCTTCGATATTTACAAATACTTAGATATTAAGACAACTACCTAAGGCTTCGATATATCACAACATATATGACTCTACAATCTTCCCTTTTGTCATCAATAGTGAATCTTCAGACAATGAGTACTGTCTTTATCACTTGTGTAACAACACTCTTCTAATCTCCATGTACCAAACGACGATCTTCCTAATCTCCTCTTTATCCTCATTTGATTTCTTCTTGCAATTGTTGATAAAAAGAAGGACATTAGGAAGATTCTAGTTTGAATCTCTTTCTACATCGTCAGTACGGAAAAAGAATTTCTTTTTCCCACCCTTCACATTCTTTCCATGAAATACAACTCCTAACAGTTCATTAATGATTTCTCCATCTATATAATCATTAACATTGATTTTTAATTTTAATAGTGACTTTGGAACCTTTGAATTTTTGTTAAAGGCAGTGGTGAACTCATAATCTGTTAATGCTAGATGAGTTAAATAACAATCTAAGAAGCCATTGATGTGAATATACCCAATGATGTATAAAGTTTTTTATTTAACTTCGTTGTTACCCAAGTTTCCCATAATCTTCATAATAGTGATTAGATCATTCAAATTCATTAAGGGAAATTCATCACTGGTGAAGTCGAACAGAACACTGTATTCCCTAACATCAATATATCGATTGTTTTGCAATACTCCATTGAACATAGAATCAGTAGTTATCGATATCAGTTTGACATATTTAACTAAGGACCAAACATCTTCTTCTTTCTTACAAAGAGCAAAATGAAAACGAATCTTCATCCTTTTAAATTCCTCAGTATCAGAAAAATTGTCAGCCAGCTTGAACTGAGCAAAGGTGAGCATGGAATGATTGATCGGAAAGTCTAACTAATAAATTCAATGGCATAGATTCTCACTGCCCTTTTATCAAAAGCATATAATTCTCCATAAGCCACATTTTCAGTTGTTTAGTAACACCACATCTTATTAGGATCCCCCTTATTAATACTAGGTGGGTCATTCGCTATCATTCTCATGATGGTATTCAGCTGCTTTATTCTTTCAATCTCAAGATCTTGAAGTTTCTTTGTCTCCTCTATTTGTAGGCTCCACTTGAAAAAAATTCCTTTCCCTTTTGATTCGGAAGTTGCATCAGGTTTGAATGTCGAAGAACTTGATCCCCCATCATTTATGTTCAGGCCCTTCTTTGATTGAAGCTTTGACATATCAACTTCGACATTTGGAGTTGCAGATGTTCTCGAAGATGTCAGAATACATTTCCTTGTGATTGAGATTGAAATTTCTGTAGTGATAACCTTCCCACCAAGTTTTCCTTTGCCTTCATCCCCATCGTTGGATTAAGCACCCTTTTGTCCCCATGTGACATGATCATGGATGGGCATGGAGCATTAGTGGGTAATCGAAGAAAATGATACAAACTGAGAGCAAGTTGAGATTTTAAACTCGAGTCCACATAAGCAATAACATATGAGATTTGATCTTGAGAAATTGAAGTTGTTGCTGGAATATCAAACTTCGATAAATGATTAACAATAATTGTAAGAGATCTCCCAATGTTTGTAAAATTTTTTTTCCATCAGATTCGTTTTTAAGCTTCAAATCCTCAGCATACTCCATATTAAGATCACGAACATCTCCAATTAATGTTCTTCTTGCTCCAAGAAGAACTTCGACATTCTTCCTAATTCCATCGCAGAATTTGTCAAGATTCGAAAATTCTTTAGTAACCAAATCTACCAACTCTGTGATCATGAACTCTAGATACTCTTTTGAATAGTTTACCAACTTCTCAATAATTTTATGTCGCTCACGAGCAACATTTTAGAATTCTTTTATTTCAAACTTATATGAAAACATCTTACCAATCATACGAGTCTCCAGTTGTGATACAACAGTGCCGATAAGATTCTTCATCTTTGATTCTTCGCCTTTGAATAGAAATTCAACATCATCTGTAGTTACTGAAGATGGTGTAAAAGCAGATAAATCATTCAATAACTGAAGTATAGTGTTTAGTTTTGAATTCAAAATCTTATATTTTTTGCCTGAAATTATTGCATGATCTTCCATGTCTTCCTCCTCTGGATAAAATTCTAACTCATCAAATTCAACATGTTCATCTTCTTCGGAATTTGACATGTCATGATTAGTAGATTGAGAAGAGAATAATGTTGTAATAGGTAGCTTCAAGATATGGTCAAACATAGGATAATTGAGAGGAACAAAAGTAGGTATTATGGTTGATTATGGTTGTGGTGACGATGGTGGTGGTAAAATATTTGATGAGACATGAATAAATTTCGAAGGATCCTCACCCTTATTAACATTTGAGTCCTTATCAGATAATTTCTTAGGGATGTTTGAATACCTATTCTACTTTGTATTGGACTTGGAATTAGGAACTACAGGTGCAATAGCACTTGTCTACATAGGAAGAAAATTCGAGATTGGTTCATGTGTTTAGATGTTTGTATCCACATTAGATGTGTTTACAGTGACATCTTGATTTCTTATATCCTAAGCATTTGATTTGACATTGGCAACATCTCTTGGTGAAACATTTCTCGTTAGATTTTCAGGTTTAATAACTTTATCATCTATTTCTTTGCTATCTTGATCAACTTCGAAAACATTGGGTGTTGGCTTTGTTGTGGTAAAAGGTTTTTTGATTGTTTGAGCCTTAAGCTTCTTAAATTGTTTCAACAGACCAACAACTTTGCGTTTCTTGGATTGTTGATCCTTCTCATTCGAAATGTCCTTAATCACAACACCACAAGACTTAGAATTTAACTTCAACTTTTCTGATTTCTTAAGAACTATCTCAGGAGTATCTTTAACAATTCTCTTAAACACCTTCTCAAAATCACCTTTTATAGACTTCTAAGAAACACTTTTACTGAGTTCTCAGAAACATCTTTATCAACATTTACTTTTGGCTTCGATGTGGACTTCATCTTCACAACATGAGAATATTTAGATGCTCCCTTTATCACCATAAATGTCACTTTCTTTGGAATAGGATCAGATGAAGTAAGAAAAATGGATACTTTGTATTGAATCAATAAATGATTTGAATCGTACACTAGTTGGAGCATTGCATCTGGAATCCTTCCAACAACAACAAATACCACAGGATCATCAATTCGAGCATTAGGAATATTAAGACGTGAGAATTATGCAAACTCAACACATTTAGGAACTAGAATTCCTGCTTGAATCTATGTTTCATGCAAAATTAGACCCCAAAAGTGAGCATTGGCAATGTCAGTAGTTTTCTTCTTGTGTTTGATAGACGTGGTAAACTCATCTCAAATTAACGAAGCATACTCAACCTTCATCCCATAATATAGACTAGACATAACATAATAGAATTGAGGTTTTGCCTTATCCATACCACAACTCCTTACAGTCAAGCAACAAAGAGTAGTACGAAAGAAAAATTTCCACACATTTAAAAGATTGGAATTGTTAAAGCTACTGACCAGAGATATTTGAGGATTATATCCCATTTCCTTAAACATTTGAAGTACTTGTTTAGACGTGTGAACTTAAAACAAAACTTCATAAGATAATTGAAGAATTTGTGCAAAATGATTCTTGTTCAATCATTTGTTGCCATTTAATTCCATTAGGAATGTAATAACTTCATTCGTATTATTGAGTACAATCGTATAATCCGCGAGCAATGGCCAATTCGTCGGAATAGAAAAGGAGGTAGTCAAAACATAAGCAGGAATCGAATCATTCAAACATTGACGAAGCGTCTTCAACTATTCCAGGTTCTGTAGATAACAACGAATTAAACCTTAAATCTTCATATTAGGCAAAAAAACTTCATCTTCAGTTGTGTTGACGTGATCGATAGAGGTATTACAGTAGACATGATGATCGATTGAGAGAATTTTGATGTTGATCGGAAAATAGTGTTAGGGTTCTTTCGTAAATTCACGGGATCAAAAAGATTGAATTTTTAACACCCAGATTCATGAGATATATTTTATTTTTTGATTTGTGAGTTTTGGGGGTTGCCACGATGTACATCATATTTTGACCCATAAACAACTTTCTCAAGGATATAAAAATGATTACGAAACATATCATTTACAAATCTAGGTAGTTGCTCAACCTAGACAGTCTCTTCTAGTACGTCATTGAGGAATGCACACTTTATGTCCATTTGGTCCACATCAAAGCCCTTGAAAGCTTCATAAGCAAGAAAGAACCGCACTACTTCGAATCTTGCTAAAGGATCAATGGTTTCACCATAATCAATCCCTTCTTTTCAACAATAACCTTTTACAAGTAATTTTGCTTTATTGCGAACAACATTTCCTTCTTTATCAACTTTATTTTTGAAAATCCATTTAAACCAACCATATTGCATTGAAACAACCCAATTTGGAGGTTCTAATACAGTGTAGATTGTTTTTGGTTCAAGTTTAGAAATAAAAACATTAAACATGCAAAATTCTTGGTGAACATTAAGAACTATATTTCTTGCTCTAACATGTGCTATTGTTTACACACTTGAATTAGGATTACCAATAATTTGTTCTTTGGGATGATCACATGTCCATTTCTCAATTGGAGGAAATAACAGATCAAAATCCAAATAAGGACCCTCAAATATTTCTTCAGTCTCTGAAAATTCTTCTAGAATAGATAAAGTAGCATTAATTCCATCATTTGAATTACCTAGAATTCTGTTATCATCTTTGATATGTGTTCGATTTGGCTCCCCCTGAACACATGGATTCGTTATGTGTTGCTCCCTCTCAACATCAACATTCAATGGTAATGGCTCCCCCTCGACTTGACTTAGGTAGTGTTTGTTTTTTGTCTGCAGATCTGCGTGGCCTCTTCTGTCTGCGCCGCGCAGACCACGCGCAGAGATTAGCCTTTGCAGACTGTTTGTTTTTTGGAAGACTGCAGACCTAAAAATGTCTGCGCGCCCTCTTCTTGGCGCAGATGTGGACCAGAGTCTTCTAACATCTTCAGACATCTTCCAACTTAAAAAAACATATATATCATTATTTTTTTTTTGTTTTTGTTTTTTTGTAATTTATATTTTTTCCAACTTTATTAATGATAAACAATATGAAAAAAAAAATTACAAAACTTAAAAAAAAAACGGTCAACGATATAAACATGATATTTTTGACAAATTTATAAATAAAGATTTATTACAATAATAGTCGTTGAAGTTGTTTATATAAATATGAAAAAAAATCATAATATATTCTTATATTTTTTTGCCAACTTTTGTAAAACATTATTTAATACAGTATCGTCAATTTATCGAAAAAATATTTATGGTACGTTTTTAATGGATTTAATTGAAAAAATCAAAGTTTATTTCCATCCATTTACGTATCAAATTCTTTGATCACTAATTATAATGTTTAGTTATAACTTTGCAACCAAAGTTGTTGGTTTTTATCAAATATATACATTAATTCATATCATTTTTAGTTTTTTTTTATACAATAATACATAAAAATTTGTAACACCGTGATTTCCGAAAAACAAAATTTTCATTTAAATAATCAATTTAATATTAAAACACTTGTTTAAAATCTTATTCATATTCGAATTACAAAACATAGTTCCATTTTCATTTGAATAGACAACCAGGATCCTCCAAAATACAACTCTTTCCTCGGTGTGTACAATCGAGCCGATGCCATTCCGCGTTACTGAAAGAACCTGAAACAACATAACATAAATACTGTAAGCACGAAGCTTAGTGAGTTCCCCAATATACAACTTACGCACATACGCCTTTCCAGGCCCGACCTTTCGGTCCATGTGTCTCAGGGGACTTCCGTCCCTGCTGGGTAAACCTTCCGGCCTTACCCACGCCGACCTTCCGGTCCATCACACATCATATCGCCTTCCGGCCCATAATATAATCGCCTTCCGACCCATACCATACATAGCACACATAACAAATAACTTACCACATATAGCATACATATCACATATCATATCCGACCTTCCGGTCACACAGTCAAACCCTTCCGGGTACAGTATAGTGAGAAGACTCACTTCGCGGACACTGGAAGATAGCAACTCCTGAAATCTCTTGCACTTGATCCTCCGAGCTACAAGCTCCCTGTCTCATCATATATCTCTTTTTAATACTTCTATCTTCCACGTTAACTGACCCTAAAACGTTACACACAGGTCAACTCTGGTCAACGGCCATCTCGACTGGACTCGGCGAGTACCCTGGCGACTCGGCGAGTCTAGTCGTCCTCACCAATTCCTGCATGATCCCTTTCCACTCGTCGAGTATCCCTCTTGACTCAACGAGGTCCTCGTGGAAGAATCGCGGGGCCACCCCGACTCTACTCGCCGAGCCTGAAGAACAAACTCGGCGAGTCCCAGTGAATCTTCAAGCTACTCGCCGAGTCTGATCATCCGACTCGGCGAGTCTTTGCCATGCAGTCGATCGAACTGCTTCCTGAGATACGTATATTCTCGAATATACAAACATGGGACCTTCTGGACCTCTAAGGGTCCTAATACAAGGTTATAAACGTTGAATAACAACACAACAATCCATCTAGACTCCAAATGGGTTCCATAAACCCTAAATCTATATACACATCAATCACAGGAGAATGTAATCCGAATTATTACCTGAATGATGTACCTTCCATGCCCCCCAAACTTCAGAACTCGAACTCCCTGCAGTTCCTTTAGCTAAAACCCTTCTCCTCCTTGCACAACAATTCCTTCAAGGTCACCAATGGCCTTCAAGCTTGCTCTAGCCGCCCCAGTCGCCTAGGGTTCTTCCCAATCGATCCAAAGTCGTGAAATGACGGCATAGTAACCCTTATATACGACCCAAAACTGAACGGCTAGGGTTTCCGCTGAACAGCGTCGACTCGCCGAGTCCATATCTGGGCTCGTCGAGTCCAGTCGTGAACCCGCGACCAAACCTGCGACCCTACTCGGCGAGTCTGGCTCCAACTCGTCGAGTCTCCCCTTTAGAACACCTCCAAAATGCAACTTAACAATACTTGAGATTTTGGGCTGTTACAATTCTCCCCCACTAGAATTAGACTTCGCCCTCGAAGTCTCACTCTGAAAATAGTTCTGGCTGCTGCTCCCGCATCTCACGTTTCGGCTTCCCTAGACACTACCGATCTCTTCCGAGGCCGCCACTGAACCAATACCAGAGGTACCTCCTTGTTCCTCAGAACCTTGATCTTCCGATCTCCGACGGCCACTGGCCTCTCGGGTAACACAGGCTCGCATCCACCTAATCGTTCTCTAGAAGAACCACTGCTGACTCATCTGCTATACACCTCTTCAATTGCGACACATACAAGTGTCATGGATCTGTCCCAATTCCGTTGGCAACTCCAAACGGTAGGCCACCCTTCCTGCCTTCGCACCTTCACGAAAAGACCCAACATACCGGGGCCCCCCATTTACCCCTCTTCCTAAATCGAAACACCCCGCCAGAAATACGAAGTCGCCGACCTGAATCACATGCTCGTAACGGCGTCTGCCTGCATAACTTTCCTGTTAACTCTAGATGATCACTAACTCTCTTGCCATCACACACACATACTGAACTAGTCCCAACACTCGCAGGTAAAAAAAAAAAACCCGATACACTTATGATATCCTCGAACATCTCCCAAGACGAACCACTAATATCCGACCTATACCCTGATCAGAATCACACTGAGAATTCAAGATTCTCTATTCCCTTGCATCCTTTCTGAGTCTCGTCAGTCATCCCAACCCGGATGGGTTCCTACTTCACTGCCGCAAACACGATGCTCGAAACCATACTTGAAATACTCTAATCATGACTCTGCTCTGCAGCTTTCACTTTCGTGAACTTGCACCCCTTCGGAGTTACACACCTTCCTCTTTTCCTTTTTTCCAAGGAACCCTCTTGGCCATAATGCCACTCCATCCGGTGCCACGGTGCTTGCCCCAAGCGACACCACCCTTTTTGCGTAACCGCTATCCACATACTCTGGTTCTCATTGCAGGGGTTCTCAATCTCATGCACTCTCTCCACTCATCAAAATCACTGCCTCAGCTAAACAAGATCACCAATCCTGGGGCCCGACCTTCTAATGTAATCACACTGCACATACCCCATCCGTAATCTAACACTGATCCAGCAATACCAACAGAGTCTCCAGCATGACTGGACCGACTCTCATAACACATACTAGCCACTCGAGGCTATATCTCTGTGGGTCCGTACACCCAACTCTGCGAACCCTCAGGTTCTAACTCTGGAACCTTCCGGTTCCAGCTCTAGAAACATGCACAACATAATCCCGTGGGATTAATGCAGTACAACCCATCACGTACCTCAAACATACCAATACTCTGATCACATAACCCCGGTTACTTACTCAAGCTTGATCCCGGCCTTCTCTCAGGCCTCCACAATCGAATGCCCTAGGTCTGTATCCCGCCCCGCATACCCGACACTCGCTCTCGTCGGCCTATACTCTGCGCTGACAAACACTGCTGAATCCCAACAGCTAAGCACCCTCATATACTCATCGATCTCCCGGAGAATTTTCTAATTCTCCCCCACTAAAACACTGACTAACTGCCACCGATCGTCATTAACGACCTTACCGAACAATCCTGTACAAAGAGAACAATTACACACTGACTGCCTCCCACAAGCACAAGCAACCCTCAGCAAAACACACCTCCTCCCTGATCAACCCACTCACAAGAATCTAGTCCTTCAATCATCCACTCCACGACTGTAGATGCTACCCGACAATCAACCCAGTGCCGCATCTCTCCTAACAACCCCCCACGGACAATAACCAAAGGAATCCGCGACAATAACCCATAACCAAACCCACAATCTGCCCAAAGGATGAACACCACATCGAAAACCGCACAAGACTACTGACACTAAAACACCAATTATAACCATCAGGGAACAACGAATGCCAAAGCGAAAACCTGAAGCACCAATCCATAACCATGCCAGACCCGCGAAACAACGAATACCGCATCGAAATCCATACAAGATACCAGCACAAACAATACGCCAAATCAATGCAAGACAATTAAGACATCATGAAAACATCATATCCGCAGCTGCCGCCGGCACTGCTCCGTCTCCCTCTGTTGTACGCAGATAAACACGACCCTGAGCCCTCTGGGGCTCCGCTCCATCCTGTCCTCCTCAAGTCCCGAATTGGCACTGACTGCCAACAATCCCGTGCACAGTGCCCCTCCTTTCCGCACTTGCGGCATGCACCACCGGACCCGCAAGCTCCGATGTAACCCCTTTTTACTCGATCCTCGACACCTATGGTCTCATGCTTTCCTACTGCATCTCTATACTCCACTTATTACTACTCCTGACAATTCTTGCTTTCTTACATACTGCACCCGTTTCTCCCCCACTAGGGTTCGAACCAACACCAATTAGTATACAATCAACCCACAACTATCTTTCACCAGCGAAATCGTACCTGCCCCAGTAAAGTGCTGTGCAACACCCGATAGTCCCTCCCCTTATGAAGTCAATCAATCCCCTATACTCTGAACCTCTAGCTAACTCTCCAAGAACTTCTCATCACTGCTGCCTCTAATCGTTCCAAATCCCATACTGATCTAATACTAAGCACCTGCACTGCTCGATAACATATCTGGCTCGCAGACTGCACCGCAGCATCATCGTTCCTCTCATCTCAGCTCATCAACCCGTATCCAACGCCGGATTTGTCCCAAGGACAGGGACTTACTCTCAACATAGACGACAACTCTCCGCACTGTAAAACTCGTCTGAACTCTTCACTGCTACCACTATAACCCAACCTGTTATTCTCGATTAGGTGTGGTGTGGTTCTCGACTACCTCAGCCCCAACTGACTGTCTGTTCACGGTAAATTTCTGTCTCGCGGTACACCCGCTACCTGATGCTCTGAGGGAAGTCATTATCGATAACTACCTGCAGGGTGTACTCCCAAATCCAGAACTGAAACACCAGACCTCTCGTGTCTTGCACACGAGCATAAATGACACTACCCACCCAAAAAGGTGACCTCTCCTCTGTCGTCTGATTGCTCGACTCAACTGAAATTCTCCCCTGTCTTTGACCCTTACCAAAATACTCTGATAGGCACTTGTCTTTCCCCTCGAGGAACGCCTCTCCGTACTCAATCATGGTCTACAGGCCTGAAACCCATAGCGTCCAATCTCTACCTCATCGGTCATAACCGGATAACAAGATAGCCACAAGCATCATCCACTATGAACCATGGTATTCATCCCATGACATCCCCCATCAACATGCTTCAGTGTATGGTACCTGAACCATAGCACCACTCCTCAATCTGCTCCAATGTATAGCACTCGGACCACAACATCTATCTCAATCTGTTCCGATGTATGGTGCCCGGACCATAACATCACTCTGTATCCGCTCCGATGTATGGTATCCGAACCATAACATCACCCCTCAATCTGTTCCTTAGGACCTTTAGGATGCCCCCTGTATCAAGTATGGGTCCTCTGCTTTCAGTAGTACGGGCCCATACTACCTGCCACATCTACCCATACTTTCCACACGGACCATCCCAGAGTTCCTAAGTAGCTGATAAACCTGCTCTTTCACCCATCTCATCGCGCGTGCTCGCTTTCCAGCGAAATCCTCTACTCTACCAGCGCACTCATCTGGCTAGGTTTACTCCCTAGTCCCTTCCGCTGTCCTCCCACTTCCTTGCTATCAGCTGCTGAAGAGTTACTAATGATGCCAGCCCTCTACCTCCTGAGTATCGTCATACTCACTTAGTAGCTGATTCCCATCATCGATAACTCCACAAAGCACAAAGCAAGCAGCATTCGAGCATTGAAGCATACATAGGACTCCCCATCTGTGGTAGCTCCACCTTCTCGGCTCATCCTCGGAAGTACCTCCGTACCCCGTAGCTTTACCCCTTGTGCGTTCTAACTAGATACTCTCACTCATCACATACACACAAAAGCATAACGCACATATAACAGCAAACCCTAGACTAAGGCATCACAAATCAGGCCACTCTAGTCCTAAGATGTGAAATACCTAGCCTGTCTCTAGCATGCAATAATGTCTCATAAAGTGCATAATAGATATTTCATAATACAAAAGTAAGGGTATTTTGGGGAAATCACCGTTTGTCTCTGGCTGATTGTACACACTGCTCTTTCTTGCTTTCTCTTTGAACTCTTATTCACTTTTAGAAAACTATTTATTTGAAAACCTTTTCTTAATTCCTCAGTTTGAGTCCAGACTCACCCGTAGGCGCGTCCGAATCCCTCAAACCAAGGCTCTGATACCAATTGTAACACCGTGATTTCCGAAAAACAAAATTTTCATTTAAATAATCAATTTAATATTAAAACACTTGTTTAAAATCTTATTCATATTCGAATTACAAAACATAGTTCCATTTTCATTTGAATAGACAACCAGGATCCTCCAAAATACAACTCTTTCCTCGGTGTGTACAATCGAGCCGATGCCATTCCGCGTTACTGAAAGAACCTGAAACAACATAACATAAATACTGTAAGCACGAAGCTTAGTGAGTTCCCCAATATACAACTTACGCACATACGCCTTTCCAGGCCCGACCTTTCGGTCCATGTGTCTCAGGGGACTTCCGTCCCTGCTGGGTAAACCTTCCGGCCTTACCCACGCCGACCTTCCGGTCCATCACACATCATATCGCCTTCCGGCCCATAATATAATCGCCTTCCGACCCATACCATACATAGCACACATAACAAATAACTTACCACATATAGCATACATATCACATATCATATCCGACCTTCCGGTCACACAGTCAAACCCTTCCGGGTACAGTATAGTGAGAAGACTCACTTCGCGGACACTGGAAGATAGCAACTCCTGAAATCTCTTGCACTTGATCCTCCGAGCTACAAGCTCCCTGTCTCATCATATATCTCTTTTTAATACTTCTATCTTCCACGTTAACTGACCCTAAAACGTTACACACAGGTCAACTCTGGTCAACGGCCATCTCGACTGGACTCGGCGAGTACCCTGGCGACTCGGCGAGTCTAGTCGTCCTCACCAATTCCTGCATGATCCCTTTCCACTCGTCGAGTATCCCTCTTGACTCGACGAGGTCCTCGTGGAAGAATCGCGGGGCCACCCCGACTCTACTCGCCGAGCCTGAAGAACAAACTCGGCGAGTCCCAGTGAATCTTCAAGCTACTCGCCGAGTCTGATCATCCGACTCGGCGAGTCTTTGCCATGCAGTCGATCGAACTGCTTCCTGAGATACGTATATTCTCGAATATACAAACATGGGACCTTCTGGACCTCTAAGGGTCCTAATACAAGGTTATAAACGTTGAATAACAACACAACAATCCATCTAGACTCCAAATGGGTTCCATAAACCCTAAATCTATATACACATCAATCACAGGAGAATGTAATCCGAATTATTACCTGAATGATGTACCTTCCATGCCCCCCAAACTTCAGAACTCGAACTCCCTGCAGTTCCTTTAGCTAAAACCCTTCTCCTCCTTGCACAACAATTCCTTCAAGGTCACCAATGGCCTTCAAGCTTGCTCTAGCCGCCCCAGTCGCCTAGGGTTCTTCCCAATCGATCCAAAGTCGTGAAATGACGGCATAGTAACCCTTATATACGACCCAAAACTGAACGGCTAGGGTTTCCGCTGAACAGCGTCGACTCGCCGAGTCCATATCTGGGCTCGTCGAGTCCAGTCGTGAACCCGCGACCAAACCTGCGACCCTACTCGGCGAGTCTGGCTCCAACTCGTCGAGTCTCCCCTTTAGAACACCTCCAAAATGCAACTTAACAATACTTGAGATTTTGGGCTGTTACAAAATTGATCTAGATTCGTTAATTATTTATAACAAAGTCATAAAAATATTAAAAAATCACTTTGAAGTTTAAAAAAAATCAGTTTATTTAGATTTCAGTTTATTTTAGTAGCCCACAGATGTTAAAAAAACAAACAGTCTTCTTTTTTCAGACTGCAGACGTTTGGTACACCTCTTCTACTGCAGAGGTCTACAGATGTGGTCCGCAGACTGCAGACATTTTGCCTCAGAAAAAACAAACATCACCTTAGTGTTGTCGAGTTCTCCCGCTCAACTTGACCAGATGTCGAAGTTTGACCTTTTTCAAAATTAGCTCTTGGTGTAGAAGATGAATATCCATCTGTTCGTCCATCAGTGATTGTTGATTCAACGGAATGCTTTGATTCTTCAGGTACTTGATTTTCTTTGATATTAACCTCAGCATAAATTTCTCTGTCGAGAATACCAAAAAGCATATTAAAGTCAATATTAAATGTCAACATTTGTTCATAATCCTCATTAGAATTAGAAAGAATTGGTTTTTGTGGATATACATGTTCATCTTATTTAACATAGTAATCATCAAATGTTAAATTGAAAGTTTCAACTCTTTGTGTTTGTTTGTTCATCACGCTCTTGATATAGAATTTTGGGAATACCCAAGAAAGATTCCTTCATCAACCTTCATGTGAAACTTCAAAAGATTTCCTTTGAGACTCATAATTAAGCACCAGCAACCCAAAACATGGAAAAATTGGACATTAGGTTTCTTTATGTTAATGATTTCATAAGGTGTGATGTTAAATATTCAATGAATGAAAAAATGATTTTGAGTGAAACAAGTCGTAGAAATTTTTCTGCCTAAAAATATTGAGGTAAATTGGCGTAATTGAGCATTGTTCTAGTAGCTTCATACTAAGATTGATTTCTCATTTCGACAACACCATTTTGTTATGGTGTGTAAGGAGATGAAAAATTATGTGAAATTTCAAGATTTGTCAAGAATGAATCGAGAAGTTAAATCTTGAATTCCGTTCCATTAGCACTTTTAATTTGATGGACTTTCTTCTTCAAAATCATTTCAATGCTTTTGATGAAATTAATCATCACTTGAGCAATCTCAAATTTTTGTATTAGAAAATGAACCCAAGTGAAGCATGAAAAATCATCTATTATGACAAGTATGTACATCTTCTAATTGATAGAATCAATAGTGAAGGGTCCACACAAGTCAATGTGTAGAAGTTCTAATGGTTCAAAAATCTTCGAGTGGTTGATTATGTTGGATAAGGTGTCTATGTCCATGACTATATTTGGTATGTACTTGACCCGACCCGACATGGTTCATTTGGGTTGCATGACATCATGCATTTGGATAAACTAAAATGAGAGAAATAACACTTATGGTTTATTAATATATTATAAGTTCTAATATATTAATAATATTATTTAATTAGTATTGATCAATAATTAATTTAGAATTAATTAAGTGATCAAAAGATGACTAATTAAATATATGGGTTGATTATGTAAATCATCCATACTTGTATAGTGGACTAGATGCTCCATGGATTATCAAGTTAGGCTAAGGTCCATAGGATGCTCCATGGGAGTTACAAACCCATGGGTTATGGAAATGAAGAGTCATGTCATATTAGGGTTTACATGGTGTAACCCTATATGTAACACACTATATAAAGAATATGAAGCTCACCAAAATCGACTACTAGATGCAATATAGATGGCAAGCCGATTTCTAAGTGTAACATTCTCTCTCAAAGTTTATTCCAAGAGAATTTGGTGTTGTGTGAAGCATTTGAGGCGTCAAACTTGGGGTGTTAGGCTCTCAAGGTATTTCAAGGAATCAAATCAACTACAAGGTATGTAATTCTAGACATCTTTTATAATAAAAGTTCCCCATGTATGCTAGATAGGATTATGAACCTTGGAAATCATATTTTGCATGTATTTTATACAAACATAGATCCAAGGTTTTCTAGGGTTGCATGTACACTTAGGGGTGTTAGAATGCTCATAACCCATCAGTGGTATCAAAGCCTAGGCTTGTTTGTTAATACTTGATGCAAAATAGTGTAAAAATTGTTTTATTGAGATGTCTACACAGGGGACTCGACGAGCCCATGGGGAGAGTTGACTAGTCCAAGTGAAACTGCATCCAACTCGACGAGTCAGTTCATGCACTCGACGAGTTAGCCAGGCAGAGTGCAGAATTTCGATTTTTGCTGCTGGAAATGGACTAGAAACATTAACCTAAATTGTTTTGGTGTTTTAAAACTTGTTTTAGATGGTGTAATGGTTGTTCTCATCCATTTACAGTGACTAATATCAAAATTATATGATTATATGTGTTCATATGTTCTTGAAATTTGGATATGAATATTCATGTTCTTATGAGTTCTTGATAGATCATAGGAATTACTTGATTAATGCTTAATTCATGATCTTTATATGTTTTAATGGAGTCCATAACTTGTCATCAAGTTATGGATAACCAAAAGTCTCTTTGTTTTAAACCCATTAAAAGAACACATAAGTTACAAAAATGAAGAGCCTTCATTTTAATAACTCATAAGTTATGAATTGAAGAGTTTTGTTATGTTATAAAACTTGCCCTCAAGTTTTGGAACATGTAAAGTCATCTAATAAACTTTAGTTCCAACCCCTAGATTTTTAAAGGTTAAAAATCAATCCTTATACTTTATAATATTATAAGTTATATATATATATATATATATATATATATATATATATATATATATATATATATATATATATATATATGTACATGTGTGTGTGTATAAGAGCAAGTCGTCTTACCATTAGTAGGCCTTATTCATGAAGTCGGTTTATAAGGGGGGTATAAGGTTGCTACCTATAAAATGACAGCTTAATGAGTGTCCACTCTCACCCACCGCTTCCTTGATCGGTGGAGGGTCATTAGCCAAACGGGTATGACAAGGACTTATAAAATTTTCATTAAAAGTATGATGAATATTATAAATTAACTAAATGTTCTATTAAATTCTCAATCTTAGTTACTTTAGGAAAATGTGAATAAGGTGCTAATCCATGAAATTACACTTTACACTTTGTTTAAGTCGTTAGTGGAGTGTGTGTGGTTAACCGGCACACTAACTTGGACTCAACAATGTAGGTAAATGGTAACTTAAGGTTTATTATAGGTTGGTGGAGCGGGTGTGGTTAACCAGCACATCAATTGAGTGATAAACTTTAAGGGTACCAAGTAATTTGCATGGTTACTTCACACCTCGTTTTGTGATCCTCGGTATTTCCAATCACAAAACTTAGAGGGCACACTCGAGATTGAAACATGCCTTTGAAAAGTTCATCGAATCTAAAAAGAATCTAGGAATTTCTAAGAACCAATTAAAACCTAATAATTTATATTTCGGTTTTTGGTGTAAATTGGTGAATCGTCATTCACCTACCTTTCAAATATGTTATAGCTTAGATTACGGCATCCCTCTTCTAAGTTATAACGTATTGTGATTGGATCCTAGCCTTAATGCTACATTTGGGTGTTTTATTAAGGACTATCTTTATATCTAAACTAAACTTATTCTCTTCTTTTTCAAATGTCTTCCAACAACACTGCTTTTGGCTCAAACCCTACTGACTACTTTTCCCTCATGAAACTATGTGGGAGGGTCATCTTCGATGGTTCCAACTTCATGGATTGGATGTAGAACATCAGTATTATGACTCGCTACGTGGACAAGGAATATGCCCTCGATAAGGAGCTAAAGGAGATCGATGAGTCCACTGCTACTCCCTAGGAGATCGCTGACTTCCGAACTCATGAAAGAGATGCCACCAAAGTGGCATGCATCATGATGAGCACCATGACAGTTGAACTCCAGAAGTCCTATGAGGACTATTAACCTTTTGAGATGCACCAAGATATGATGGAAAGATACTATCAAAGTGCTCTTCAAGAGCGATATGAAATAATCTCCTCCATGATAACAACTAGGATGAAGGATGGAGATTCCGTCACGAGCCACATGCAAAAAATGCAAAGGTATGTGGATCGTTTGCTGAAGCTTAATGTGAACTTCCCCGAGGAGCTAGCAATAGATATTATTTTGCACTCCTTACCCTCGTGTTATGATCAATTCTGCATGACATACCACATGAATAAGGAAGAAGTCACAATTAGAAAACTTCAAGGACTTCTAAAGACTGCAAAAACAGGTCTTATAGGTAAGACGGTTGTTAACATTCCTACTCCTACTCTAAACTCCACCCCTGTCTTGGAAATCAGGAAAGGTAAAGGGAAGAAGACGAAGAGCCCTTCGAAGGGTACCAAGGGTAAGACCCTTGATGGCTCTTCTTCAAGTGGAACCAAGAAAGGTTTCATCACTCCTTCTTCTGACCCAAAAGAGGTTGAATGCTTCTACTGCCATGAAAAGTCGCATTGGAAGCGGAAGAGCCCAAAGTACCAGCAAGATGTGAAGGATGGGAAAGTCGAACCCAACCATGTAGGTATTTACACTATTCTATCTAATAACTCACCCTATCCTAACATTTGGGTCCTTGATACCGGTTGTGGTATTCATATCTGTTCTGATTTGCACCTGTCACCAAGATTGGAGTTTATTCTTTGTTTCTAAGTAGTGGGTTTACTTTAGATTTGAATAAATGTTGTTATTCGCCAGAAATGGCAATAAATATTATTTCCTTTCATGATTTGTACAAACAAGGGTTTACCTATTCTTTTGATAATGAAATTGGTGGAATAAATGCTTACTTTAATAATATTCTTTATTTTAAAGCGTTACCTTGTGATGGTGTGTATGAAGCTGTATCTGTTGTAGATAATCTAGGAAATAATGTGTTGTGTATTGATTCTTCTAGTAATAATAACTTTGATAAAGCATCATTATGGCATTGTCGTCTTGGACATGTGAGCAAGAAACGCATAGGCCAACTCCAAAAGGATGGGGTCTTGGAGTCATTTGACCTAAAGTCAGATGATAGTTGTGAATCATACTTACTTGGAAAAATCACAAAGTCACCCTTCATTGGTTCTTGTGCTAGGGCGAAGGTTTGTTAGATCTGGTACACACAGATGTGTGTGGACCCTTCAAATCTATCATAAGGGATTCTAATCGCTATTATTTGACTTTTACTGATGATTATAGTAGATATAGATATGTTTATTTAATCAAGCATAAGTCAGAGACTTTTGAAAGGTTTAAAGAGTTTACACAGGAAGTCGAGAATCAATTGGACAGGAACATTAAGATGCTTCAATCCGATTGTGGTGGTGAGTATCTTAGTACAGAGTTCCTTGAATATCTTAAGGAATGTGGGATTATCTCACAATTGACACCTCCAACGACACCACAAATTAATGGTGTGGCTGAGAGGCGCAATAGAACCTTGTTGGATATGGTTTTTTCCATGATAGGTTGAGCTTCGCTACCAATCTCATTTTGGGGGTATGCCATAGAGACTGTCGCCCATATCCTTAATATGGTCCTTATAAAGAAAGTTGCCAAAACTCCTCATGAGATGTGGACTGGTAAAGTTCCCGAACTAGACCACATTAAGATTTGGGGTTGCGAGGATTTCATGAGACACGAGACTCATGAAAAGCTCAAACCTCGAAGTGAGAGGTGTATTTTCATCGGCTACCCACATAAATCGTATGGTTACCTCTTCTACAGACATAGTGATAATGTGGTCTTTGTAGCAACGAGGGGTGCCTTGAGAGAGAGAGAGAGAGAGAGAGAGTTCATAAGCTAAGGAAACAGTGGGAGGCAAATTGACCTTGAAGAAATTCAAGACTCAAGTGGTGAAGGAACTTCAAACCCTAGCACTCAACCTGAGGAGGTAACTCCTGTTGAGCCAATTGACAAGTTTGTACCTCTGAGGCATTCCACAAGGATTAGGAATGCACCTGAGCGCTATTATTGTTTCCATATTACTGCGGAAGGTAAGACACTTATCGGTGATGAGACATTGGTAAGTCTGGATGAACCTAACAGCTACGCAGAAGCCATGACAGGCCCCAAGTTTGCTAAATGAAAACAGGCAATGGACAGCGAGATATAATCCATGTATGCCAATCAAGTTTGGAACTTGGTTAACAATGTACCAGGTCGTAAGGCAGTTGGTTGCAAATGGATCTTCAAGAAGAAGACCGGCATGGATGGTAATGTACACACATATAAGGCGCGACTAGTTTCAAAGGGATTTTCTTAAACTTCGGGAGTTGATTACGATGTGACCTTTTCATCAGTTGCAAAGATTAAGTCCATTACGGTTCTGTTAGCCATCGCTACATTTCCTAATTATGAAATAAGGAAAATGGATGTCAAAACCGCCTTCCTTAATGGAAGTTTAGATGAGGATGTTTACATGAGTCAGCCAAAGGGTTTTGTCAGTACATAATACCCTAATAAAGTGTGTAAGCTCAAGAAATACATTTATAAATTGAAGCAGGCACCTCGCAGAAGGAATCTTTGCTTCAATGAGAAAGTCAAAGAGTTTGGCTTTTCGAGGAGTGAAGATGAATCTTGTGTCTATGTCAAGGCTAGTGGGATTATAGTTAGCTTTTTGGTACTGTATGTGGACAAAATACTACACATAGGAAATGACATCCCAACCTTGTAGGAAGTGAAGTCCTGGCTTGGGAAGTGTTTCTCTATGAAAGACATAGGAGAAGCTGCCTATATTCTAGGGATATGGATTCTAAGAGACCAAAGTAAAAGACTAATTGGACTTAGTCAGAGTACCTACTTGGATAAGGTGCTGAAGAGGTTCAACATGTAGGTCTCCAACAAAGGAGAGTTACCCATCGAGAGTAACACCAGACTGAGTAAAACTCAGAGCCCGAGTACTGAGGCTGAGATTGCAGAAATGAGTCGAGTACCTTATGCTTCTGCAGTAGGCTCGATCATGTATGTTATGAACTGCACTCATCCTGATCTGGACTTTGCCCTGAGCATGGTCAGCGGATATCAGGGGAACCCTGGCAAGGCTCACTGGACTGCGGTAAAGAATATCCTCAGGTACTTGCAGAGGACTAAGGACTGGGTCCTTACCCTCGGTGGGAGTGATGATTTGAGAGTTGTATGGTATAGTGATGCTAGCTTTCAGACTGATAGGGATAATTTCCACTCTCAGTCAGGCTGGGTCTTTACCTTAAACAAAGGAGCAATCACTTGGAAGAGTTCCAAGCAAGAGACAGTGGCTGATTCAACTTGCGAATCAGATTATATAGCAGCAAGCGAGGTAGCAAAGGAGGCAATGTGATTGAAGAACTTCATTGGAGACCTTGGAGTTGTACCAGCTATAAAGGAGCCAATGGAAATTTACCATGATAGTGAAAGTGCAGTTGCCTTAGCCAAGGACCAAGGGATCATGAGAGATCCATACACATCGACAGAAAATACCATTTCATCAGACATCGAATAGAAGAAGGACTCCTCGTGACAAAGAGGGTATCATTAGATGAGAACCCATCAGATCCCTTCACGAAGGGACTGAGTCGGGTTAAGCATCTCCAACATGCTCGGAGCATAGGGCTGAAGAATGATATTAGTTTTAGTAGTTAGATAATTTTGAAATTTGTAAAGTGTAATTGACATTTGATGATGAATAAAAGGTGTGCTTATTTATGAGTAAAGTGTTGCTATCTTTTGTCAATCGTTTATTATATTTCTTTTTGCATGTTTTGACTTCCAGAATAATTATGTTTGGTATAACATATTATTCGAATTCTCCACAGTCGGTCACATGTTGGAAGTAGGTATGAATCAAGACTATCATGAGTTGGTTGTAGAGGTCTAAGTTGTTGGACATGCCTACAACACTCATGATTTCTCATAAGTTCTGAGCATTGGATACAACCCACGCTCACTAGTATCACTTCATGGAATTTATCTCGAGTGATCGTGAGACGGTAATATCATATAGGTCTTCAAATTAAGAGATATGACTTGTTGCCTATGAGTTGGTTATGCATTGATCGTACGAAACCGCATTGGTAACTCGATGTTATAAAACGTACTTTTTGGTGTGATTCAACAAGTAGTAGAACAAGCGTATGAGTCGAAGTTTATCTATTCGTTCTTCGATTAGAAGAGATATATGGGCCCCTCGATGATTTTGTTTTGGCCTATGTACTGGGCCCGGTCAAAACTAAGTTGAAGTGATCCATTAAGTTCTTTTTCAAACAAATCGGAAATCGAGAAACAAACTCTTGGACAATAAGTAAGACATTGTTCCATGTATTTGTCCGGCTAATATCTAGAATAAAGGATTATATGATCACTTATCTTAAATGGTGTATCATCATCATCTCAGCTCCAAGAGACCTTGAAAGAGTTACGATTACTGATCGGTTCCTGAAGTCATACTTGCAGTTATAGTTATTAGACTTGTCCAAGTGGAATGGTCCATAACTATATTTGGTATGTACTTGACCCGAACCGGCATGGTCCATTTGGGTTGCATGGCATCATGCATTTGGATAAACTAAAATGAGAGAAATAACACTTATGGTTTATTAATATATTATAAGTTCTAATATATTAATAATATTATGTAATTAGTATTGATCAAGAATTAATTTAGAATTAACTAAGTGATCAAAAGATGACTAATTAAATATATGGGTTGATTATGTAAATCATCCATACTTGTATAGTGGACTAGATGCTCCATGGATTATCAAGTTGGGCTAAGGTCCATAGGATGCTCTATGGATGCTCCATGGGAGTTACAAACCCATGGGTCATGGAATTGAAGAGTCATCTCACATTAGGGTTTACATGGTGTAACCCTAGATGTAACACACTATATAAAGAATATGAAGCTCACCAAAATCGACTACTAGATGCAATATAGAGGGCTAGCTGATTTCTAAGTGTGACATTGTCTCTTACACTTTATTCTAAGAGCATTTGGTGTTGTGTGAAACATTTGAGGCATCACACTTGGGGTGCTAGGATCTCAAGGTATTTCAAGGAATCAAATTAACTACAAGGTATGTAATTCTAGCCATCTTTTATAATAAAAGTTCCCTATGTATGCTAGTTAGGATTATGAACCTTGGAAATCATATTTTGCATGTATTTTAGACAAACATAGATCCAAGATTTTCTAGGGTTGCATATACACTTAGGGGTGTTAGCATGCTCATAACCCATCAGATTATAGGATGACCTTCTCGATGTTGTTCACCTTGTTCACAAGCTACACATAGATAATCGATATGAAATTTGAGAATAGGTAAACCTCGAAAAAATATCATTTGTAACAAGTTTATTCAAAAATTTGAAATTAAGATGATAAATCCTTCAATACCTAAGCCAACTGAGATCAGAGGTATCCATCGATATTAACGAAGTAGAGGGTGTGCCAACTATTGTTTTTATGCCTAGAGTATACATATCTCGCTTCCTCTTCGACTTTAACAAGTCTTCCTTCGTTTCTTTGTTAGAAATCGCACTTCCTTCTTCGTCAAAAAGAACTTGAATCCCAGTACCAACACAAGTTGAGATACGCTTATTAGTTTATGTTTCAAAACTTTGACATAGGCAACTTCATTGACTATAAACTTCTCATTCGTCACCTTCCCATATCCTTTGACCTTGCAATTATTATTTTTGCCAAATTTCACAAATCCATCATTCTCAAGTTTTCTAAAATATCTTGGGTTCTCCTTCTTACCACTCATGTGACGTGACCATCCACTCTCAATGTACCAACTTTCGTCACACTGCTCGTCACATAGAAGCTACAATCATTGAGAGATTTAGGTACCCAAGGCTTTTTGGATCCTTAGACATTAGTCAGGAATGTTGTGTGCGGTGTAGAATTTAAACTCCAATTACGAACCATTGTTTTGATTTTGTTAATGAAATCAACTTCATCAGATTTTAACACATAAATAAATAATTCAATACCGAAGCATCAACTTTGATTTTCTCTTTTTCAACCTTATTTTCAAAAAAATCAACTTTCTTGTTCATTTTAACTTCTTTCGATTTTGATGTCTTCGATAATGATTCTTGTGAATAAGTTCTTCCACTTAATGATTCATTCAAGTAATGCTCATAAGCCTATTTGACTTGTTCTTGAGAATACTCATTTGACTGAATTACATTCATTTACCTTCAAACCAATGTTTTTTCATAAAACTTTTGAATAGTGCAAAGAAGATGGATATCATGGACCATCAGGTTTAATGGTACAATTCTTTTCACAACATTTGTTGGTTTTGACAGACTTTTTTGCAAAAAAGAGTTTTGTGGTTTTTGATGAATATGATTTTGGTATCAATTCTAATATCCGAAATGAGACTTATTTTGAAAACTTTTATGATTTTGTGAAAAATTCTTTTGAACACTTCTCTGAACATGATTTTGACCTTTATGAATTTGCTTCATCTTTAAATTTTGATCAACTTTTGACTTTAACATTTTAATTTTTTTTCTCCACACTATTTCTCATACCATTATGCAAGACTTTCGACTATTTTTTCTAAAAAATGAGTTTTAGGTTGTTGTGAAAAGTTATTCTCTTGAGCTTGTGGTGATTTTTGTTGTAATTTCTTTTCCTTATCAAAAACTCTTCTTTTCTTCCAATAAGATTTGTTTTGAGCTTTCTTTTTGGAAATTTCCTCTTTTAATTCAAAATTTTCAACATCATTTTCAAAAGTCTGAGTCTTCACTTTTAGATTGTTCAAATCAACTAGTAAAGACATATCACAACTTTTCTCTGAATTGTCTTCGACAACAGATTTGGCAGTTTTCAATACACCATTTTTCTTATTTTTATTATCTTTCGAAAAAGATTTTTTAATCTTTTGTTGTTGAAAAGTTTTTGATCTATGATTCAAACCATTTTCCATAACATTCTGATTTATATAAAAACCTTTATTAGTCACTTTCAAATTATCTTTTTGCAACTATTCATTCAACTTAGGAACAACTTTATCACCATTTCTGTTTGTGGCCAAAAAATTATTTGAAAAATCTAGAAATTAAGGATAAATCACAAAGTTTTGTTCAAGAAAATGTTTTCATTTTTCTCTCAAAATCTTTGTGTTTTCTTCTGAATCCTAGAAGCACTTGAGCTTCAACAACTCATGGAATATTTTTTTAATTAGAATCATCCTCACTATCACTTCAATTAGTTGTTATGTTTTCGACAATAACAGAATCTTGAGAATCATCAGTTTTGGTTGTCGAAGATGAATCTTTGTTTTGCTTCGACTTTGAATCATCGTTCTCATCGCTTTTAGCCAATGGAGTTTTAATGACAGAAAATGTTGAGTACTTTTCCTTAATTTCACTAATATTGTTATAATCATCTTCAATGTCTACAAAATTTTGTTGAGTACTTTGTGTCGAAGTCTCAGTTTACTTCAGAATTTTCATTTGTTCGTTTTTAGACAGAGTGTCAATCACAATATCAACCAAGTCATCAACATCTAAACTTTCATCAATATTAAAAATACCATAAGCATATGAATCATTAAGAGCTTGATTATATTTAGCAACCTTACTATCACAATCAAATGTAATCTCATCAACTAACTCACACTTAAAATTAATGAAAAAGAGTAGTTTACAGTGTTGTTCCATACAAATAACAGACAAATGATAAAGTAGAGTAAGCTTCCCATACAAACATTTTTAACTATGTTACAATATATGTTTCGTTGTTTAATACGAAATCTCTATCTATCATGATATTCATAATTTTCATGTCTAAGCTCTCAATCCTAGCTTTTTTCTCCTCCAAATTATTCCCACCACCATAAAGCAAAGCTTTGTTTTTATCTAATTCACTACTCATGGAAATCAACATATCATTCGGGTAAGAACATGTATCATCAAAATCAGATAAAATAGCATTGTATGAATTTAAATGGACTATAAGAGGGATAAGGAGATCACCTATGTGACAACCCGAAATTTTTTTTTCCTTGTAAAGTCAAGCCAATCAACCAAAAGTCAAAATTAAGTTCATTTCTTTCTAGCCTTGTTAAGGGTCATTATAATGAGTTTTAAGCCTAATACACTCAAGGAATAAGTGTTAGGAAGTACCTGCTAGAGTCACTATACAACATTCAAGCCTTAAACACCACCAAAAGTTGTTCATAGCCACAACACTTGAGTTTACGGCCGTAAACTCAAGGTTGGCCGTAAATTCCCCCCATAAGTCTCATTCCCTTCACTTTTCTTTCATTCTTACACTTTCAACTAAAGAAACTTCCCTTCTCTCTCAATTATCATCAACCCTTTCATCCTAGATCTCAAAAAACGTAAGTGTTCTTCCATCTTTGAGTTGTTATTCTTCTTAATCTAGTACACCCTTATGATTTCATCCATAAAATCATCTCTTTTGTTTAGATCTTCAAGATCATCAACTTTCACCAAGAACACCAAGAATACACACTTATTCTTGGTGGCCGAAAACTCCTCAAAGGCCCTCAAAAGTGTGAGCACTCCATCTATCATCTAATTAAGCATGTTAAACACTAGATCATAGCCTTGAAACATCTTAAATCCCATCAACTTCAGGAGTTTACAGCCGTAAACTCTTGGTTATGGCCGTAAACCCTTGTTTTGGTCTTAACTTGAGCCTTAAACACTTCTAGAAACTTGCTATCCATAAAGAACTCTTCAACCCCTTTAATTTAAGACCAAATAACATCATTTAGAGAGTTTACGACCATACACTCTTGATGTGGCCGTAAACACCTCAAAAGCCTTCCAAAGTGTTTGTTTTGCTTATCCTCTTGTTGAGCCATAGTCCCACAAGCATCCCTATCATTCAATAACCCTTTTGTGCACCTTTTACCATGAGTTTACGGCTGTAAACTCCATGGCCGTAAACCATGGCCGTAAACACCAATTGGTGGCCTTAAACATCCCTTTGATAAATCATATTTGATTATAACACTTGGTGAAACTGTTTCCTCTTCCCTAAAGGTGTTTTTGTAGCACCTGGTTCTTGGTATGTATTTTTATTTAAGAGTTTTGCATTTTTAGCCTGGGACTCGGCGAGTTGAAGGACCAACTCGCCAAGTAAAAGCGGGTCGGGACACGGGATTTAAGTATTGGACTCGTCGAGTCGGGTCCCGGACTCGACGAGTAGGCTCTGACTGGGCAAAAACCCTAATATGAGGGTTTGCACCCTATTTAATCATCTCTTTCAACCACCACTCGTCCCTATTGCTCCCAGAAACCCTCCATAGCAAAACCTAAGTGTTTTGGTGCAAGATCTAAGGCTTTTGAGTGATTTTTTTGGGTTTTGACCTCAAGGAAGAAGGAAAAGCATAGAAGGATCAAGGGGAGACTGAAGGACTCGAGCCTGGTTCATCATTTGCAGTATTGGAAAGGCATAAAGTATGTACCTTGCTTGCTTGTTTGTTAGATCCCTTTTTGGGGAAGATTTACGGCTTTTTAAGCCACATGAGGTAGCCAGCCATGATTGCAAACATGGTTGGGGGTCAAGACTTCGGATATAAGTCTTGGGAGGAGTCACAAGGCAGATTTGGGTTGCTTTTTCACCCAAGGAAGGTCCCATGCAACATAAGAGCCATTTTAGAGCCTTTTAGGCTCAAAAGTCCCATGCATGCACTTAAAGTTCGAAACTTTACGTGCTAGATCGAGCTTAGGGGCTTGGATCTATCTTTTGGTCAAAGGTTGTACATTAGAAATCAAGGATTTAGGGTGTGGACATTATCGACTCGGCGAGTCCATTCTTGGGACTCGACGAGTCCAAGGGATAGAGTCCCATGTCTGTTGAGGGTCAAAAGAACTCAGTTGTGTGTTAGAGGGGTTGTAGAAGGTCCGAAGGAGTGACCCAATGTATTGGACTTAGCCTTAGACTTGGAGTTCATGGGACTCGACAAGTGCTAGAACAGACTCGGTGAGTCTAAGGCAATCTTTTTATGGTTAAAGATGAACTCGACGAGTTGTTCATACAACTCGGCGAGTCAAGGTCAGAAATTGTTCATCAGATGAAGGTGAACTCGAGGAGTTGTTCATAGAACTCAGCGAGTCGGATGAAGGTTCATTCGATATTCATATAGAGGAGGAAGTCGTCGAGTCGTTGCCAAACTCGACAATTCGAGTTGTGGATAAGGACGGGTAAAGGGTTAGGGACTCGACGAGTTGACGGCCCAACTCGGCGAGTCGGGTCAACAGGCAGTTGACTTTGACTTGGACTTGGTTGGCGGTAAAATAGTCATTATACCCCAAGAGTAGATATCAGTTTCTAACTGAGTGTTTTGTGGGGATTATAGCCGAAGGATTTCCGGAGCAGCAGCAGACAGAGGTTTCCTGCACAGAATATCAACAACTACTCGTTCGAGGTGAGTTACCTTCCAGTAGCGGTGGGTCTACCGCCACAATGCCGGCCCACCAGTAGGATTTGTATGTCAGATGATTGTCTTTGTGATATCATCTAGGTTTGCTACTACCTGATATGTTATATGCTGGAATGATACGTTATATGTGATAGTAGTAGGGTTCGGTTGTTAGTACCGAAGGGTAGGTCAGACACCCCAGACATGCCTGACAGTATGTGATGACATGTTTATACGCTGTCATGATATGTTATACGTGATAGTGGTAGTAGGAGGGGAATAGTCCCCAAGTTCGGTTGTTAGGACCGAAGGGTAGTTCGGACACCCCATATATGTCTGGATAGTATGTTTATGTTATGATATATGTGATAGTAGCAGTAGGGTGTGGAATAGTCCCCGAGGGTCAGTTGTTAGGAGTGACAGGTAGGTTAGCACCCCCGAATGGCTTGACAAGGGTAGGTCAGCACCACATAATGGCTTGACCTGTGTAGGACGACACCCCAGAATGGCCGTACGGGTAGGTCAGCACCCCAGAATGGCCATACCGGGTAGGCCGGGCACCCTAGAATTGCCCGACAGTATGTATGCTATGTGATTGTATGGTATGTGGTACGATGGGGGAACTCACTAAGCTTCGTGCTTACAGTTTACAATTTTTGTTTCAGGTACCTCTTCAGCGAAGGGGAAGGAGCTGGCGCGGTAGCGGCATATCATACACACACCCTTTGTTTTCCGTATTATGGATATTCTGGGATTGTACTCTCACATGTTACAAATTTTATGACTTGGGTTTTTATTCATGATACATTGTTTTATGAGATGATGTGATTTCGCAGTATTTTCTTATGAATGTTTTTATGAGTCAGCTAATTAAAATGAAATTTTTGGACTTGAAAATTGGGTGGTTACAAGTTGGTATCAGAGCCCTGGTTTGAGGGATTCGGAGACACCCTTGGGAGTGTCTGGACTCAAATCGAGGGATTAAAAGATTTTTACAAGAAAAATGGTTTCCTAAAAGATAAGATAAAAGAGTTTTGGGAAAGAACAAAGTGTGTGATGTGCGCGACCGGCCGAGCTCAAGTAAATCTTCCCCAAAGTACCCATACAAGTTTATATTATGTTTATCAGTTCTAGTAGAACATCATGCTAGAATAGGACTAAGGGTCTTGGAATGATGCCTTAAGTGTCTGCTTTATGTGCTTCAACTTATGAGAATTGCATGCTAGTATTGAGTAGAGAGTAATAGGATACCCTGTTTAGGTTATGCCTGGTAGTATGAGCTCAACATTGTATGATGGTAAAATTTCTTATTAGGAGAATAGAGTTGCTTGAGTAGTTTCCTGTGTCCGAATTCTGCTTGCTTAATGCTTGTAGGCCTCTGAATGATGGGAGTTAGCCACTAGGTGAGTACGTCGCATCACATGTGATTAGGATTGAATAATCTCAGAGTGTTGGATTTGGCCCTATTGCGCAGCTCTCGTTTGAGTCTAACCGTTGTAGGGACGAGTCTTTTACTAGAAGGATTATCTGAGCCCCATCACATGTGATGGTATTTAGGTGGTGGCTAATTGGCATCACAAGGAAGCCTTTAGGAGCTGAGGACCGGTTTGGGTGGAGTCAAAGGTTCCCTAGGGTAAGCCTAGGATGAGAGTTGCAGAGATCAGCAATGGTAAAAGGGACTTGGTGGAGTCAAGGCAGTCCTTAAGGAAAGTATGGATAGATGTGGAAGGTTGTATGGGACCGTACTACTGAAAGTAGAGGATCCATACTCGAATTGAGGAAGGTTGAGGCAAGACCAAGGAACTTGTGATGCGTGTGATCCTCTAGATGTATCAGTATCACTGACGGTTGTCATGATTTATTGCAGAATGGTGGTACTACGTTCCAGGCCAGCAATTGGCAGTTTCGGAGAGGGATCGGGTTTGGGATCAGGCTCCGAGCCAGTAGATTAGAGGCCACACGAGTTCATCGCGTTCGAGATCACTTGAGGCATCCTTGGTGTGACCCCGATCATCTTTCGGTCGATCAAGGAAGGGATTGTCGAGTTGATGGAGGATCACCTTAGGGCGTTCAGGAGTGACATGCTGACCAGCGGGTCAGGATCCCGCACACTGTCCTTTAAGGACTTCAGGGGCAGTGGTGCACCATATTTCCATGGGGCGAAGGTCCCCATTGCTACCAGACGATGGATTGCAGACATTGAGTTTGTGTAGTTGACTAGCTTTCTCCCGGATGGGTCGAAGGTGAGATATGCAGCAGGATGCTTGAGAGACAGGGCTAGAGATTGGTGGGATTTAGCTGGTGACTCACTAGTAGCCTCGGCTATTGAGGTTATGACCTGGTTAGACTTTGTGACCAGGTTCAGGGCGGAGTTTGCACCAGCTGTAGAGCTTCAGCAGCTGACCAGGGAGTTTTGGGACATGAAACAGACTACAGAGATTGTAGCGGAGATCACCGCCAAGTTTCAGAAGAGGGCATTGTTGGTGCCCCAGTATGCGGGAGATGAGGATATGAGGAGGACCCGCTATCATGACATGCGGCGAGGCGACATTCGGGAGCATTTTAGTTTTTCAGCTTGCCCTACCCTGGATTCCATGATTGCCAGGGCAAGGAAGAGGGAGATCGATCTGGAGCATGTCCGAAAGAGGAAGGTAGAGGAGGGGCAGACGACTGGGGCTTTAGGGAAAAAGCCCAATGGATCAGATGGATGGCCGAAAGCCCAGTTAGGACCAGGCCGCTGCAAGAAATGAGGTAGGCCACATGAGGGGGAATGTAGATTGGGATCATCGGGCTGCTACAAGTGCGGCAAGACGGGGAACTTCAACAGGGATTGTACCGCCCCTGCACCGTTTATTCAGACGTCTGAGTTGTTGTGTTTCCACTGCAACAAGAGGGGCCACAAGAAGGACAACTTCCCCCAGTTGACAGCAGCAGCGCTAGTGAAGGCGCCAGCTCCAGCGACCCTGCGGATTACTGATGGTCGGTAGGCCAAGGCTGAGGCTCCAGTGGTGAGGAGTCGGGCCTTCCAGTTGACTACTGAGGAGGCACGCGCTACACCCGATGTGGTGACGGGTATGACTTCTTGTTTATGCTTTTATGATATGTTGCTGTGATTTTGATATGTTATGTATGTGCTCTGTTTAGGATCGTTCCATGTGAACAGTATCCCAGTTCAGGTATTGTTTGATTCGGGTGCTACCCGATCATTTGTCTCTCTTGACATGGGTAGGTCAGCACCACAGAATGGCATGACATGGGTTGGATGGCACCCCCGAATGGCCATAAGGGTAGGTCGGCACCCCAGAATGGCCGTACCAGGTAGGTCGGGCACCCCAAAATTGCCTGGCAGTATGTATGCTACGTGCTTATATGGTATGTGGTACGATAGGGGAACTCACTAATCTTCATTCTTACAGTTTACAATTTTGGTTTTAGGTACCTCTTCAGCGAAGGGGAAGGAGCTGGTGCATTAGCGGCACATCCTACACACACCCTTTGTTTTCCGCACTATGGATATTCTGGGATTGTACTCTGACATTTACAAATTTTATGACTTGGGTTTTCAGACATGATACGTTGTTTTATGAGGTGATGTGACTTCATAGAATTTTTTTATGAATGTTTTTATGAGTCAACTAATTAAAATGAAATTTTCGGACTTGAAAATTTGGTCATTATAGTTTTCCTACATGTAGTTGCTTCTAAGCACTATATTCGTGTCAATATATGTCATTTAGGACTCGTTTGTGTCTCGGGAGTTCATTCGTGGGACTTGTCATCCTTACGCGCATATTCGTTTGAATCACCCACATGAGGTGAGTTCATACCCCTATAATGAATCTTTTAAACTGTTTTAAACACTTTTAAGGGAGGAATACAAGTTAAACACAAGGGTAATTGTGTAAATGTTTGTTATAAAGATCTTTCAAAAGATTACTTATTTCTTTTATAAGTGATCAAAACATTTCAAAAGATCGTTTTAAGTTGTGTTACTTTATAGTTTATAAAACTCCGTTTTTAAAGTACAATCATAACTTAGTAGATAAATGAGTCTTTTCAGTAACAGTTCAAGTAAAGACACTACTAACTATAAGGGGTATAGTTTAGGGATTCAGTTCATACAAGATACTAGACCATTCTATAAATAGAAACAGGGAGGAAGATATAATACGTGATAACAGAAAGAACATAAAAAGATACTATTATAGAAAGAACATACTAAATGCTATAGCAGGAGAACAATATAGGATCTAACTATACCAATAATCACTAACTCATTGTTCTAAACAAAAGGTGATAGTAAATTGGGTATACATGATCATATAACTTTAATGTGAATTTACACGGCCTAGCAATTTGTTTGCGGAAGTCGTGTTTGGTCCCGAGAATCTCTTGCAGGGAGAGCATATAGTATGGGTACTATCCATCACATTATGACCTTAATAAAACAAACATGTTTTAAGGTAATCAGCATGTCAGGATGTCAATTCAAAAGACAACTGTCTACTTACATTTTCCTATTACTTTCATATTGCGACAGCTCCACTTGAAAGTTAACGCAAACTATTTTTGAGTTAAGATAATTATAAACTAGGGAAAACTTAGATTTTACAAACGACAAACAGAACAGTCGGGTCTAGTACATTCAGTAGAAAGGGGGCCTATAATGCTAACTTTATGATTCCTTAGTGTATACATCATGGATATATATTAATCGGATCCGACAGGTAGTAGGATGTGTGCTTTCCACCTCCTTTCCTATTCCTTGTTTGCTTGTGGGCTTACAGCAGATTCACCCAGCCTACTATCTAACTGATTTTAGTTACATATATGTTCTGTAAACAGCAAGTAATCATAAGGGGTACCAGGTATGGGCCAGGTTATAGTATACAAATCCAATACACCATTTTCTAATACAAAACATACTTTTCAAATAGAACATTTGGTAGACAAAACTAGAAACTTACCAGTAAAGGGTTTAATCAATTTTATTAAACCAGTATAAACTTAAAGGACCTTAGGTGGTTAACTCTATAATACATTAGTTTATACATCAAGGCTATATATAATTAATACCTGATAGGTAGTTGGATGTGTGCTTTCCGCCTCATTTCCTGTTCCTTGTTTGGTTGTGGGCTTAGGGCAGATTCACACAATTAACTATCTATTCGATATTAGATTATATTTAGCTTGTATAAACTAAGTGATTATAGAAGGAACGTGCATTGGGATTCAAAAGATGGAGCAGTATAGCTTCAAGTCTTATTTTGTTATTTACTTTGTAGTCTATGTTTTGTGAACCACATATTTTGTAAACACTTTCTTTCTAATGAAATGGTTGTTTATTACTTTAATTACTATGATGCAAGTCTTGTGATACTAAACATGACGTCCTCCACCCCCGAACGTTTCCGTCGTTCCGGTTTTGGGGTGTGACAGATTGGCATCAGAGCATTCTTTATAGTGAACTAAGTATGTGAACCGATAAAAGATATACAACTATAAATACAATGGGGCCGAAGTGCTCTGGATAGTAATATATTTTAAATATATAACGATACCTTATAAAAGTATATTCACGTGCTTATACATATATACATACTAGAACAAGTATCACAAGAGTAACAAAACATAAGTATTTAAAGGTTGAACACTGCGGTCAAACCTGGGCATTTATGTAATCATATCTAGGATCAATATAGCCTGATCAACTATATTCATTCGAGATGTGACCGACATGTGTTTGGGAGTGATATACTGTTGCGACAGTCTTAAAACTTATCAATTTCTATTAGAGGGACTTCTAGATCAGAACATAAGGATAAGATACTATGGGAGTATTTTATGATACTATAAAACGATAACAAGTTTAAAACGTACCAAGTATATTACATTAAAATATTATAGGAGTATTTTAGGCACTATAAATAACTTATGTGATAACTTAAGAGACCCTTACGGATAGATCTATAATTTTGGAGTGTATACTTCCAAGGTTTTACATAATTGAGATTTTATAGCCTTAGAATTTGTGATCTATGCTTCACTACCTATTCCTTGTTTGGTTGTGTTTTTGGAGTAGGATCACTTATTCGAAGGTCTATTTAACCTTTAATTATATACAACTTGTATACATTTTGCAATTATAGGAGGACTCTGTAAGGATCACCCCATAATGTTTCACTTAAATCTCATATATTCTTTAGACACTTCCATTCTCGCATGACAAACCCAGATAGATGTAACCACTTCCTCATAGCGATAAACTGAAGAGTCAAGGAGGAACAAGAGCAAGTTCATGAGAAGCTATCAAAGAAGAAGCAAAGGAAGTAACCATAACGTCTTATGTGTCACACTAATAAATAATAATCTTGGTTAACTTAAAGAGTAGGTGGAAACACTGCTCACATTATGTGTTAGGATTATTTTCTTTACATGCAACTGGTAATAGTTACTCAGGTCACAAATATTCATTCGAAGATATCCATTTCTAATTCATAAAGTTTATTTGGTATAGACTCTTTTATGAATTGTTTCTAGAACCTTGTGGAAGTTAGGACCAGATACACTCAGAACTAGGATAACCTTGTCTTTCAGCTTTCAGCTTATGTCCACTACTATAGACTTATTCCATCTCATCTTTGAATCCTTTTAGCAAAGATGCCTCCTTGCATATTAAACAGGCGCACTACTCCTATAACTCCAACTCAACCGCCACTACCTCTTCCACAATTCGATCCTTCAGCTCTCCAAGCAGCGATATCCTCCACAGTGGCAACTGCTCTAGCTCACTTCGGCGAAAGTGGTACCTTTGGATCTGGTAGCGGTACCCAATTAGCTAACCCCGGAGATTCTCACGGACACCCAAGGGAGTGTTCGTACAAGGACTTCATAAATTGCAAACTCAAATCCTTTAATGGAAATGGTGGAGTCATCGCTCTGATGTGATGGTTCGAGAAAAAAGATTCAGTCTTTGAAATCTGTTCGTGCCTAGAAGGGAGCAAAGTGAAGTTTGCTGCCTGCACCTTCTCCAACAGAGCCCTGACATAGTGGAACAGCCATGCTATGTCACTGACCCTATCAGTTGCTAACTCAATAGGTTGGGAGAACCTAAAAGAGTTAATGCTATAAGAATAGTGCCCGATGGGCGAAATTCAAAAACTGGAACAAGAACTATGGGAGCTCACGATGGTCGGATCTGACATAGTAGCCTACACTGACAGGTTCAGCGACCTAGAAGCACTATGCCCCAGGATTGATACCCCAGAGAGCAAGAAGATAGAAAGATACATTTAGGGTCTATCTGCCCCAATCCAAGGAGATGTGTTGTCTTCTAACCCATCCACATTCGATAGTGCCAAACCCCTAGCCCAGTGACTCATTGACCATGGAGTCCACCATGGTGTAGAAGTCCCCGCTTCTGAGCCATCAAGAGGAGAGTACTATAAACGGAAGTCGAGGAACAAGAGGAAGAAGAAGCGAACAAGAAAAGAAACCCTGCAGGACCAACAAACGAGTACTATGTATGCCACCACAACCCCTGCTACTCAATCCCCTGCCAGTCGATATGCTGGAACCCTTCTGAAGTGTGGAAAGTGAAACTATCACCACACCGAAGTGTGCCGGGAAATGTAGTGCCTGAACTGCCACATAAAGGGACATACAGTCTGTTTCTACAGGGCACCCGCTCAACTGATCTCCCATGTCCCCAGAGCTGAAGAAAACCAAGCTTGCTATGGCTGTGGTGAGATTGGACACTACCAGAAGGACAACCCGATAACAAAGAACCTAGGAGCGGATGGACAAATTCTGATGATCATCGTAGGAGAATCAACCCTGGAATTGTCACAGAGCAGCGGTACGTTTTCGAAATAAAATAAGAATTTCTTCAAAAATTAATTTATATTATATAAGATTAAAACTTGGGGAAAACACTTAAAAGTAATTATAATAAGTCACTTACCGGAACAAGTCACAGTATTCAAGAGAACTAAAAGATCCGTTCAGAGAAGCTATGATGGCATTTTATGTACATCAGGGTTGTGCATAGCTAAGATTTTGCAGACTTAGAGTGAGTGATTCTGCCTTAATTCCTGTTCCTTGTTTGGTTGTGGATTTGAGGCAGAGTTACTCAGTCGACTATGTTATTCATCTTCATTATTCATAACTTGTATATGACAGGCGATCATAGTGGTACCGAGGAGGATCGTAGTATAAAGTATCCACACTAGTTATCAAAGCACTTTCACAGTATGTACTCGCTCATCGCGGAACGATACATAGAAGTGTTAACATTAAGGGGAAATTAGAAATCACTAGAACGTTAAGAAAGATTACATTGTTGAGCACACTAGGGGTACATCATCGTATATTAAACATTTCTTCCAAATCGGCCAAACTTTTGTTCAGTAAAGAGTTTGTTTCTATCATTCGTCACGAATTGGCATGGTCCTCACAATACTAAGTTCATATGTTTCTATCGCCTCGACCTTCAAATTCACGAAACCTTGTTCATTCGTAACAACAGTCCGACCTAGACCTTAGTTTTGCCGTTCGTATTCCAAACCCCGATGTACTCGTGTGAAGAGTACATTCCCTTCTGAAGCCTTGACGTCGTAGGTTCAACAGACCTTTACGAAATACCACTCGTCCAGCAGACCACGTTCGAGCACAGAGGCTAAGGATGAATACAGACCACCTATCATTTATTCAGTGTATATGTGAGGGTGGTATATTATTATGATTACGCAAATTTAGTATGTGTGCTTCTGCCCTATCTCCTATTCCTTGTTTGGTTGTGGACCTGGGGCAGAGTCGCACATCCGACCTTCTAACTAATCTTGATTATATACGACTCGTATACACGAGGTAATGAAAGATGGACCGAGTATGAATCCTCTCATGAATAATACGCATAATTTCCATGTCTACGAGTGGGTAATATGCCAATCATAGGAGCGCAACCCCAGTAGTACTACTAAGAAAGCTAATTTTGGGACGAAATTCCATCTAACGGGGGTCATTCTAATGAGGTTTAAGCCTAATAAACTCAAGGAATGAGTGTTGGGAAGTACTTGCTAGAGTCACTGTACAACATTCAAGCCTTAAACACCACCGAAAGGAGTTCACGGCCATAACACTTGATTTTACGGCCATAAACTCAAGGTTGGCCGTAAATTCCCCCCTTAAGTCTCATTCCCTTCACTTTTCTTTCATTCTTACACTTTCAACTAAAGAAACTTCCCTTCTCTCTCAATTATCATCAAGCCTTTCATCCTAGATCTCAAAAAAACGTAAGTGTTCTTCCATCTTTGAGTTGTTAATCTTCTTAATCTAGTACACCCCTATGATTTCATCCATAAAATCATCTCTTTTGTTTAGATCTTCAAGATCATCAACTTTCACCAAGAACACCAAGAACATACACTTGTTCTTGGTGGCCGAAAACTCCTCAAAGGCCCTCAAATGTGTGAGTACTCCATCTATCATCTAGTTAGGCATGTTAAAAACTAGATCATAGCCTTTAAACATCTTAAATCTCATCAACTTCAAGAATTTACGGCCGTAAACTCTTGGTTATGGCTGTAAACCCTTGTTTTCGTTTTAACTTGAGCCTTAAACACTTCTAGACACTTGCTATCCATAAAGAACTCTTGAACCCCTTTGATTTAAGACAAAATGACACCAATTAGAGTTTTTATGGCCATACACTCTTGGTCTGGCCGTAAACACCTCAAAAGCCTTCCAAAGTGTTTGTTTTGCTTATCCTCTTGTTGAGCAATAGTCCCACAAGCTTCCCTATCATTCAATCACCCTTTTGTACACCTTTTACCATGAGTTTACGGCCGTAAACTCCAAGTACGTAAACCCATGGCCGTAAACACCAATTCATGGCCTTAAACATCCCTTTGATGAATCACATGTGATTCTAAAACTTGGTCCAATTGTTTCGTAGTCCCTAAAGATGTTTTCCTACATGTAGTTGCTTCTTAACACTATATTCATGTCAATATATGTCATTTAGGACTTGTTTGTGTCTCGGGACTTCATTCGTGGAACTTCACATCCTTACACGCATATTCGTTTGAATCACCCACATAAGGTGAGTTCATACCCCTATAATGAATCTTTTAAACTATTTTAAATGCTTTTAGGGGGGGGGGGGGAATACAAGTTGAACAAAATGGTAATTATGTAAATGTTTGTTATAAACATCTTTCAAAAGATTACTTATGTCTTTTATAAGTGATCAAAACATTTAAAACCTCTTTTTAAGTTGTGTTACTTTATAGTTTATAAAACTCCATTTTTAAAGTACAATCATAACTTAGTAGAAAAATGAGTCTTTTCAATAACAGTTCAAGTAAAGATACTAGTAAACTATAAGGGGTATAGTTTAGGGGTTCAGTTCATACTAGATACTAGATCATTCTATAAATAGAAACAAGGAGGAAGATACAATACGCACTAACAGAAAGAGCATACAAAGATACTATAACAGAAAGAACATATTAAATGTTATAGCAGGAGAACAATACATGGTCTAACTATACCAATAAACACTAACTCATTATTCTAAACCAAAGGTGATAGTAAATTGAGTATACATGATCATATAACTTGAATATGAATTTACACGGCCTAGCAATTTGTTTGCGGAAGTCGTGTTTGGTCCCCAAAATCTCTTGCAGGGAGAGCGTATAGTATGGGTACTATCCATCACATTATGACTTTAATAAAACAAACACGTTTTAAGGTAATCAGTACGTCAGGATGTCAATTCAAAAGACAATTGTGTAATTACATTTTCCCATTACTTTCATATTGTCATAGCTCCACTTGAAAGTTAATGCAAACTATTTTCGAGTTAAGATAGTTATAAACTAGGGAAAACATACATTTTACAAACGAAAAACAAAACATTCGAGTCTAGTACATTTAGTAGAAAAGGGGCCTATAATGCTAACTTTATGATTCCTTAGTGTATACATCAGGGATATATATTAATCGGATCTGACAGGTAGTAGGATGTGTGCTTTCCGCCTCATTTCCTGTTCCTTGTTTGGTCGTAGTCTTAGAGCAGATTCATGCAACCTACTATCTATCCAATCTTAGTTACATATATGTTCTGTATACACCAAGTAATCATAAGGGGTACCAGGTATGGGCCAGGTCATAGTATACAAATCCAATACACCGTTTTCTAGTACAAAACATACTTTTCAAATAGAACATTTGGTAGACAAAATTAGAAACTTAAAGGGTTTAATCCATTTTATTAAACCAGTATAGACTTAAAGTAACTTAGGTGGTTAACTATATAATACATTAGTTTATACATCAGGGTTATATATAATTAATACCTGATAGGTAGTTGGATGTGTGCTTTCCGCCTCATTTCCTGTTCCTTGTTTGGTTACGGGCTTAGGGAAGATTTACACAATTAACTATCAATTCGATATTAGATTATATATAGTTAGTATAAACTAAGTGATTATAAAGTAACTATTATAGTTAACTCCGTGAGTACCAAATGAATACAGCAGGGTTATATACAATGAAGATCTAGCAAACAATGGGATGTGTGCCTTCCGCCTTATTTCCTGTTCCTTGTTTGCTTGTGGGCTTGGGGCAGATACACACAACCGATTGTTTGTTTACTCTGGGTTTTATATAAATTCTATCCATTTAGTATTCATAGAAAGGATTGTAGAGTCATTTTTACTTATCTTTTCATCAAAGCAGGAAATAATGGATTTTCTAGAGGAACCGGCGAATTTTCTAAAAGAACTTACAACTTTCTATAACTTTCTACAACTTACTTACATCACTAAAATTTGATGAACTCACCAGCTTAAATGTAGATCTACGCTTTCAAAATAACTTGTATTCTCAGGAGACCAGTAGACAGGTACGTGCATTGGGATTCAGAAGATGGAGCAGTATAGCTTCAAGTCTTATTTTGTTATTTACTTTGTAGTCTATGTTATGTGAACCACATATTTTGTAAACACTTTCTTTCTAATGAAATGGTTTTTTATTACTTTAATTACTATGATGCAAGTTTTCTGATACTAAACATAACATCCTCCACGCCCGAACGTTTCCGCCATTCCGGTTTTGGGGTGTGACAACCTACCTTCTCAGTCATGGGTAAATTCAAGGTAGTTGACACAAAGCATCTTCCTTCAATCAGCTCTTCTACCTCTTCATTCGCATCTTCGCTTTCCTCCAAAAACTCATTGAACATGATCTTCTCCATAGAATGATCACCATAGTGCTTCGCATTCTTAAACCATTTGTTGGATAAAAAATCCCCTTATATGCAGAACCAGAGGACCAAATCTGGCAGGTTCCATCTTCCTTAATTATATTCTTAGCCACTATTAAGAGATTCTTCGACAGTTCTCGAAGCTTTTCAACTATCATTACATAGTAAGCTTCGTCTTTCACTTCCTCCTTCCTCTCATCTTGCTTCTTCCACATGTAGTCCCTTGCAATATGATTATGTCCATTACAATAATAACAATTGTAACTTGAATCACCTTTTAATTTGTTCTCAACCTTCTTCTATTACACCTTTTCGACATTCTTTTGTGAAGCTCGAATACTCGACGCTGAATTCTTAAATTAGCTGTTTTTGAAGTTTCCACCAATTGGCTTTTTATAAAATTTCTTGAGACTATTATTTGTATAATAGGCCACAACTCCGTCATATGCTTTGCCATCAGAACACACTTCCTTCCTAGTTCTTTCCGAGTCTGGTTTCAAAGGATCTCCAAATTTCAATTCGCTATTGTCCTCTGCAATCTCTTTTACCTGTGACTCATGTTCTTTAAGAATATTGTAGAGATTTAATAATTACTAAGTTTGAAAGTTCGCTTGAATCTTAATCATCAAATAGATATTCTTCCATTTCTTTTTCAAATAAGAATAAATGTAATGTTGAACTCGAGAGCGGTACGAATAACATTATACCTGGTTCACTTGTAAATGAGCTCATAAATTGATCATAATATGCACGGATAGATTCATTTTCCTTTTGTTGAAAGTTGGCTAACTTTAGCAAGCATTGACTCGTCGGGCTTTTCTTAGTCGGCTCAATTCCTTGGAATTTTTCTTTAAGTGTGCTCTAAATCTCTTTTATAGTCTTACAGTCGTGGATGTAGTTATACACAACCGCTGGTAAGGCTCCTCACAACTCTCGAATTCATTTTTTATCCTTATCGTTTTTCTTGTTGTGTTGAACAATCATAACTTCTACTTCGCATTTTGTTCCAACTGCTTGAAGATGATCCACATGATATGGACATTTTGTCACACCCCCAAACCTCGGATGGCGGAAACGTCCGGGGTGGAGTATTTCATGCGTAGTATCATGGAAAACGAAAATATAATATAGTGATCACAGTACATACAACCAATCATAAATATAATCGAGAAAGTTACATAGTTTCAAGTGTTACATGTTTCAAAATCGATTACAATAGGACATCAAAATAATAATTTGCCGAACACCGAAGCATTCCATTCCCAAGCCTGTGGTTACCTTAACTCATTGATTTCCTGAGAATACAAGTAATTTTGATAGAGTTTCAACAATTAAGTTGGTGAGTGAATAAGCTTTTAGATGCAGAGTTTGAAATCCATTGTTTGTAAATGTAGGGTATACTCAAGAAAACCCAATATTTTCCTTATTAAAAAATTGATGCGCAATCTTAAATTCCAAGACTGAGTGTATGTATGTCATTTCGTACATATAAGAATGTATGTAGGTTTAAAAGAGTAAAAACCCCCCCTTATAGTAGTAATTCCTGTAAACTATATGTGTCGTTAACTCCCTATGTGAGTCGCTATAATCATAGTATGACTTAGTAGACCTGCTATAAAGTTCTTCGGACGTCGGAATGTTATGACATTTGTCATCCCTGGCCTGCCAGCCGAGCTGTTGCAAGTAGCTTGGATGTGGGTCGTCACACCCAATATAGATCTTTATACAACTATCTAGCTCTCCCTACAATAGACTCTAGTTATAACTTTCAGGAATTTTAACCCGTACTCTTAAGAGTACAAATGAAGAAATGTCTCAAAATTTACGTGTAGTGTGATTTAAAAAAAAAAAACCATTATTCCATAGTGTAATTGTATGCATTTTTGCATTGAATCCGTAGTGTATAAATCCATAAACTATACTTATTAGAGTTTATTGTTCATGTTTTGGAGTGAATGAAATATTTTACCGTGATTAGTCAACCAACATAGAATACGTTCAACACATAGAAGGTCCATCGCGTAGCACTTTGCTCAACGTGTTACAAAGTGCTGCTAAATTAACAGGTTTTTTGCAAGAAGAAATGAAGATTTTAAGATGTTTAAAACAGTCCATAAAAGGGACCAAACTTTTCGTTGGTAACTATTGCTAGAATTAGTGTGTGATTTAGTGTTGTAACATATATTCTCCCCCATAAAATCTGATTAAAATGTAAAAATGTAGGGATATGAACTCACCTTATATGAACCTTTGAGATGGACGAGAAAAGAGAGAGGTTTTCCACATCAAGAACACTTGGAGCAAGCTTGAAGATTGGGAAGTCCCAAGAGTGAATTTGATTTTTAGAGAGAAATGGAGAGGTAGAAAGAGTGTGTTTTTGAAGGATATGAGTGGGGCTTTATAGGTAAGTATTAAGGACCTAATGAGTGGATTTGGGTGAGGGTTCCCAAATGAGAAGATCGTTCCAGAACACGTGGAGATCGTCCGCAACATTTTGCGTCATACCCCGGACTTAGGGGGTCCCTTTCGGGTTGTTCTACTTGGGTTTTGAGTGGTGAGGTTGAGGGGAAATGCGGAAAAGGTCTCAATTCATGAAGTTCTTGCACTGGAATTGATTCCGGACCAAAGATGGGTTTAGTGCATCGATGGTTTCGGTTCTTTTGCTGCATTTTGTGAGATCTACCATCTCGAGTAATTTTCAACTATGCTACGGGGATTGGGCGCCTCCCAGTGTTTATTGAAAAGTTAAGAGATTTAAAGAGATTTGTTTAGAATTGTTAATAGTGTTTAGCCTTGTAATGAGAGGTTTACACTCCCCAGTTATGGTTCGTTATGAAAGCCACACACCCCCAAAGGGTATGTAATAGTGTTTTATCGAGTCATTCCAATCACTTACTCTATTTGGGTTTGAAATTTCTAAATATGTGACATTTTCAAGTGATACCTTGTATTGATATAAGGTGTTTGTACATTGATGATCATGAAGAAAATTTTTACTAAACAAGTGCATATCATATTTTCTGTTTTTGACTCGCTGACTCTATTTGACTTTGACCCGAAGTTGACGGTTGTCACATTATCCCCCTGTTAGAGGGAATTTCGTCCCGAAATTTGCGTTTTGATGAGAACCTTAAGGGTTGGGGAAAAGCTGCCAATATTTTTGCCTCATTTGATCTTCGCGCTCCCAGGTGAACCCGGGTCCTTGTTTAGCGTTCCACCGGAGCTTTTCACAATGGGAATGCGGCTTTGCTTTGTTCTTTTGAATTCCCGGTCCATGATTTCTACCGATTCTTCTATGAAATGGAGGCTCTCATTAATTTCTATTTTGTCAAACGGGATGACGAGAGTCTCATCAAAAAAGCACTTCTTTAAGTTGTACATGTGGAAGATAGGATGTATGTTATAGAGTTCTTGTGGTAACAGAAGTTTGTATGCTACCGGGCCGATCCATGCGAGGATCTCGAATGGTTCGATGTACCTTGGATTAAGCTTCCCACGTTTTCTAATATGTACCATTCCATTCCCAGGTTAAACCTTTAGTAGAACGAGGTCACCAACCTGGAATTCCAAGGGTTTGCGTCATTTATCTGCGTAACTCTTTTGTCGATCTTGAGATGCTTTCAATCTTTCTCAAATTTGAACAATTTTCTCTGTTTGTTCTCTTATGATTTCCGGGCCAGTGAGGGCGCGGTTAGGGACTCGTCCCCTAGCTTGCTACGTGTCGTCCACTTCGGCCCAACATAGTGGTGACCTACACTTGCGGCCATAAAGAGCTTCGAACGGGGCAACCTTGATGCTAGTATGGTAGCTATTGTTGTATGAGAATTTGACAAGTGGTAAACGGGTATCCTACGCCTTACTGAAGTCGATCACGCAAGCTCTTAGCATATCTTCCAAGGTTTTAATAGTTCTTTCACTTTGCCTGTCGGCTTGTGGATGGTATGCAGTACTCATGTCGAGCCTATTCCTCAGAGATTTCTGCAAGGACGTCCAGAATCGTGAAGTGAATCTACTATCTATGTCGGAAATTATGGACATTGGCTCACCATGTAATCGTATAACCTCTTTGATGTACGTTATAGTCAATTTGTCCATCTTGTCGAAATTCTTTTATAGGCAGGAATTGCATGGATTTGGTCAATCTATCGACGATCACCCAAATGGTATAAAGACCACCCGTTGTTTTGGGTAACTTGGTTATGAATCCATTGTGATCCGTTCCTACTTCCCCTCGGGTATCTTGGGTTGTTGTAGTAAACTCGAAGGCTTTTTATATTCTACCTTAACTTTGGCGCAAGTTAAACACTTGCTTACAAAGTTAGCGATCTCGGCCTTCATATTCAGCCACCAATACAACTTCCTAAGGTCCAGATACATCTTGTCTGAACTGTGATGTATGGAATAGCAAGTTTTGTGCGCCTCTTTCACAACGATGTCTCTAAACCCACCGAACTTTGGTATCCAGATTCGGTTCATGAGGTAGTATGCTCCGTTACCCTTAACCTCCAGGTTCTTACCCATTCCTCTTAAGTTTTCCCCTATCGCATTTTCTGGTTTCAAAGCTACTAATTGCGCTTCCTTGATTTGCGTGGTTAGATGCGGATGGATCGTCATGGTTAACCCCCTTACTCGGCGGCCAGAGTATTCTTTTCTACTTAATGTATCCACTACTATATTGGCCTTACCCAGATGATAACGAATATTGCATTCGTAATCATTTAATAGCTCCACCCATCGCCTTTGCCTCATGTTGAGTTCCTTCTGATTGAGGATGTGCTGGAGACTCTTATGATCGATGAAGATTGTGCATTTCGTGTCATAGAGGTAGTGCCTCTAGATCTTTAGGGTAAATACTACTGCTCCCAGTTCGAGGTCATGGGTAGTGTGGTTGTCGTCGTGCGTCTTAAGTTGTCTTGAAGCATAGGCGATGAGATTTCCTCTCTGCATGAGCACACACCCGAGACCATGATTCGAGGCATCACAATAAACCATAAAGTCTTCAGTTCCTTCTGGAAAAGATAAGATTGAAGCGCTACACAGAGCTTGATTTAGCTTTTGGAATGCGGTTTCTTGGCTCTTTCCCCAGTTGAACGCCACACTCTTTTGGGTTAGAGTGGTAAGTGGCTTGGCAATCCTGGAGAAGTTTTGAATGAACCTGCGATAGTACCCCGCAAGGCCCAAGAATTTTCAGGTTTCGGTTGGTGTCCGTGATGCAGACCAGGTCTCGATCGCCTTGATCTTCGAGGGGTCAACATGTATTCCATCCTTGCTAACCAGATGGCCAAGGAAACCAACTTGTCGGATCTAGAATTCACACTTGGAGAATTTGGTGTATAGCTTCTCCACTCTCAGTGTCTCTAATACTTGCCGTAGGTGCTGACGGTGTTCTTCCTTGCTTCGTGAGTAGACCAGGATGTTGTATATGACGATAATCACAAATTTATCGAAGTACGGTCGACACACCCGATTCATCAGATCGATGAATATTGCGGGTGCATTTGTCAATACGAAAGGCATTACTACAAACTCGTAGTGACCGTAGCGAGTCCGAAATGCAGTCTTCGAAAAATCCTCCTCTTGGACCCGCAGCTGGTGATAACTGGACCTTAGATCGATCTTGGAAAATAACTCACCCCTTGGAGTTGGTCGAATAGGTCGTCGATTCAGGGTAAGGGGTATCTGTTTTTTGATAGTGAGTTTATTTAGTTCGTGAGAATCGATGCACATGTGGAATGATCCATCCTTTTTCTTTACAAATAAGACCGGAGCTCCCCAGGGTGAGAAGCTCGGTATGATGAATCCCTTGCTCAGCAACTCGTTCAGTTGGCTGGACAGCTCTTGCATTTCGGTTAGTGCGAGTTGGTATGGTGCTTTGGCTACGGGGGTAGCACCGGGTATTAGATCGATTCGGAATTAGACTTGTCGTGCAGGTGGTACTCCAGGAAGGTCCTCAGTAAATAAGTTAGGGAAATTGCAGACCTCCGGAATATCCTTGATGTCTTTTACCTCTCGTTTCTTATCTACTACATGGGCTAAGAAGGTAGAATATTCCTTGCGGAGATAATTTTGGGCATTGAAACAAGAGATGATTTGTAGGTTCTATCTAGGTTTGTTTCCATAGATGACGAGAGTTTTTCCATTTGGTAGGTTAAGGAGAACAACCCTTTCGTAACACAGGATGTCGGCTCGATTTGAACTCAGCCAAACCATTCCAATAATGACGTCGAATATTTTTATAGAAATAGTCATCGGATCGATTTCGAATGAGTGGTTATCTAGAATGAGGGTACACCCTGCATATATGTCGCTAGTGTTTTCTATCTTTCCATTTGCAATTTCTACGGTGTATATATCTTTTAGTGATTTCGTATTGCAATTAAGCAAGTGTTTGAAATGGTGACTAACGAAACTCCTCTCCGATCCACTATCGAATAGTATGCATGCATCAGAGTTATCGAGAAGAAACGTACTGGTAACCATCGTGGGATCTTCTATTGCTTCCTCGTGTCCTATAGCTAGGACTCTTCCCACGCCACCAGTATTAGCGTTCCTTGCCTTCGGGCAGTCTCTTTTGAAGTTCCCCGTCTCACCGAAGCCATAGCAGGCTCGACCTATCCCAATGTTGGTTCCTTGATTAATTGGTTGTGCGGGTGTCTTACAGAAGCGAGTTGTATGCCCCTTCTTGTTACAGTTGTTTCAGTGCATCTCGCGACAAGGTATAGTGTGATGAAAGTTGCACCTGTTACATATGGGGAGGTTCCCAACGTATTGTCGCAGAGGTACTGGAGCAGCAGGGGAAGTTGCGGCATGAACTGCCATGATTTGTTGCTTCTTAGAGGAGTCTTGGGTTGGTTGGTTCTTGTTGTTCCAGAACTTTCGTTTATTGCTCCCCCTCTTGCTTGCTCGGTAGTGGCTGCCACCGTACTCTGGCCGACTCTATGATCGATAAGACTTTGCGCCAGTTCATTGGCACTATCAAAAGTAGCAGGACTTTCGGATAGTACATTCCCTTGAATTTGAGGAGACAACCCCCATATGTATCTTTCCAGCTTCTTGCCCTCCGGGGTAACCATCCAAGGACATAGAACGGCTAAATCACTGAATCAAGTGGTGTAGGCCGTGAGGTCGGAGCTGATCATCCCAAGAGTCCAGAGCTCCAGTTCTAGGTTCTATATCTCGCCACTTGGGCAGTACTCCTTCATCATCATGGTCTTCAAGTCTTCCCAGCTCATCGATTTAGCAACTGGAATCGTCAATGACTTTACTGTTGGATTAATGTCTCAGTCCATAACTATATTTGGTATGCACTTGACCTGACCCGGCATGGTCCATTTGGGTTGCATGGCATCATGCATTTGGATAGACTAAATGAGAGAAATAAGACACTTATGGTTATTAATATATTATAAGTTCTAATATATCAATAATAAGAATAATAATATTTAATTAGTATTGATCAAGAATTAATTTAGAATTAATTATGTGATCAAAAGAAGACTAATTTAATATATGGGTTGATTGTGTAAATCATCCATAACTTATATAGTTGGCCAAAGCTCCATGGATAATCAAGTTAGGTTAAACACATAGGATGCTCCATGGAGGTTACATAACCCATGGCTCATGGGAATGAAAGGTCATGACAATTAGGGTTTACATGGTGTAACCCTAATTGTAACACACTATATAAGCATCATATTATTCACCAAAATTGGCCACTAGTGTGTGAAAAGAAGGGCTAGCTGATTTCAAGAAGTGTGGATTTCTCTCTAAGTTATTCCAAGAGCATTTGATGTTGTGTGAGCCATTTGAGGTGTCACATTTGAGGCACTAGGCACTCAAGCCCCATGGAGTCAAGCTACACTACAAGAGTATGTATTCTATCTATATTATTACCTAAGTATCTATGACTGTATGTTAGATAGGGTAATACCTTGGAATATTAGTATTTTCATGTATATTAGAGAAAACATAGATCCAAGGTATTTAGTGTTGTATGTACACTATAGGAGTTTTAGAATGCTCAAAACCCAACAGTGGTATCAGAGCCTAGGCTTGTTTTCCTGTATACTTGATGCAATTGCTGAAAAATTGAAGTCTTTGTGATGTCTGGGCAGTGGAGTCGCTGAGTTCCTGTTGGGTCTTGAGCATTCTAACACTCCTATGGTGTACATGCAACCCTATAAACCTTGGATCTATTTTTTCTCTATTATACATGCAAATAAGAACTTTCCAAGGCTTTAATCCTAACTAGCATATTATGATGTTCTTAATCTACAAAGTACTAGTTAGAGGACATACCTTTTGATGTAGCTTGATGTCTTCAAGCTTTAAGAGCTTAGCCCCAATAGTGTGGAAGCCTCAAGTGGGATCACAAATCACCAAGACACCTTGGAAGACTTTATAGAATATGAATACTTGGTTCTCTCTTAGTGAAATCGGCTAGCCCCCTTAGTGTATCCACACTAGTGCCCATTTCACCAACCAAGGACATCTTTATATAGTATGGAGGATTAGGGTTAAACCCTAATACCCATGACCTATCATTTCCTAGGATCCATGGGTTAAACACTCCATGGACTATCCATGAAAGCTTAGCCCAACCTAAATGAACTTGGCCCATTCCATATATATAAGAGTCCATATTTAATTAGTTCCTTTTGATCACTGAATTAATTATAAATTAATTCTTGATCAATACTAATTAAATAATATGATTCCATATTAATATATTAGAACTTATAATATATTAATATTAATCATAAACATACTATTATCAAAAGATTATCCATATAAATTGTGTCGGTGAAGTGCAACCCAAACGGACCATGCCGGGTCGGGTCAAGTACATACCAAATATAGTTATGGACTTAGACATTAATCCAACAGTCTCCCACTTGGATAAGTTTAAAACTATTATTGCGTATGACTTCAAACCTAACTGGCAATCGTAGCTCTTAAAGCCGCTGTCGAACTCTGACCTTGTCGATGAACTCTGACCTTTGTCAATGACTTGTCCATTAGATAAGGGATCATATATTCCTCCATTCTAGATATCATATGGACTGAGACATGGATTATAATCATTCTCTCTGTCCATTTGTTGTTTCCCGATTTCCGATTTATGACGACTGACTAATGAACAAATCAAATTAGTCCTGGCCCGGCCGAGCACTTCCATTTGTCATCATCAAATCATCGAGGGGCCCACAGATATCGCTTTTATCCCGAAGGTAAAAGGAATGGATAAACTTCGACTCATATGGCTTGTTCTACTACTTGTCGAATCATACACAAAGGCACGTTTTATATCACCGAGTTACCAAATGCGTTTTCGTGCAATCAATGTACAATCAACTCATAGTAACAACTCATATCTCTAGGTTTGAAGAATGTAAGATATTATCGTCTCATGATCACTCGTGATAAAATCCATGAAGTGATTCCAATGAGCGCGGGTTGAATCCAATACTCAGAACTTATGAGCACTCATGAGTGTTGTAGCCCTTTGTCCAACACCTTAGACCTCTACAAGCCAACCCATGACAGTCTTAATTCATATCTACTTCCAACATATGACCGACTGTGGATGGTTTGACTAACTTAGTCATTCCGGAAGAATAACCCAGTTTATTCGGGAAGTCAAAACATGCAAAGTGAAACACAATAATAATTGAATCCAATATGGTATCAAACCCTATGAACATAAATAAAACACCTTTTATTTATCACCATATGATTACACATTATTCATTGTATACTGTTTCAGCTATCAACTTTATTCTTGAATTTAAAACAATAGTTGTCCCATGCTCCAAGCATGTACACTATGTTTTTTCTAAACACTGGTCATGCCATACACCAAGTATGCATACTATGTTAGTCTATGATCTTTACTTTGTGAACTAGATCAATTGAACATAACTTCAATGATTCTCTTTTCACACTCCCAAATCCTTACTACAAATACAAGAATTCCAAATTCATGCCATTTACTGAAATTTGTTAGATTCTAAACTTATATGCATTAATCCCCTTGTAATGATTATGCACAAAGTCAGAAAGACTTGACAACAATCATTACAGAGTATTCCAAAGGAGATCAGCTCCTTGGAAACATCCTTCTTGCATTAAGTTTCCTTAATCTTACACAGATTGAAAATTCTAACTTTGAAACATTTCCAGATTCTATTTTGACTATCACTTCTGAACAAGAGTTGACTCCTTACAGATTATGTCAATATGATCCTTCCAGAATTATCACTATACTTCCAACTATCCTTGAGCAACCAATCTTTGGTAAACCTTAGATTGTCCTCGACAATTGTTTAATCCTTTTAGTCATTTCCAGTTCTAAATCTTTTCCCTTCTTAATGCCCCAGGCATTTGGAAAATTTTAGAAAGGATGAATATAGCACATGTAATCGATCCTATATCTGAAGCATATGAGAATCGATTCATGATATCTCACATAAAGACTAAACCGGTCTTTTGCTATAACATATCCATTTCAATTTGCCAAGTTCTCATAATTCAGATTATGAAAAGGGATGCCGTGATCATAATCGAATTTTAGAATGCAAATAATGGACTCATATACAAAATTTCCTTATGTTGAGCCATTCCAACATGAAATTCATATATATCCTTGACTAAATGATTAAAACCTCATGATCTAAGCTTATAGATTTGAGATGAAGTATAATTTCCTCTCCCTTAATTATAGCAAAACAACCTTTTTCCCAATTGAAACTTTTGTTTTCTATAATTAACATTGCTAACTTGCAATACTTATCATAATTATCATGCTCCCACTAACATGATGATTATTAGCATAACACTTATGCTCCCACTAGCTTTGACATGTACTCAGAAATCAGCTGACTTTCTTACCAAAGTTCAGATTTCTGATACTAGATTGTTTTGATAAAACTTAATCAAAAGCATACACCTTCCCTTAGATAACACACTTGTGTGTATAAACAATTATGAAGAGGGATGCCGTAATCATAATGGTTAGACCTTTTTGCTACGTCTCACAAGTCCAGGTTAGTGTGTCGGTAAACCACACACGCTCCACTAACGACTTTGAGAATGCAAATATCACAATTGCTATCTAGCTAAAATCTACTTAGTGAAAGTGTTTCCTCACCATCATTTTCATGAATCGGAGAAAAACCTTATGACACTTAGATTTTTATGGTGGATGTGTTCTTATCCATGTGAATTGTCAAAACCATAGTCACAAGACAAGGATAATGACAAATCCAAACTCATATGGATTGAACTCAATCTTAACTTCTTGCCACCTGGCAGCTCAAGGGCCTGCCATTGCTTCCAAGTTGTTGTGCAACACATTGAGAACTCTAAGAACTCATATGCAAAGCCAACTTTAACTGGAATGGGCATAGACTATGTCAACATGATAGGTTATAAACCTCAAGTCGTGTGCTAGTGAAGAACTTTAGGTTTTACTCTTGATTAGTTCTTGAGACTTTCAAGACTTTTAAGACTCCCACTGTCCTCTTGACATATAAGACTTTCTTGTCAGTTATTCAAGAGATAGTGTGGATTCTAACCAAGACAAACACTTCACACAATTGGCCTAAGTTGGTCTTTGTTTTATCCAAAACATCACAACTTACCAATTTCAAATGTACAAGAGTAGAAAACTTTTACTCTTACATTTGACAAGTGTTTTAAACCTTCTTAGAGACATGTCACTCAAGTTACAATCTTGGAGTATGACTCTAAGACTTGTATTGGAACGAAGTATGACTCATCTTCTTGATTTAACCACTTCAACAATTCAAGTTCCTCTTCTTAGTCATAAGAATGCACTAAGATTTCCTTAGAGAACTAATTGTGCTATGGTTTCTTAATCATTAAGATGATCACAAAACTGATACTAAAGTACTCTCCCATCTTTTCAGATTTGAGAAACATTTATCCTTCTGCCTAATTTGATTCTTCTTATTCGCTCTGCCATACATTGGAACCTTTTTCCAATGTCTCAGAGTTACACTTAAGCTTGTAAGTATAATCATATTTACTGAGCTTTAGTAAACTATGACGAATAGTCTTATCAAACTTTTGTAGTGGACTTAATCAGTGCACAAGAATGTGTACTCGATCCCTTAGTCCTTTACTTGACTCACACATCCATGTGAACAAGTAATTAGTCTTAATTTTCCAAAACTTGAAAGTTCTCATTCATCATGCTATACAACTTGCATGATTCCAAGTTCCGGTCCAATTGAGACTTGGGTGATGAGAATCTTTCCTTATTTGGTAAATCTAGACATTACCACAAATGAAAGAATCAATTTCACATTTCCACTCTTGCTATTAATGGAATCATATAAGCAACAATTTTTCCTCAAATGCCATTGTAAGGATATTTTAAAAAAAATAAAATCAAAATTTTCTTTTATTTTAAAACTTTGCGGAAAAACTTATCCTTACAATCCATATGAAAACTTGTTATTATCTACTCCTAAGCAATATCTCATAACTCCTAAGAAGTAGCTCAAAAATCCGATCTTCAAACTATGTGATAGAAATCCATCTACGCCATCAGATTCAGCATATTCTTTCTTTAAGTTTCTTCACTTTTCTTTGATTCTTAAAACATCACCATGTGACCGAGTCACATCATGTATCAGGAATCTCATAATCGAAACTTAGCAGAGTTAGATAGGTGAATGACGATTCACCAATTTCCACAAAGATAAACGAAATGTATTATTAGGTTTTAATTGGTTTTGAAACTCCTAGATCTTTGAGATTCATTGAACTGTTCAAAGGCATGTTTCAATCTCGAGTGTGCCCTTCAGGTTTTGTGACTGGGATGCCGAGGATCACAAAACAAGGTGTGAAGTAACCATGCAAATTACTTGGTACCCTTAAGTGTTTACCCCTCAATCGATGTGCCGGTAAACCACACACGCTCCATCGATACTATGATAAATATTAAGTCGCCCTTTACCTACCTTGTTAAGTCCAGGTTAGTGTGCCGGTTAACCACACACGCTCCACTAACGACTTAGACAAAGTGTAAAGTGTAATTTCATGGATTAGCACCTTATTCACATTTTCCTAAGTAACTAAGATTGGGTATTATTAAGAGTTTAGTTACTTAGTATTTATCATTAATACTTTTAATGAAGGGAGAATTATAGTCTTGTCAAACCCGTTCGGCTAACGACCCTCCACCGGTCAAGCAAGCGGTGGGTGAGAGTGGACACCCATTAAGTTGCCATTTTATAGGCAACAACCTTATACCCACCTTATAGACCGGCTTCTTGAATGAGGCGTACTATTAAGACAGACTTTACTCTTATATATATATATATATATATATATATATATATATATATATATATATATATATTATTAACTTATAATATTATAAAGTATAAGGGTTGAATTTTAACTCTTTAAAATTCTAAGGGCTAACTTGGAATTAAAGTATTCATAAGTGAAAACTTTTCAAATTCCAAAACTTGAGGGCAAGTTTTGAAACTATTCAAAACTAATTAATTCCATAACTTATGTGTTTAAAGTAGTTTTAATCCAAAAACTCTTCAAGTTCCATAACTTGAGGACAAGTTATGGAAGACTTTAAACTAATGAAAGAATTAACTTTTCTTTATTTTATAACTTATGAAATTAATTAAGGTTACACTTTATTTATTTATTTTTATTAATGAAGTGACTCTTGAACCTCCATAACTTAAGGACAAGACTCTTCATCTTTTGTAACCATTGCCAACTTTTATGAGTTTTATGAAACTTAAATGTGACTTTTCATATAACTTGAGGACAAGTTACAAAAACACATTTTAGAATCAACTCTTAGATTAATTTGGATTGAAAACAACTATTTCACTCAACTTTCTATTAATCTAAGCAACTCATATAAAGAAGATAATTCAAATCAAACTTTTCCATGTAATTAGAGTAACACTTTAAACTAATACAAAATATGAATCTATTGACAATTATCTTTGAAATTGGATTAGCATGAACATTACCACATCAAAAACAAATTTATAAGTCCAAAACATCTTTGGGTAATGTTCCTAGTCCAATTCCAGCCAAAAAAGTCGAGTTTATGCTGTCTGGGGGTCCAACTCGTCGAGTGCACGAACCAACTCGGCGAGTTGGATGCTTTTTGCCTTGGACTCGGCGAGTCCATTCATGGACTCGGCAAGTCTGCTGGGCAGACAACATCAAAACTCGTTTTTCCAGCTCCTTTTGCAAGTATAACAAGAAAACAAGCCTAGTCTCTGATACCACTGTTGGGTCTTGAGCATTCTAACACTCCTATGGTGTACATGCAACCCTATAAACCTTGGATCTATGTTTTCTCTATTATACATGAAAATAAGAACTTTCCAAGGCTTTAATCCTAACTAGCATATTATGATGTTCTTAATCTACAAAGTACTAGTTAGAGGACATACCTTTTGATGTAGCTTGATGTCTTCAAGCTTTAAGAGCTTAGCCCCAATAGTGTGGAAGCCTCAAGTGGGATCACAAATCACCAAGACACCTTGGAAGACTTTAGAGAATATGAATACTTGGTTCTCTCTTAGTGAAATCGGCTAGCCCTCTTAGTGTATCCACACTAGTGCCCATTTCACCAACCAATGACATCTTTATATAGTATGGAGGATTAGGGTTAAACCCTAATACCCATGACCTATCATTTCCTAGGATCCATGGGTTAAACACTCCATGGACTATCCATGAAAGCTTAGCCCAACCTAAATGAACTCGGCCCATTCCATATATATAAGAGTCCATATTTAATTAGTTCCTTTTGATCACTGAATTAATTATAAATTAATTCTTGAACAATACTAATTAAATAATATGATTCCATATTAATATATTAGAACTTATAATATGTTAATATTAATCATAAACATACTATTCTCAAAAGATTATCCATATAAATTGTGTCGGTGAAGTGCAACCCAAATGGACCATGCCGGGTCGGGTCAAGTACATACCAAATATAGTTATGGACTTAGACATTAATCCAACAGTTCCCTCATGGACTCGACGAGTCCAAGACAAAACTCATCCAACTCGGCGAGTTGGTTTGTGCACTCAACGAGTTGGACCCCCTAACAGCTTATCTTCGAGTTTTGGTGCTGGAATTGGTCTAGAATCATTATTTTAAACTGTTTTGGACTTATACAAACTATTTTTCGATGTGATAATGATTATGGTAAACCCATTTCAGAGTTGTTATCAAAATTTCAAGTTTTATATGGTTAATTTTATGATTCTTGAAATTTTTGATATGCATGTTCTTGAACTTATGAGTTTTGATGATCATAGGAATTATTTGTAACCTTCTTGGTAGTTTAATTCTTGATCATTATGTGTTTTAATGGAGTCCATAACTTGTCCTCAAGTTATGGATAACCAAAAGTCACAAGTTATTAAATCCATTAAAAGAACACAATGGTTACATAAAATGAAAAGTCACTCATTTTTAATAAACCATTAAATCATAAGTTATGAGAAAAGAAAAACTTCCATAAGTTATGAATTATGAAACGTCACTTTCTTAATTAGTTTAAAGTCTTCCGTAACTTATCCTCAAGTTATGGAACTTGAAGAATTTTTTAATTAAAAGTACTTTAAACACATAAGTTATGGAATTGAAAAGTTTTGAAAGTTACAAAACTTGCCCTTAAGTTTTGGAATTTGATGAGTTTTCTTATGAATACTGTAATTCCAAATTAAGCCCTTAGAATTTTAAAGAATTAAAATTCAACCCTTATACTATTATAATATTATAGGTTAATAATATATATATATATATATATATATATATATATGTATAAGAGCAAGTCGTCCTACCATTAGTAGGCCTCATTCACGAAGTCGGTCTATAAGGGGGTATAAGGTGGTTGCCTATAAAATGGCAACTTAATAGATGTCAACTCTCACCCACCGTTTCCTTGATAAGTGGAGGGTCGTTAGCTGAAAAAGGTAGGACAAGAACCATAATTCTCCCTTCATTAAAAGTATTAATGATAAATACTAAGTAACTAAACACTTATAGATCCCAAATCTTAGTTACTTAGGAAAATGTGAATAAGGTGCTAATCCATGAAACCACACTTTGCACTTTGTTTAAGTCGTCAGTGGAGCGTGTGTTGTTAACCGGCATACTAACCTGGACTTAACAAGGTAGGCAAAGGGTAAATTAATATTTATCATAGTATCGTTGGAGCGTGTGTGGTTAACCGACACATAGATTGAAGGGTAAATATTAAGGGTACCAAGTATATTTGCATTGTTACTTCACACCTTGTTTTGTGATCCTTGGCATCCCAGTCACAAAACCTAAAGGGCACACTCGATATTGAAACATGTCATTGAAAAGTTCAATGAATCTCAAAAGATCTTGGAGTTTCAAAACCAATTAAAACCTAATTAAATATTTCGTTTATCTTGGTGGAAATTCGTGAATCGTCATCCACCTACCTTCAAATATCTTATAGCTTGGATTACGGCATCCCTCTTCCAAGTTATAAAATATTGTGTTGGGTCCTAGCCTTAATATTTCATATTGGGTGTTATATTAAGGACTTAAATCAACTTACTTGAATTTCTCCCATTGAGAAGTCTAGTTCAGACAACAATGATCTTCCCAAATCAAGCTTTCTAATGAACATGATTTCCCAAGTTTGTCTCATGGAAATCATACTTCTCTTCCTCCACCTCCTTCAATTATTCTCCCTACCCAACAAGCTCAAAGACTTTAAAAGTTCAAGATCACTCAATCCCAACTCACAATAAAACAAAAAAATGGAAGTCTTGTGTGCACTCATGTCTTAGGCCTGGAGTTACAAATTATCAGGTTGAGAATGTTGGGTGTCATTATCCCAAGGAAGTTGGCTATTGACTGGGTCTTTCAGTCACTTCGTGAGTCATATAGAAAGACTTCTATGTGACAGGTCATGACATGACCATAATGGATCTTTCTTATTTGCTTACTGCTGCTGAATCAGAAATGGTTTGGTGCAATAGTCAAGAAAATATGGATGGAAGGTTTATTTCTCAAACTTCCATGGACATGGAGAATGGTAAAATTGGAAGTCCATAAAAGCTTTCTCTTCCCAATGGAAAGGGATCGGCCTTGGTCGACCCGGTTGACCAGAAGGTAAAGAGAAAGTCTAAGTCTGGGAGAGCCTTTTGTACCATTCCTAAAGAGTCTATGTTTTCATTGTGAAGAAAAAGGGAAATTGGAATCAAAGCTGCCCTAGCTACCTGAAAGAAAGAAGAATCAAAAGTTTTACTTTGTTTCAGGTAAGTCCACTATCTAACTCTCTTAAGTTTCATTTGAAGATTCTTAATACATTTTAATGTATGAAAGGATCAAGCAAAGGGTAGGAAACTTAAAGAAAAGAGTATGCTAAATCTGATCGCGTAGATGGATTTCTATCGCATGGTTTGATGATCAGATTTACTTCTTAGGAGTTATGATAGATTGCTAGGAAACCTGAAATATCATAGTTTTCATTTGAAGTTGCATTGTAAGGAAAAAGGATTTTCTGCATTTTGAAAAAATAAATAAAAGTTTTCTTTATTTTATATCTCCTTACAATTGCATTCATTAAAACTTGATGTTTGTATGTTTCTAGCAATATTGGAAATATGAATTTGATTCTTTCATTTGTGGGGGGGTCTAAATTTATCAAATAAGGAATGATTCTCATCACCCAAGTTTCAATTGGACCGAAACTTGGAATCACGCAAGTTGTTTAATATGATGAATGAGAATTTTCATTTTTGGAAAATTAAGACTAGTTTCTTGAGTCACATATACATGTGACTCAAGTGAAGGACTAAGGGATCAAGTACACATTATTGTGCACTAGCCAAAGTCCACCACAAAAGATGAATGAAACTATTCATCATGATTTACTAAGGTTTAGTAATATGATTATACTTACAAGCTTAAGTATAACTCTGAGACATTGGAAAAATGCCAAATGTATGGCAGAGTGAATAATAAGAATAAAATTAGGCAGAAGGATAAAAGTTTCTCAAATCTGAAAAGATGGGAGAGTACTTTAGAATCATGATTTATGATCATCTTAATGATTTTGAGACCTTATAACAATCCATCCTCTAAGTGCCTTTTGATAGTTAAGAATAGGAGTTATGAATTGTTGAAGTGGTTAAATCAAGAAGAGGATTCATACTTGGTTCCAAAAAGAAGTCTTAGAGTTATACTCTTGTCTTAAAGAAGGTTTAAAACACCTGTAAGACTAAAAGCTTTATACTCTTGTACATTTGAAGTTGGTAAGTTGTGATGTTTTGGATAAAATAAAGACCAACTAAGTCCAATTCTATTAAGTGTTTGTCTTGATTAGAATCCACACTATCTCTTGAATATTTGACAAGGAAGTCTTATAGGTCAAGAAGACAGTGGGAGTCAAAAAGATCCTGAAATGGTTTCAAGAACTAATCAAGAATAAAACCTGTATTTCATCACTAGCACACAACTAGAGGTTTATAACCTATCTTGCTGACATTTATGTGCCCATTCTAGTTAAGTTGGCTATACATTTGTGTTCTCCATGTTCTCAATTGTTTGCATAACTACTTGGAAGCACTGGCAGGCCCTTGTACTGCCATGTGGCAAGAAGTTTAGATTGCACAAGGTCAATCCATATGAGTTTGGACTTGTCACTAACCTTGTCTTGTGATTATGGTTTTGACAAATTCACGTGGATAAGAACAAATACACCATAAAATCTAAGGGTCATAAGTTTTCTCTCCGATTCATGAAAATGATGGTGAGGAAACACTTCCACCAAGTAGAATTTAAGTAGATAGTAATCTTTGCATTCTCAAAGTCATTAGTAGAGGTCTAACCAATTGAGACTATGATTACGGCATCCCTTTTCATAATTCTTAAATTGTTTAGACACACCAGTGAGCTATTTACAATAAGGTGTATGATTTTGATAAAGTCTTATCAAAGCAATCTAGTATCAGAAATTTGAACTTTGGTAAGAAAGTCAATAAAGTACTGATTTCTAGAAGTCCACTAATTTCTAAATACATGTCAAAGCTAGTGGGAGCATAAGTACTATGTTGATAATCATCATGTTAGTGGGAGCATGATAATTATGATAAGTATTGCAAGTTAGCAATGTTAATTATAGAAAACAAAAGTTCAACTTGTGAGGTTGAAAGGGTTGAAAAAGTTGTTTTGCTATAATTAAGGGGGAGGAAATTATATTTTGTTTCAATTCTAAAAGGCTTAGAATGAGATTTTAATCATTTTAGTCAAGAATATATATATATATATATATATATATATATATATATATATATATATATATATATATATATATATATATATATATATATATATGAATTTCATGATGGATTGGTTCAACTTAAGGAAATTTTATATATTGTGTTCTTAAAATTCGGTTATGATTATATATATATATATATATATATATATATATGAATTTCATGATGGATTGGTTCAACTTAAGGAAATTTTATATATTGTGTTCTTAAAATTCGGTTATGATTACGACATCCCTCTTCATAGTCAAATTTTGAAAACATGGCAAACAAAAATTATTGTAGCAAAAGACTGGTCTACAATCATGTCTTTATGTGAGACATCATGAATCATGCCCCGTTTGCTTTGGGTAGAAGATCGACTGCATGTGCTATAATATTTTCCTTTCTAAATTTTCCAAATGCCTTGGGGCATTAAGTGGGAAAAGGTCTAGAATTGGATATGACTAAATTGATTAAGCAATTGTCGAGGACAATCTAAGATTTTACCAAAGATTGGTTGCTCAATGACAGTTGGAAGTATACTGTTAATATTGAAAGGACCATATTGACATATTCTGGAAAAGAGACAAATCTTGTTAAGAAGTAGTAGTCAAAATAGGAATATGGAGTTGTCTCCATAGGTGGAAGTTATATGTGTAAGATTAGAAAACTTAATGCAAGAAGGATATTCAAAGCAATGTGCTTTGAGACTTCATCTCCATGGAATTGATCTCCATTGGAGTAACCTATAATGATTGTTGACAAGTCTTTGTGACTTTGTACATATTCATTACAAGAGGGTCTATGCATATAAGTTTAAAATCTAAACAAATTTTGGTAAATGTAAGGAATTTGGAATTCTTACATTTTTCGATAAGGATTTGGGAGTGTGAAAAGAGAATCATTGAAATTACGTTCAATCGATCTATTTCACAAAGTAAGGATCATAGACAAACATATATAGATTGCATACTTGATGTATTGCAAAGCTATTGTTTAGAAAACATAGTGTACATGCTTGGAGCATGGGACAACTAGTATTTTTTTAAATTCAAGTATAAAGTTGATAAAACCGAAACAATGAATAATGAGTAATCAGTATGGTGATAAATAAAAAGTGTTTTATTTATATTCATAGTTTTGATACCATATTAGGTTCATTTATTCTTGTGTTTCATTTTGCATGTTTTAACTTCCAGAATAAACTAGGTTATTCTTCCTGAATGACTAAGTTGTTCAAACCATCCACAGTCGGTCATATGTTGGAAGTAGATATGAATCAAGACTGTCATGGGTTGGCTTGTAGAGGTCCAAGTTGGTGGAAAAAGTGGTGCTACAACACTCATGAGTGCTCATAAGTTCTGAGTATTGGATTTAACCCGCGCTCATTTGAATCACTTCATGGATTTTATCACGAGTGATCATGAGACGATAATATCTTATATTCTTCAAACTTAGAGATATGAGTTCTTACTATGAGTTGATAGTACATTGATTGCACGAAAACGCATTGGTAACTCGATGTTATAAAACGTGCCTTTGTGTATGACTCAACAAGTAGTAGAACAAGCCATTTGATTCGAAGTTTATCCATTCCTTTTACCTTCGGGATAAAAACGATATCTGTGGTCCCCTCGATGATTTAGTGATGACACATGTGAGTGCTTGGCCAAGCCAGGACTGATGTGATTTGTTCAATCAGTCAGTCGTCATAAATCAAAAATCGGGAAACAACTAATGGACAGAGAGAATGATTATTAATCCATGTCTCAGTCCATATGATATCTAGAATGGTGGAATATATGATCCCTTATCTAGTGGACAAGTCATTGCCAAGGTCAGAGTTCAGTTACAAGGTCAGAGTTCGACAACAACTTTTTAAGAACTATGATTGCTAGTTGGGTTTCGATGTCATACGCAATAATAGTTTTAGACTTATCCAAGTGGGAGACTGTTGGATTAATGTCTAAGTCCATAACTATATTTGGTATGTACTTGACCCGACCCGGGATGGTCCATTTGGATTGCATGGCATCATGCACTTGGATAGACTAAATGAGAGAAATAAGACACTTATGGTTATTAATATATTATAAGTTCTAATATATCAATAATAAGAATAATAATATTTAATTAGTATTGATCAAGAATTAATTTAGAATTAATTATGTGATCAAAAGAAGACTAATTAAATATATGGGTTGATTATGTAAATCATCCATAACTTATATAGTGGGCCAAAGCTCCATGGATAATCAAGTTGGGTTAAACCCATAGGATGCTCCATGGATGCTCCATGGAGGTTACATAACCCATGGGTCATGGAAATGAATGGTCATGACAATTAGGGTTTACATGGTGTAACCCTAATTGTAACACACTATATAAGCATCATATTATTCACCAAAATTGGCGACTAGTGTGTGAAAAGAAAGGCTTGCCGATTTCAAGAAGTGTCTATTTCTCTCTACGTTATTCCAAGAGCATTTGATGTTGTGTGAGCCATTTGAGGTGTCACATTTGAGGCACTAGGCGCTTTAGCCCCATGGAGTCATGCTACACTACAAAAGGTATGTATTCTATCTATATTATTACCCAAGTATCTATGATTGTATGCTAGACAGGGTAATACCTTGGAATATTAGTATTTGCATGTATATTAGAGAAAACATAGATCCAAGGTATTTAGGGTTGCATGTACACCACAGGAGTGTTAGAATGCTCAAAACGTAGCATTTAAATGGTCGCTCCACTAAGTGAGGGCACTGTCGGAGAAGGTGCAAGCCGCGAATATGAATTTGCTTGCTTCAGTGCATGTGTAGATCTCGAAGACTGGTTTGGTCTTCGCGAACCATTGCATTAGAGTGATGACGCCTCTGCTCTCATTGAAGGGTTTGGGCTTGCCGTTAGAAAAATCTTTGTAGGAGCATTCCCTCGGACGTCCCTAGCTATCCCCGTGGTTGGAAGTCGTTGCACCACTTCCCGCTCCACTCGCACCATTAGTGTTTATTTCAGCCAGGGCAGCTGCCGCGGCGGTATCTATCTCAGTTCGTATTATCACAGGATCGTACTAAGGAGGCGGCAGTGGTGGGTTTTTGAAACGCCTTGGATTCTTCCGTGGTGGCATGATTCTGCCATAATTTTAAAGACGAAATGAATATAAGTCTTTGAGTAACGGTTATCAGTCAGGTGTTGTTGAACCAATCTAGTTTAGTTCCTAATGTACTATGTTCCCGACTTTAACATATATGCAAGTAATTCATAATGAAAGTTCATGAGTCCGAACTTATGAATCCGATAGTAGTGCCTTAATGAAGTACTTGTAACTTGATCCATACTATGTAACATCCTGATTTCCCAGGTATATTATTTTATTTAATTATTTTGGAGTTTGAGGAGGAACTCGGCGAGTTGGAGCCAAGACTCGCCGAGTAGGGTCGCGGATGTTCATCCGGGTTCACGTCCGGACTCGGCGAGTCCATTAGTGGACTTGGCGAGTCCACGCTGTTTAATGAAACCCTAATCCCCCGGGTTTGGAGCCTATTTAAGGGCACTTATAGCCTCCCGTTGCGGCTACCAGTCCCTTGAGAGAACCCTAAGTGAGCCAAATCGTTGTGAGGGAGAAGAGGTCGCTTTTGATCCTTGAACCCTTGGTTTAGCAAGAAGAAGGTGACAAGAGCAAAGAGGAGGTGTGATTCAACCAGTTCCAGAGTTCAGAGACATCATTTTTGAGGTAATGGTTCGAACCTCCTTCAGTTTTGGTGTTGATCATTAGATTTAGGGTTTTCTAACCCCTTTGGAGAGTGATTATGTGAAGCAAATGGTCCCTCTTCGATTTTGTGCCTTGGATCTGGACTCAAAGAGGTCTAGAGACCTTGACCCTTGGAGCTTTATGGACCAGTTTGGGGTTATTGGCCTTAGGTTGCCATTTTTGGGACTAAATCTCCTTTTGATGCCTTGTTGTGGTCCTACAAGCATCAAGTTTCGAACTGTACGTGGCATTTATGCTTGGGGAGGCCAGATCTATGGTTTGGGGAAACAAATCTGACCTCAGGAGGTCAGTAGAGTTTGTGCATGGCATGAACTCGCCGAGTTGTTCTTGAGACTCGGCGAGTAGGGTTAGGGTTTCACGTAAATTGCTCAGTGAATAGACTTGCCGAATTGGGGGATGAGTCAGTGAGTCAGGAGGGGGTTAGAGGATTGGAGTTCAAGGCAGTACTCGCCGAGTTGTTCTTGAGACTCGGTGAGTTGAGTCGGGGTAGCCCTGCGATTCCTGTCTGGTATGACTCATCGAGCATAGGGAGGGACTCGACGTACCAAGCGGGACAAAGAGTTAATGGACATGTGTGTACTCGCCGAGTCACCGGAGTGCACTCGGCGAGTTGGGTCAAAGTTTGACCGTTAACTTTTGTTGACTTTTAGGGTTTGGTCAGCAATGTGGCCTTTGGGCCAAGAAGGGGGTAAAATGGTCTTTTACCCTTAAGAGCGTGCAAAGAGAGGAATGATTCTAGTCTCGAGAGTTATGTTCAAGAGAGCATTTTCCTTATGTGATAGATGGTGGCGAGTTCGAGATGCAAGCGTGAGGACATCTGCTTCCTGCTTGCCAGGTGAGTCTTCTCACTATACTTCACCTTGAGTAGGTAACCAGAGTTATGTGACAGAGTACTTGTATGCTATGTATGTTATGTGTTGTACTACATTATTTCTATGTGATTTATGCTGTGCATGTTTACAGAGTTAGAACTGGAAGGTTCCCAGAGTTAGAACCGGAGGGTTCACAGAGTTAGAACCGGAAGGTTCACAGAGTACGGTCCACGGACCCACAGAGTTATAGCCTCGAGTGGCTAATATGTGTTATGTGTGGTATTTTGGGGAACTCACTAAGCTTCGTGCTTATAGTATTTTGTGTTATGTGTTTCAGGTTTTTCTCAGGATCACGGGACGGCACCGGCTCGATAATACACACCAGAGAAAGAGTCATGTTTTGAGGATCCTGGTTTATTATGCAAGTGAAAATGGAGTTATGTTTTTGTAATTCGATTATGAATGAGATTTTAAGAAAAGTGTTTTTAAGAATTAAACGATTATTTTTAAATGAAAAATTGTTTTGAAATTTACGGTGTTACATACGAGGTCCTATCCGCAATTGTTTGGTGTATATTTAGTCATATATAATTAAGATTTAATAGACCTTCGAATCTAATGGATCTACCCCAAGCCCACAACCAAACAAGGAACATGACTTAGAGGAGACACATTATTTCTATATCAAATTAAGTTTTTCTTAGACCTTCGAATCTAATGGGTCTGCCCCAAGCCCACAACCAAACAAGGAACAGTACATAGAGCGGACTCATCATTTCTAAATCACCAGGCTCCTAACTATATATAATTTTATTTTGTACACCAAAAAATTATAGATTCCACTGAGTAACGATATACACTGTTATGAATGTAGTGCTAGTGCTCTCAATGAAATAATATGCATGCCCATTTCATTGATATGATTTAGTACATAGAGTTTGGAAAATTTTGACCTTAGCGTAGGTCTACATCAATGCAAGAAAAGTTTCGATAGCAAGTAAATCCCTCGACTAGTGTATCCACTTCGTCGCAGGGTTGAAATTACACATAAAGGCGAGTAACACCAACGCATACTCATAAACCTACTCTATATCGGGACGGGCGTAGTGTAGAAACTACTCACGGCGGTTGCTGCTCTGGTCTTTGAGTTCCACCACTTGGTGCTCTGCTTCGGCCAGGCACCTCTCTAAAGTGGCATGATTTTCTCGAAGTGTCCGAACCTCAACCAGGGCTGCGGCCAACTCTATTTGGAGGGCTTCGGAGCGGTGTCTGGTCTGGTCGTGATCTCGGTCCAGTCGCTGAAGTCTAGTAGTGTTGACCAGAGTGACTGCATTAGTTGCTAGAAGTTGGTTGTACGAGACTCAGACATGGTCAGCCTGGCGCGAGATGCGGCCCACCATGACAGGGAGGGCTCTGTCAGCTGGACTTCCCTCTTCTAGGCTGTGGAAGTCCCTATACATTCCGAAAGGAGGGTGTTTCCTCTGTTCTTGGCTCCAGAGGTTCAAGGTTTCGGCCCATTGGGGCGCCGAAACTAGAAGTATTGTCGGGATACGGGGACCGGATTCAGGTTGTAGACTTCGAGCTCTTCCTCGGAGTCCTCGTCCATTCCTTCTTCGTCTTCATCTCCTCCAAGATCTTCCTCCGGGTCCTCTCCAAGATCTTCTTCGAACAATTCCTCGGGATCTTCTTCTATCTTTCCCCCGTTTCCTTGATTCGGGTAGTATGGGTCTCCTAGTAGGTGAAATCCTACCATGACGTCTGTGTGAGAATGGGGTGTAAGAGGTATGTAATGAATATTGCACTAGAGAAACATAAAAATATTCCTATAGCATTTTAATTGTTAGGTTCGTTCGTAAAGTATTTCTTGTAGGGATGTTGTTAGGTTATGAGGCTTGTTGCCCGTTGCGGTCATCTCCCGACATAAGTTAGTCACTTCTCATATGAATATAGTTGATCATGCTATATTCTTCCCAGACTTGATTACATACCTCGGGGCATCCCCGCAGCATACAACTCACCTTCTTTTATGTTTATGTTCTTCCTAGTCACGAAACTACACAACAAGTATGCATGTACTTATACTTTTAATGTGAATTACTTTTATTTCCAAAAGTATATTTGTATGAAATTGTTTACATTAGAGGGTTTGTCCCATTTGTGTTTCTAGTTTGTATGTCTTATGTGGTACGATATACATAGTTCACTATAAACGATGCTCTGATACCAATCTGTCACACCCCCAAACCTCAAATGGCAGAAACGTCTAGGGGTGGAGGACTTCATGTGTAGTATCATGACAAACGAATATAATACAATGATCACACTACATACAACCAATCATAAATATAATCGAGAAAGTTACATAGTTTCAAGTGTTACATGTTTCAAAATAGATTACAATATGACATCAAAAAAATAATTTGTCAAACACCGAAGCATTCCATTCCCAAGCCTGCGGTTACCTTAACTCATTGATTTCCTGATAATACAAGTAATTTTGAAAGAGTTTCAACAATTAAGTTGGTGAGTGCATAAGCTTTTAGATGTAGAGTTTGAAATCCTTTGTTTGTAAATGTAGGGTATACTCAAGAAAACCCAATATTTTCCTTATAAAAAAAATTGATGCGCAATCTTAAATTCCAAGACCGAGTGTATGTATGTCATTTCGTACATATAATAATGTATGCAGGTTTAAAAGAGTAAAAACCCCCTTATAGTAGCAATTCCCGTAAACTATATGTGTCGTTAACTCCTTATGTGAGTCGGTATAACCATGCCATGACTTAGTAGACCTGCTACAATGTTCTTTGGACGTCAGAATGTTATGACATTTGTCATCCATGGACTGTCGGCCGAGCTATTGCAAATAGCTTGGATGTGGGTTGTCACTCCCAATATAGATCTATATACAACTATCACACCCTCCCTAAAAGAGACTCTGGTTATAATTTTCAGGAATTTTAACACGTACTCTTAAGAGTAGAAATGAAGAAACGTCTCAATATTTATGTTAACGAGTTTATGTGTAGTGTGATTTCAAAAAAAAAAAACCATTATTCCGTAGTGTAATTGTACCCATTTTTGCATTGTATCCGTAGTGTAGAAATCCATAAAGTATATCTATTATAGTTTATTGTTCATGTTTTGTAGTGAATCAAATCTTTTACCGTGATTGACTAACCAACATAGAATACATTGAACACATAGAAGGTCCATTGCGTAGCACTTTACTCAACGTGTTACAAATTGTTGCTAAATTAACAGTTGTTTTGCAAGAAGAAATGAGGATTTTAAGATGTTTAAAACAATCCATAAAAGGGACCAAACTTTCCGATGGTAACTGTTGCCTGAATTAGTATGTGATTTAGTGTTGTAACTTGTATTCTCCCCCATAAAATCTTATTAAACCGTAAAAATGTAGGGGTATGAACTCACCTTATGTGAACCTTTGAGATGGACGTGAAAGGAGAGAGGTTTTCCATGACAAGAACACTTGGAGCAAGCTTGAAGATTGGGAAGTCCCAAGAGTGAAGTGAATGTAGAATATTTCCTGGAGATGCTTCGATTTTAAGTGAGAAAGGGGGAGCGAGAAAGAGTGTGTTTTTGAAGGATATGAGTGGGGTTTTATAGGTAAGGATTAATGACCTAATGAGAAGATTTGGGACAGGTAAATCTGATGGAGTGTTGGGGAAAAGATTTTGATTAAATTAGGCATCATGGGAATAGTGCCCTAAAGTAATCATAGAGTGGTTATGGGGAATAGGTTGTGTCATAACTTTTTGGGAAAGTTAACGGTCCATTGAAGAGTATCTGGTACAAAAGATATGGTTCATAACTAGGATTTCCCCAAAGATATGATTAAAATAATGGGTTTTAGACATCGAAATTGTGTTCTATCCCTTCAAGGTTGGTTGTAAATGGAAGTTTCTAGGAATCGGAAAAGTCCGTCCGGAGTCGTGGACGTTTTTACGGAGTCGTTCATGAGTCCGGACTCACCTATGGATCCGGAGTGGCCTTGGTGTTCTGAGGCCGTCGAATGCGGATCCATTCAAGGTGAGTTGGTCTCGGATGAGGGTTCCCAAATGAGAAGAGTGTTTCGGAACACGTGGAGATTGTTCGCAACATTTTAGAGAGTCATGCTCCGGACATAGGGGGTCCATTTCGGGTTGTTCTACTTCGATCTTGAGTGGTGAGGTTGAGGGGAAATGCAGAAAAGGTCTCAGTTCATGAGACTATGGACCGAAAGTGGATTGAACAATGATTAGAAATGACCTGAAGGTAGTAAGGAATTGAGAGTAGTTCAGGTTGTGCCGTAGAGATATAACCTGAACGTAGCCTTGGACCGAAAACGATCTCGATCCGCAGTAGTCCGAACCGAAAGAGGGTCTTGCACCAGAAATGATTCCGGACCAAAGGTGGGTTCGGTCCATCGATGGTTTCAGTTCTTTTTCTGCTTTTTGTGAGATCTACCGTCTCGAGTAATTTTCGACTATGCTACGGGGATTGGGCGCCTCCCAGTGTTTATTGAAAAGTTAAGAGATTTAAAGAGATTTGTTTAGAATTGTTAATAGTGTTTAGACTTGTAATATAGGGTTTGTACTCCCGCGTTATGGTTCGTTGTGAATGCCACACGCCCCCAAAGGGTATGTAATAGTGTTTTATCGAGTCGTTCCAATCACTTACCCTATTTGGGTTTGAAATTTCTAAATATGTGACATTTTTGAGTGATACCTTGTATTGACATCAGGTGTTTGTACATTGATGATCATGAAGAAAATTTTTACTAAACAAGTGCATATCAGGTTTTCTGTTTTCGACTCACTGACTCTATTTGACTTGACTTTGACTTTGATCCGAAGTTGACGGTTGTCACACATTTTTAAAATGATCTGCACAAATTCTCATCAATTCCATTGAGGTAATATTCTATATGATCCACCCACTGATCATAGTACTTAGGAAGAAACATCAAAATACTCGTGGGAGATCCAAGAAGATTAGCATAGTTCATGGTATTAATATTCAAATTCACCATTAAATCAAGTTGAAAAAAGAGGATAAACATGAAGAGAAAGAAATCAGATTCAAATGACTGACCAAGGATTTTAGAATCAATAAATCACAGGGATCAAGATAATTCACTTGCGGAATGATTGAATCGGAACAAATGATCCAATAAAATGAAAATGCAAACAAGATTCTTCAGTCGATATGTCGATTCCTGCTCCCATGCCAATTGAAAGATGTTTTAATCAATTGTAAAGAGAAATTAGAGTTCAAATGTACACAAAATGTAAATAACATCTTGTTTCAACTCAATTAATTCTAGAGATGGTACAGGTACATTCGATAGAGAAAAGCTTAGTGAACAAGTTACTCAAAAGATATCAATTGACTTTAGTACCTACACTATATATGGTGAAGTCGACGGACATAAAACATATACCCAGAATTCGACCTTAAAAGGACATCTATAAAAGCGCCTAATAAAATACATACACATCAAAGTCATGAAGACCTTCGATATTTACAAACACTTCAAGATTAAGACAACTACCTCAGGGTTCAATATATCACAATATATATGACTATACATGATCTAAAATCAACTTTATGAGTTTTATAGGGTCAAAGAAATGGAAAGCAAACACACCATAAGGTTTTGAGAAATGGATAATCGGGTGTTTTATTATATAGATGTTGTTATATTTATTCATAGTTGAGTAAAGTGGTGATGGTGCGATTATGTAAATAGGTAGCACGTTTGAAAGCATGATCCCAAAAATGTTCAAGGAGAGAGGATTGAGCCAGCAAGGTGAGACCTTTTCCAACAATTATTCGATTGTGAAGTTCAACAACTTTTTTTGCTCTTGTGTGTGTGGACAGGAAACTCAGTGGAGAATGCCATGGTTTTGAAGGAAGGTAGATACGTTTCTGTACTCCTCTTCCAGTCGATTTGTAAAGATCTTATATAATAGGAGAATTGAATTTTAATCATAGTTCTAAACTGTAAGAAAGTAGAGAATACTTGAGATTTTTGTGAAAAAAATTAAACCATGTAAACTTAGTGCAATCATTAATAAGTAAGAAAAATATCGATGTCCACTCAAAGAAAAAATCGGGCATGGTCTCCAAACTTCTGAATACACTGATTCAAATGGTTTTGAGGATCCAACATGACTCATATGAAGATAAAGTCTATGACTCTTTCCAAGTTGACAAGAATCACAAACACTTGCAAATTTATTGGAAGAAACTAGTAAATTAAATGCAAAAATTAAAGGATGTAGAAGAGGTTAATGTGGATAAGCTAATCTTCTATCTCATCCATGAAGGGAGGTGCGGATACGAGAGAAGGCAACAAGAAATTTATTTGGATGTGGTAGCCGATACAAGCCTTGACTTTTATCTCCTCTCATTATAGTTTGTCCCTGCAATTTCTTAATAGAACAATCGTTATGCCAAAATTCCAAGTGTACATCATTATATTCTGTTAATTTTGATACACTAAGCAGGTTTTTAGTGACTTTTGGAATAATTAGCACATTAGGCAATTTGAGATTAGGAAAAAAAATGAGCCAACATGAGAAAAACATAGAGGGTTACCATCTCCTACTTGAACCTTGTAGCCTCCTTTTTAATTTTCTGCAATTTTATGCTTGTTGATATTTAGAGAGACATGATCCGTAAATCCCGTATCAAAATATCATGTTTGGTCGATGACTGTGGAAGGGTTGTTTTGAGCGAGCATGTCTTTGCAATTTTTTAGGATTCAGCCTTCTAGAGGGAAAATGAGTTTGATTTTCCCTTTTCCATCAACCAATAGCTTCGTGTCATGTTTTGTTACATAATTGGCAAAGTGGATGACACCGTCATGTATCAGAATTACAGGGTGATTGAGACGAGTTGAAGGAATTTGTTGGGCGATGGGTGAAACGATTTATTGTAAATGCAGAAGTAGGGGACGACTGATGCAAGGATAGTGTGTTCCTGCTCTAAACGCGCCTCCTCATGCAATAAGAAACTGGTGAGAACATGTGAGATCATCAAATCTAAGCACCTCTAATTTCATCATGAAATCCATGTTGAAAGGAGCATAGGATGAGTTAAGTCCTCCAAGAATGTAAGCAATGAGATCATCAACAGAAGTTGGAGTAAGACTCCTAGCTAAAGTATCAGCAACTGAGCGTTTGCGTTCAATGTATTCAAGAACTGACATTGTAATGGCATCATTGTGATGCTCAAGATGCTTCTAACAGCTCACTAGGAATAGTTATTCCCGACTTCCATAATTTCTCAGATAATATATATATATATATATATATATATATATATATATATATATATAATAGGTTACACATTATTTTAACAAATACAGTGATATTTTTGTTTTTAACTAATTCAAACAACATAATAGTGCAATGCCGAAAAGAGTCACTTTGTGTAATATAAGAGACCCATGTTTTATAGAATGAACACCTTTAAGCCAAAGAAATCCAAGAAGGCCCATATAGATGGATCTTATTTCTTTTATGGAGAAATTGAAAACTAGAAGCGAAGTTGATCCTCTTGTCTGGAATGACAGTCTGGAAGAGACTAGTACTTAAGGTATTTACTAGATAGAACGTATACTTTTCATGTAACATTGAAGTTCTTTATACTTAAATGCTAGTCTAATTATTGTAAATGGCTTGCAGATATTTGAAGAGTAACCCGCTGAGCCCAATCAAGTTGAAAAATACACTCTCAAAGTTTAGTTTATTAGTTATCCTTAAAACATAATATACTTCTATTGTAAAACAATATTTGTTTTGGAAAAATGTATGTTTTAATTTAGCAAGTCATATATATATATATATATATATATATATATATATATATATATATATATATATATATATATATATATCAGTTAATTGTCATCTGTATTATTTTATCTTTAAGAGAGTGCATGCAAGGCTTTCATTCTTGACTTTTTACATGAAAAACCATGAGTGTGCATGGCATACTCATTCTCTCTTGTTTTTGCTTTTACACTTGAAAGAACACTTGCATTTTACTCTCTTTAAGTTAATACTTTGGTTATGAACTTAAAGCTTAAGAGCTTAAGATCTTAAGAGTGTAAAGACTAGCATCATCATCAAGTTTGATTATTTTGGTGTCTTAAAGGTTCATCCAGTCTCCATCAACTTCCTAACCTCCCCTTTAGGATTTAAATATTAAAAAAATTGTTATGTTCTTCATCTTGTTTGGTTGTTGTTTTCTTTCAAATATTGCAAGAAGATTCATGGTTGGTTATAAACAAGTATTATGTTGTTAAAATATCAACGTCTTCTGTTGATAAATCTCTTGTTCTTAAAACTAGCTTTGAATAAAAACCTAACACATGGTACGCTGTTTCTGCTAACGACAATCCACCACACAATGAAATGGTAAGTGAAAAGGACACTCATTCAATGATCATTTTATAGGTTGATTCTGTATACCTCTCTTATAGCATGACTTCATTAATAAGACTGTAACATCTCAAATTTCAAGACCAAAAATTTCATTTTTAATTTAAAGATTCATCAAAACAGATTACTGAAAATGCCATCAATGATATCTCATATCATGGAAACCATTAGTCAACCATCTCAAAAACATATCATAGGAAAATAATGTCATAGGACAAATCCCAAGAATCCCATGTGCGGAAAATCATGTGTGTGATGCGTTGCTATCGTGTCGGCTCCTTTCCCCTTGAATAAGAGGGACCTGGAACAAAAACTGAAAACTGTAAGCATAAAGCTTAGTGAGTTCCCCCATCATACAACCTACCATACAATAAACATACTGCTAGGCATATCTGGGTGCCCGACCTACCCTGCTTAGCATATCTAGGTGCTCAACCTACCCTTGTCAGGCATACCGGGGTGACCAACCTACGTCTTCCAAGCATATATGGGTGCTCGACCTTCCCTGCCAGGCATATCTGGGTACCCGACCTACCCTCCGGTTTATTTCAATCGGTTACGGGAACTATTTCACCCCTACCACTACTACATAATAACATAGCATAACATACTGCCAGACATATCTAGGTGTCCGACCTACCCTCCGGTTTATCTAAACCAGTTACGGGGTGTAACCTACCCCTCCTACCACTATCGCATAATATCATAGCATACTAGCACATAAAGCATAATAAATAGTGTCATACCAGACAATTATCACAAAGACAACCATCTAAACTATAACCAACTACTAGTGGACTGACATTGGTGCCTTTGATACACTTCTACTGGAAGGTAACTCACCTCAAATGTCGTGTAGTAGGTGAATTGTCCTTGGCTCTAGGATCAACTCCTCTCAAACTCCTACACATAAAAATCTCATTTAATTACCCTTTCATACCTATAACCCTCTTTAAAGGTCAACTCTGGTCAATGGTCAATGGTCAAAGTCAACATCCTGGTCAAAGTCAGCTTCATGGTCGACTCAACTCGCCGAGTTGGTCCATCAACTCATCCAGTTCCATGATCCATAAAACCTTGGAAATCTCGATCCAACTCGTCGAGTTCTTTGATGAACTCGTCGAGTTCCTTCTCATAAAAGAGTCAGGACATTTCACTCATAACTCGCCAAGTTCCTCCTTGAACTCATCGAGTTTTTCAATCTTCAAAACCCAAAAACCATGGCCAACCCACTGAGTCATCTCCTAGAATCGTCAAGTTTGCTCAGTAACATAAAAGGTTGGGGAACCACGACCTAACTCTCCGAGTTGGATGAACAACTCATCGAGTGCCCCTTACTCTAAATCCATTCGGCCACTTCCAATCGAGCTCAATGCTTACAAACCAAAGATCTGGTCCCCTAGGACTAAGTTACCACGTAAAGTTTCTAACATTACGTTCATGTATGGTTTAATGAAGCTAGAAACACCAAAACTAAGCTATATAAGAGAGCTAGGGCATGGGGAAAGGCCAAGGCATGATAAAGCTGGCAACTTTAATCCTCACAAGCTCATGAATGCCTAGATCTGAAGTCAAAACTTCATGATACACTCAAATCCCGAAAATGACTTCAATATGGCCCAAAAGTGACAAAATACAACCCTAAATGAATATCTAAGCAATAGAAATCCAAGGTATCAATTTTATATCTCAAATGAGTTAGAAATGCAGCTTAACTTCCGGATCTATTGGCTTCCTTTTGAATCCTCAAGCCTCTCCTTCCTTCTCAAGCTTCAAAATCACCAAGAACACATAACAATGGCTCAAAAACACTCGAAAGTGGATTAGGGTTTCGTGGCTAGGGTTTGGGGTGATGGAGGTTGCGAATGAGGCCAACCTTTGGAGGTTAAGGTGTTTAAATAGGGTGCAAAACCCTGAAAATTAGGGTTTCACTCTGGCAGCCCTACTCGTCGAGTTGAGGCTCTCAAATCGTCGAGTAGACTTCAAGTCCGCGTCCAAATTCCATTCTTACTCGACGAGTTTGGGGCCTCCAACTCGTCGAGTCCCTTTGCAAAAATGAATAATTTGATTTAAAATACATACCAGGATCCGGGCGTTACAAAGACATATTGTTGAATCGACTAACAATCTTTAATTAAACATGTGAGGACACATGTTGTATAATTCTTTACATATATTAGTCACATTACATATATATATATATATATATATATATATATATATATATATATATATATATATATATATATATATATGTTATTTTTCTTTTACATATTCCTTCATAAAATTTTTATAAATATTTAAGGTAAATTTTAAGTAGTTTAAAATTATATGATTTAAACAAATTATATTTAATTAACTTTAATTAATTAATTTTAAATCGTTATCTATAATTTCAAATCATTTTAGGCATATTTATCTTCTTAGTTTAATTATCTAACTTTTATATATTAAAAAATTTATAAAACTAAATATAAACCCTAAAATTCAAAATTGTAGCAAAAATCCTGAAATCAACCAAATCTGCTCAAAGTGCATCATGTCAAGATCTAGGCATGTTGCGCCCTGCAACTAGTAGGTTTTTTTTCAATTTTTTGTTCAAGTAGTGTCTAGAACTAAAACAGAATAGCTCTAATACCACTTATGGTTTTTCTATGCATCTATACGTGAAAATTAGTCAATGGAAGCATTAAATATAAACCCTAATTATACATGAACCCTAGATCTAGGTTTTACTATTATGACAACATACTTTCAAAAATATGAATTTAAAGCTATAAGATGGATAAAATTTCTAACCTCGTGGAAAATCGGATTTGTCACTTAACCATTTGAAGATTTTGATTTCCTTTGTTGGTCTTGGAAGAACTAGCACCCAAAGTAGGATTACCTATAATGGCTAAAAGACTAAAACCCTAGAAAGTTTAAGAGAGAGAGAGAGAGAGAGAGAGAGAGAGAGAGATTATGTATTTCGAAACTCCCAACCTTGGGGAGAGTATAATTAGATTTATGAAAGCCTAGAGGGGTCTTTATATAGTTGTGGTAACTTTTAGATAAACTTGATTTGAATAAATTAAATAATCAGTTTTAATTCCACTACAAATATTTACCTTATTTGTTACCTGGATAGATTCTGAAAGCTTTCTGGAAGCTCTCAAAACCGTCTACTCAATATGGAATTACAGAATGTTCATTTTGCTTAACTATTGAACAATTAACATTTAGTCCTTGTTACTTCAAATAAATCTAGATTAATTCTAATAAATTTTAACTAGTTTCTAATTAATTTATTAACCTGTAATAAATTAATAAACTATTTATCCAACTGTCTTAATTCATCTTCTAGTTAATTTAGCTCTTGAGGACAATCCAAAAAGGAGTTTGCTATTATTCCCAAACTTATACACATTAGTTATGACATTAGACACCTATTTCCAACCAGTTTATCATTTCTTGCCTTCCATATTCGTCGTAAGAGGCTATAAAATATGGCTATCAAGATCCTTCATTTTTTTGGATAGTTACCCCATCTTGCAGCGAAATTTAAGACTTCGTTTATATCCGAAAACTATGTTTCAAGGATGTTGCACCACTTAAGAATCCACTCAAACGCAAATCTCACAAAACAGAACTTGTTTCACACATGATCTATAGTTTCTTCTCTATCATCACATAAAAGGCAGGTTGCCGATGATATTTGAATTCCCCTCTTTTCTAACATATTCGCTAAAGGTAATCTTACACGTTTTTCCTTCCAAATGAAGGATGATACTTTCAAAGGAACGAATTTTCAGCCAAGTAATTAAAGTATCTCCACCTGTTGTGGTTTTCTGATCAACAACCTTTCTCATGGCTTCCACAATGTATACTCCATCCTGACTAGGTTTGCAACATAATTTATTAGGTTCCGACAATAAATTATAGTTGTTAATGATTTCATATATTGAAATTAGTTCCTATTGCGCCTATAGTGTATTAGGTGAGGTTTCCCATGCCACAAAAATCATTCTTCATTTCTTCTTTTTGTTAACAACTGTTTTTAAAAGATTCCAAAGAATATAGGATGGGAAATTGCGTATGTAGCGATTTTGGACCTCCACATTTGTCTTTCCAGAGCAATTTATAGTTCAGTGCCGCTAAGATTGTCGAGTACTTTGGTGATATTGAACCATACTCTAGGTAACGTTTCCTTTTCCTTTTTTGTAGAGGTTTCCCATGTTTTCATTTGTAAATTATATAAGCCACCAACAACCTTGCACCAAAAAGAATCATTTTATGTTCTAAATCGTCACATCCTTTTTACTAATAATGCCATGTTTTGTGCTTTGAGTGATCCCACACCAAGAATACTTTCATGTTTAGGAGCTAGCACCTTTTCCCAAGATGCTCAGTTTATTTTGTTTCTACCATCGGATCCCTTTCCCCATAAAAAAACTTCTTCTAATTCTTTCGATTTCATCAATAATGGAAGTATGAGCAAGAAAAAGTGAGAAATAATATGTGAGAAAACTGCCAAGTACCATTTTTTTTTATCAAAGTCAAGTGGCCACCGAATGATAAGGATTTTGCTTTACAAACCAATAGTTTGGATTAGATCAACGCTCAACAATAGGTTTCCAACTTTTCTTACGTTTCATATTTGCTCTAACTAGTACCTCAAGATATGTAAATGGAAGAGAATCAACCATACAACCAAGAGATAAACCCTATCTTTTTGTTTCAGATTCGTCAACACAAATTCCAAAAACTCTTGATTTGTAAAATTTGACTTTTAAGCCCGAAATGAATTGGAAGCATCTTAAAATACGACCCATGTTTTTTAGATTGCTTTTGGACCGGTCACCCACGAAGATTGCATCTTCCGCGTAAAAGAAATCAAAAATTGAGCGTCCATTTTTGGGAACCTTAATCCCATGAAAAATAAACTTGGAGCAGACTGTTTTTATAGCAATATTTAATCCTTCCATCATTTCGATAAAGCCTTGTAGTACTCCTCTATTGATTATGAATTCTAAAGTGGGTGAACCGTTTACAAATAATATCCCACTAGTTGTAAAACCCGTGTAGTACACGGGTTGATTGAAAAAAATTAAAAAAAAATAAACATCAAGATGTTAACATTAACCTTTTTTAAAATAAAATTTCAAATTAAATATAAAGTAAATGATGAATAAAAATCTATTGTAATAAAAAGACTATTGACATATATTTTTTCCCCTAACTTTATAATTGCAATTTAAATTAATTATGTAAAAAAGATATGAGCAACATTCATTATGTTTGGATTAATGATAATATTATAACTTAAATGAATCACGAATACATCACATTGTTCATAAACCGTCCATTAGAATGAATGCAAATGAATTACGAACCATCGCATTGAATCCCTTTTACCATAAATTCCAATATTTAGACTACTTCCAACATAAAAACTATAAGAACCTTCCAATACGATCCATCCAAAATGAACAACAAACAACACAATTACAAATCAAACAGGTGTTTCAAATCATATTATTTGCATAAGAAATCCATACAAGATGTTTCAAATAGTTTGCATGAAAAATCCAGAAACACTTGACAGAGAAAAGAAAAAGAAAAGGAAAATATAGAGGTTACGTGTAACACCGTAAATTTCAAAACAATTTTTCGCATTTTATAAAAACATAATTCATTTATTATTCATAAAAACATCATTGTTTGAAACTCAAATTCATAGCATATAACAATTCCCAAGATCTCATAACATAAAAACCCCGTGTGTGTACTGATCAGGCCGGCGCCTTCCCGCGATCCTGACTAGTACCTGAAACAAATAACACCAAACATTGTAAGAACAAAGCTTAGTGAGTTCCCCAAAATACCATATATATAACACAAATTAGCCACTCGAGGCTATAACTCTTTGGGTCCGTGCACCCAACTCTATGAACCCTCAGACTCTATCTCTATGAACCTTCCGGTTCTAACTCTGTAGCATGCACATCATAAATCACATAGAATAATGTAGTGCAACACATAACACATATATAGCGTACAACACTGTATCACATAACTCTAATTACCTACTCAAGGTAAAGTATAGTGAGAAGAATCACCTCGCGTATCTCGGTAACTCGTAAATCCCTGAAATCACTAGTGCTCGATCTCCCGAGCTATAGTCCTCCTATAACATAAATACATCTCTAATTAAAACTTTCCCAACTAGGGTTGACTAACTCTATCAAGTCAACATCAATCAACTCTGGTCAATGGTCAACGGTCAACCCAACTCGCCGAGTCCCTACAGGGACCGGATTCCTCTGAATCCCCTTCCGACTCACCGAGTCACTCACCCAACTCGGTTACTCAACCCCTGGTTCGAAAACACGGAACAAATCGCTCCAACTCGTCGAGTCTGCTAATGGACCCGACGAGTGCATTCCATGCACAACCCCATACGACCTTCTGAGGTCAGATTTGTTCCACTAACTCACATATCCACTCTTCCCAAGCGTATTTATCACGTAAAGTTTATGTCTTGGCGCTCATATCACACTTATTGACTCATAAATGGTGTTTTAACCTCAAACACAAAGATCCCAAACCAAAACCTCCATAGAATCATATAAAGCTTGGACAAAGAGGCACTCTGGACCTCCATGGGTCCAGATCCAGAACCAGACTCGCTTAAGGGACCATGGGAGCACTAGATCTAGTCACAAAAGGGCTCAATAAGCCCTAAATCAACATGAACATCACCTCAATAGAAAATGGTTCGAAAACAGTACCTCAAAGGTGATGTTCTAGACCTCAGATCTTCAGGAAGTTAACCCTCTTGCTTCCTCTTGGCTATAGCTTCCTTTCCCTTGGTAGACAACACCACCAAGGTCGACAATGGATCCTTCTCTCAATCCAAACGCTCAAGCTCACTAGGGTTTCGCTCTGGGGGATGGTGAGCACAAATGACGGCCATAAGGCCCTTTAAATAGGTCCCAAACCCAAGAAATTAGGGTTTCATTAAACAGCGCGGACTCGCCGAGTCCACCAATGCGACTCGTCGAGTCCGGTCATTAATCCGAGTGAGAAATCGCGTCTCTACTCGGCGAGTCTACGCACCAACTCGCCGAGTCCTTCCACAAAACTTGAAATAAAATGAATAAATATAATACCTAAAATTCCGGATGTTACAGTTCTCCCCCACTTGAATCTGACTTCGCCCTCGAAGTCTCATCCCTGAAATAGCTCCGGATGCTGCTCCCGCATCTCATGCTCTGGCTCCCAGGTCAACTTGGATCCTTTCCGTTGTTGCCACTGAACCTGTATCAGAGGCACCTCCTTGTTCCTCAGAACCTTGATCTTCCGATCCACAATCACAACTGGTCTCTCCGCGTAGTTCAGACTCGCATCCACCTGAATGTCCTCTAACGGCACTACCGCCGACTCATCGGCTATACACTTCCTCAACTGAGACACGCGGAAGGTATTTTGAATCCGCTCCAACTCCGCAGGTAGCTCCAAGCAATACGCTACCCTGCCCACCCTCGCGATCACCCTGAACGGCCCAATATACCGGTGCCCTAGCTTGGCCCTCTTCCTGAATCGAATCACTCCTTTCCAAGGAGATACCTTCAGGAGAACATAATCACCGACCTCGAACTCAAGCTCGGATCGTCTTCTATCCGCATAACTCTTATGGCGGCTCTGAGCGGTCAACAATCTTTGCCTGACCCGCTGTATTTGCTCTGTCGTCTGAAGCACAATCTCTGTGCTACCCATCACTCGTTGCCCTACCTCTCCCCAACAAATGGGAGTCCGACACCTCCTCCCATACAACAACTCAAAAGGTGGCATACCAATGCTCGAATGATGGATGTTATTGTAGGAGAACTCTGCTAAGGGCAAATACGTGTCCCAACTTCCGCCAAAATCCAACACGCATGCTCGGAGCATGTCCTCGAGCGTCTGAATCTTCCGCTCGCTCTGACCGTCAGTCTGTGGGTGGTATGTGGTACTAAAATGCAGCCTCATACCCAACTCCTCATGGAATTTCTTCCAAAATCTGGAAGTGAAACGCACATCTCGATCCGACACAATTGAGATCGACACCCCATGTCGCGATACCACCTCTCTCACATATACCTCTGGTAACTTTTCCACAGAAGAATTCTCACTAATGGTGAGAAAGTGAGCGCTCTTTGTCAAACGGTCTACCATCACCCAAATCGCATCGACACCCCTCGCCGTTCTCGGCAATTTGGTGATAAAATCCATGGATATCTGCTCCCATTTCCATTCTGGGACTTCCAGTGGCTACAACTTACCATGCGGTCTCTGATGTTCGGCCTTAACCCTACGACAGGTTAGGCACCTCTCAATAAACCACGCTACATCTCTCTTCATACAGGGCCACCAATGCTCCCTTTTAAGATTCAGAAACATCTTAGTGGCCCCGGGATGGATCGAGAATCTTGATCTATGCACCTCCTCCATCAAGATGGTACGCGTTCCTCCAACAAACGGTACCCAAATCCGACCCTAGAAGGTCATAAGCCCTCTGCTATCGGTTACGAACTTTGATACCTGACCGATAACTCATTCTCTCTTACGGTTCTCCGATCTTACTGCCTCAGCCTGAGCCCCTCTGATGGTGTCCAACACCAGAGTCATCACCGTCAATATCATACAAATATCCCGAATCGGTGTGTACTCTGCCCTACGACTCAGGGCGTCAGCTACCACATTAGCCTTGCCCTGGTGGTAAAGGATCTCACAATCATAATCCTTTACTACATCCAACCATCTTCTCTGACGCATGTTCAGGTTTGGCTAATCCATCAAATACTTCAAACTCTTGTGGTCTGAGTATATCGTACACCGAACCCCATACAGGTAATGGCGCCAAATCTTGAGGGCGAACACCACAGCCCCCAACTCTAGATCGTGGGTGGGATATCTTGCCTTGTGAGGCTTCAGCTGCCTCGATGCGTACGCGATCACATGCCCCTCTGCATCAACACCGCGCCCAACCCAGATATCGATGTGTCACAATACACCACGAAGTCCTCCATTCCCTCTGGAAGAGCCAACATCGGGGCTTCGCACAATCTCTGGCGAAGACTCTCAAATGAGGCCTGCTGCTCTGGGCCCCAGCTAAACACCACACCCTTCCGGGTCAACCTGGTGAGAGGAACAGCAATCTTGGAGAAATCCCTGATGAACCTCCGATAATAGCCGGCCAACCCTAGAAAACTCCTGATCTCGGAAGGAGATTTCGGCACCTCCCAACTCAACATCGCCTCGATCTTGGCCGGATCGACCAAAATCCCCTTTTGGTTAACGAGGTGACCAAGGAATTCCACCTCTCGTAACCAAAAATCGCACTTGGAGAATTCGGCATAAAGCCTCTCTGATCTCAGCACACTGAGGATTTCTCGCAAATGCTCCTCATGTTGCACTCTGGATCTCGAATATATTAATATGTCGTCAATGAACACAATCACTGATCGATCCAACATCAGTCTGCATACCCTGTTCATGAGATCCATGAACGCTGCAGGCGCATTGGTGAGCCCGAATGACATCACCACGAACTCGTAATACCCATAACAAGTTCTGAACACAGTCTTCTGGATATCCTCCTCGCGCACCCTCATCTGATGATATCCAGATCTCAAATCAATCTTGGAAAACCAAGATGCTTCCTGCAGCTGATCGAACAAATCATCGATCCTCGGTAAAGGATAACGGTTCTTGACCGTTAACTTGTTCAGCTCTCGATAATCTATGCACATTCGGTGCGAACCATCCTTTTTCTGCACAAAAAGGATCGGTGCTCCCCACGGCCAGCTACTCGGCCGAGTAAACCCCTTCCCCATCAGCTCCTGAAGCTGCGAGGATAACTGGAGGTGCAAGGCGATAGGGCGCCTTGGCAATAGGAGCTGCCCCCGGAACCAAATCAATGCGAAACTCAACCTGCCTCTCAGGAGGCACACCCGGTAACTCCTCGGGGAAGACATCCGAGAATTCCCGCACTATCGGAACCTCCTCAACCATACTCGGTCTCTCTGCACCAACTCTCGTATCCACCACATATGCTACAAAACCACTACAACCATGTTGTAGGCCCTGTCTCGCTCTAGTAGCCGAACAAAACGCTGAATCGGGACGGGTACCCTCGCCGTACACCGTAAGAACTCCCCCACTTGGATCTCGTATAGTCACCAGCTGCTGCTCGCAATCGATAACGGCTCCAAATCTGCTCAACCAATCCATGCCTACGATGACACAGACGTCCCCCATCACAATCAGGACCAAATCAATAGGAAACTCTATACCGAAGATCTCGAGTACACACCCTCGAATCACCTCTGTGGCATACACTGCTCTCTCATCGGCGATGGATACTCTCAGAGGTCGACTCAACGCCTCCCGACTAATACTGATGTGCTGACTAAAAGCCAACGATACAAAAGATCGACTCGCACCCGAGTCAAATAACACCAAAGCAGGTACAGAACTCACAAGAAAAGTACCTACGCATAACATAAAATAAGCACAAAATCTCAAACATTAAAATAAATACATGAAAGAATACATACCAGCCACGACATCGGGCGCTGCGCGGACCTCCTCTGCAGTCAACTGGAAGGCTCTCCCCCGAGCCTTCGGCATCTCGGTCTTCACCGGCCGACTATCCGAAGCTCTAATCACAACAGAGGCAGTTCCCTGAGAAGCTCCCTGTGCTGACCCTCGCAGCAGCGGACACTCGGCCTTCCGGTGTCCGGTCTGGTTGCAGTGGAAACCCACTGCAAACCCCTTGGGGCAGTCCTTGGCCATATGCCCATCTTTGCCACACTTGTAGCAAGATCCAGCTCTACAAACTCCATCATGACCCTTGCCGCACTTTCCACAAGTGCGGCCCTTCTGGCTCCCTGCTTTGGGATCAGCGGGCTTGGCCCGCTTAGCTGCCAACTGGGACTGTGTCGGTCGCCGATCCCTCCCTTGAGACTCCGCCTCCTCCCTAGCTTGAGTCTCTAGCTCAATCTCCCTCTTCCGGGCATTTGCCTGAAGCTTGGCAAATGTCCGGTACTAGGAGTTCTCCACGAACTCCCGAATATCTCTCCTCAAAATACTCAAATAACGGCTCATACGTTCCTGCTCAGTAGACACCTGCTCAGGGCAGAACATCGCCCTCTCATGAAACATCCTGGTAATAGCCGTAACGGACTCTGTACCCTGCTTGAGGGTCAAAAACTCCTGTGCCAACCGATCCCGTTCCACTAGGGGAACGTACTCATCACAAAACATGGTGGTGAACCTCTCCCAGGTCACTGCAGCAAGCTCTGCTGGAGAATAGTGTGATGTCGTGAACTTCCACCAATCCTTCGCACCCAGGCGAAGCTGGTTCAGCACAAACCGAACCCTCAAGTGCTCCGGGCACGAGCATGTGTAGAAACACCCCTCAATGTCAGACACCCATCTCATCGCTGCAATCGGGTCCTGTGTCCCATCAAACTCTGGTGGCTTCGTGTTGCTGAACTCCCTGAACAACAACGAGTCACCCACTTGCGGCCTAGCAGCAGCAATGGCTGCGGTGGCCGCCGCAATAGCAGCCTCAGAAAGAGCGGCATAACGCTCGTCAAAAGTCTCAACCAGCATGGTCTTGATAGACCCGAACATCTCCGGTATCTCTGTCCTGATGGCCGCATCCACCTCCTCATGGATGATCCAACGGATCTCCTCATCACTAGTTTCGCTGCTCTCTGGCGCATGACGTGTCCTCACCATGATCTACCTCTGAAAAACAACATACAATATATTAGAAACTCACTCGAGCATACTCGCACTCGATAACTCGTCCCTCCTTGTTTCCCGGCATCCCGAAGATTCTTACTTGAACTATACACCGTCCCGGTGTTTTCAGTAGTACGGGCCCAATACTACCTTCCACACCGCGTCAGTATACAACCCAAGTCCTCCTCCTAGGATCCCAAGTCCCAAGTACTCTATTATGCAAAATTCTTTCTCTAACAGATCTCTCATAAGCTCCTCGCTGGTACCTACTCACTCTCAAGCATCTCATAGCAGCTCACCTCTCCCTAGGCTAAGGCATTACAAATCAGGCCACTCTAGTCCTAATAAGAGTACCTAGCCTACTCTAGCACGAGAATACATCATATCAATATCATAAGCATATAACATAAAGGTATCTTGGGAAATAACCGTTCGGGCGCTGACTGATCGTACACACGACTCTGCTCTGCATTTTCCAAAAATCTTTTACTCTTTTTGGAAATATTTCTCAAATCCTCTGTTTGAGTTCAAATACGCCTGAAGGTGTACTCGAATCCCTCAAACCAAGGCTCTGATACCAACTTGTCACACCGTAAATTTCAAAACAATTTTTCGCATTTTATAAAAACATAATTCATTTATTATTCATAAAAACATCATTGTTTGAAACTCAAATTCATAGCATATAACAATTCCCAAGATCTCATAACATAAAAACCCTGTGTGTGTACTGATCAGGCCAGCGCCTTCCCGCGATCCTCACTAGTACCTGAAACAAATAACACCAAACATTGTAAGAACAAAGCTTAGTGAGTTCCCCAAAATACCATATATATATATATAACACATATTGGCCACTCGAGGCTATAACTCTTTGGGTCCGTGCACCCAACTCTATGAACCCTCAGACTCTATCTCTGTGAACCTTCCGGTTCTAACTCTGTAGCATGCACATCATAAATCACATAGAATAATGCAGTGCAACACATAACACATATATAGCATACAACACTGTATCACATAACTCTAATTACCTACTCAAGGTAAAGTATAGTGAGAAGACTCACCTCGCGTATCTCGGTAACTCGTAAATCCCTGAAATCACTAGTGCTCGATCTCCCAAGCTATAGTCCTCCTATAACACAAATACATCTCTAATTAACACTTTCCTAACTAGGGTTGACTAACTCTATCAAGTCAACATCGGTCAACTCTGGTCAACGGTCAACGGTCAACCCAACTCGCCGAGTCTGGCGTGGACTCGCCGAGTCCCTACAGGGACCCGATTCCTCTGAATCCCTTTCCAACTCACCGAGTCACTCACCCGACTCGGCTACTCAACCCCTGGTTTGAAAACACGGAACAACTCATCGAGTCTGCCAATGGACTCGACGAGTGCATTCCATGCACAACCCCAAACGACCTTCTGAGGTCAGATCTGTTCCGCTAACTCATAGATCCAGTCTTTCCAAGCTTATTTATCACGTAAAGTTTATGTCTTGGCGCTCATATCACACTTATTGACTCATAAATGGTGTTTTAACCTCAAACACAAAGATCCTAAACCAAAACCTCCATAGACTCATATAAAGCTTGGACAAATAGGCACTCTGGACCTCCATGGGTCCAGATCCAGAACATGACTCGCTTAAGGGACCATGGGAGCACTAGATCTAGTCACAAAAGGGCTCAATAAGCCCTAAATCAACATGAACATCACCTCAACAGAAAATGGTTCGAAAACAGTACCTCAAACGTGATGTTCTGGACCTCAGATCTTCAGGAAGTTAACCCTCTTGCTTCCTCTTGGCTATAGCTTCCTTTCCCTTGCTAGACAACACCACCAAGGTCGACAATGGCTCCTTCTCTCACTCCAAACGCTCAAGCTCACTAGGGTTTCGCTCTGGGGGCTGGTGAGCACAAATGACGGCCATAAGGCCCTTTAAATAGGTCCCAAACCCGAGAAATTAGGGTTTCATTAAACAGCGCGGACTCGCCGAGTCCACCAATGCGACTCGTCGAGTCCGGTCATTAATCCGAGTGAGAAATCACATCTCTACTCGGCGAGTCTACGCACCAACTCGCCAAGTCCTTCCACAAAACTCGAAATAAAATGAATAAATATAATACCTGAAATTCTGAATGTTACATTACGATCAAAACTTTCACATAATGACACGTGGCAATGGCATCATGATTCATGAGTCCTTAATGCGAAGCTCAAGTACAACCCAAACAACTCGTGACTGAAAATTGGGTGTGTTAGATGCCCTTGTTTATGATCAGACTTAGTTTTCCTATAGCCAAAATGCTTATAAAAAGCATCCACTACACCTTCAACCACATCTTCTCTGTCATCATCTTTTCTAGTTTAGTAGCCACTTTCACCTACAAATATTATCACAAATAAAAAAGTAAATATAATTCTCTGTTTTACAACTTACAAACAATTCATACTTAATGTTGGTTATAACATGAACTGTATTTCTGAAACCAATTTCTTGAGTGATAACTGCTCAAGAGATATTGGAGGGGGTCTCTCGTAGCATGCACATACAAACACACTTCCCTTAATATATTTTGATCTCTAAAGAAATGAACCAATGTTGAAGATATTCGAGAAAAATTAGGGATCGCATCAACCGAAAGAATCTTCCAATGTTGAATATACGTTTCATGAAAGGAATTGGAGAAAAATAAGGTACACAATTGAAAAGAATTAATAGGGAATTTAATGCCCTTTAAGTTTGGCTTAAATATATAAATATTAGGTGGCATTTTAATGAAAAAGGAAAAACTCCTTAAAATGACATGTAAGCTATAAATAAATCAAAAGTTACCACAAAATTACATGTGGCAAAACACATGAAAAGATACAAATGACAAAATCATTCTTTATTTATTAGGAAGGGTAAGTCATGCCAAATTTAGACAAGACAAGTAGACTTGTGTAGTAAGTTTTTTTTAGATTTTCTAGAAACCAAAGAGCCTAGAATGATGGTGTGTTTTTTAATATATAGGAGAAATTTTATCATTTAGATAAGTTTCATAAATGAACGTTTAATGAAGTTTATAACTATTTTGGCACAATAAAATTCTATCATTTTGAGAAGTATCATAAATGACAGTATAAAGGTTTGAAGTACTGTCGGATAAAATATTTTTTAGATTTTCATGGTACATTAACACAACATAATGGCTACTAATCATTTCAATAGCAAGACATCAGTAGTAGTTCATCAGTTATATAAGTACATAAGTTATTAGTAGTAGTGCATTATTATTAGAACAAAAAAAATGAAGAAAAAATGACTAACAAATAGATTTTTCATTGTAAGTTATGGGCGACGGTCCAGGTCCGTTAAAGGTTGAGAATTACATTTGTATACCTACTATATAAATGCAATTTATTAATTAAAATTTAAAAAAACCAACAAAAGGGCCGAATATATGTATAAATCATAGAAGTAATTTAGTCCATCATATGAAATTATTTTTTAAAAGTTCTGTGATTCTTCCACGGAAGAATTCGATTAATGCACTTAAATTAAGAGTATAATGACAACTACAACCCTATTTATACATACAATGGATTATTTTTTATTTTTTATTTATTTATTTTTTTTTGCTGCTGCTTCCATCTTCAGAAGCAAATTATACTAAAAATATTTTATTTAGACTTTAGACCCCTATCTTTTTATTCTTAGGTCATCTTTTTTTTTTTTTTTTTTTTTTTTTTGTTTACAACACCAATTATCCTTTTTTTTACAAGTAATCCATCATTTTAATATTTTTTTATCATTCTTTACACAACCAAACTTTTTAAAGAGGTTATAAACATATTAATTAAATAAAAGTGATAAACAATCAATCATTTAAAAAAAAAGACAAAATTATAGCATACCAGACCTTCAAGATTTGAACTTGTTGAATCATTACTTCAATTTATATTCGAGTTATTCAAATGAGCAATGAAAAGTTTAGAGTAAATTACACAAATGGTCTCTATGGTTTATGGTAATTTATATGTTTGGTCCATAACTTATATTTTTAATTCAGAAGGTCTCTACAGTTTGTTTTTGTTACGTGTTTGGTCCCTGTGTTACCTAAAAAGATTATTTTCTCTTCATTTTTTAATTTATTTAAATAAACACACTTCCAACCTCACTTCCACCTCACCTTATCTACCTCACTTTATTTAAATAGATTAAAAAATCAATGGCAAAATAGTCTATTTAGGTAAGACAGGGATAAAGCGCGCAACAAAAACAAACTGTAGGAACCTTCTGAGTTAAAAAATAAGTTAGGGACCAAACATGCAAATTACCACAAACCATATGGACCATTCGTGTAATTTATTCAAATGTTTAATAATGTTAGTTATATAAGTAATCAGAATTAGGTTTGGCAATGGAGCGGGTTTTGACCCTGATCTGATCCAAACTCTTAACAATTATAAGTGTTTACAGCATAGTTTTTGATCCGTTTACCCGTTAACAATGCGTACCCGCTAACCCTTTTATTAAAAGGGTCGGGTATGAATCATCATCGATCTGCTCCGTTTATAACCCGTCCCATATAAATTGTAGAATTATACATATATATTTTATATTGCCGAAAATTTACATTAAATTCCAATCGGAAGTCCAAAGAGAAAAGGTCAAAGACTAAACTGGTTTTACATAGGACTCGATGACTCAATTTCTAGACTTTCAGTCTTCTTGCAAGAGTCATGATTTCATTTCATTTATATTTTATCATGTAATCACCAATTTCATTTATAAATCAATAAGGTCATTTATTAACCGGAAGGAAGTTTGTAATTATTATTCTCTATCAATTCAATCGACGGTCAAAAACCAATCGGAAGTAACTAAAATAATGATTTTAATTTCAATAGAAAGTCCTCGAGTACATAATGTGTTTTCTAAAACAACACTAAGTTTTATTTATTAAATGTGATTTTATGATTTAAGTAAAATGTGTTTGATTATTCAAAAAACCTATGGGTTACGAGGCGGATTTGTATATCTGCTGATTCGATGGATAAGGATATGGGTTTGATTATTCAAAGCCCTGCGGGTTACATAGCGGGTTTGGATCAGATTTTGAAATTTTTTAAAAGAGTTTGGATCAAGTTCGATTCGCTCCAAACCCACCTCATTGTCACGTCTAATGAGAATACAACGTTAGGGCTCACGCATAGACACCTTATAGGAGAGACCTCAATTTTAAACCTTTGTGGTTTAAATTACTTGATTTAAAAGAATATCTAACTTTTTCAAGTGATGATATGTCAATTATCATGTTAGTATGTTATGAGTTATGACATTTATGATGTTAGTATATGTTATGACATTTACCTCTTTGTTAGAATATATCCTTATCAATTATGAATTATCATTTTCATTCTAAATTTTTCATTGTGAACTTTTATTGTGGTGAACCTATGATTGTGAGTTATATAAGCATAAATTTATGAACAGTTAGAGTGTTAGTAGGTTATTAACAGTTGAATATAAATATGTGAATATATGAATTTTGTATAATATAAAAAAAAAAAAAAAAAAAAAAAAAAAAAAAAAAAAAACTAGTATATTACCGTGAGAAACCTCAATTTCAAACAGCAGTAAGTGACAGTTATTGAAATTTGGACCACCATATTTTCATAGCATATGAGTACTTTGGATATTTGATATGTATTGTTTTACATATATTTATTGACCGATATTTTATTGTGATTTGATACTATATTAGTTTGAAGTTGTACTTCTTTTTCCTTCTAATTAATGTGCTTAACCAACATATTTTAAAAAAAAAAAAAATTTAGTGGTGTAAAGAATTATCAAAGAAAATAAATATATTAAAATAAGGGATGTATTGTAAAAAAGAAAAAAAAAATGATGGTGTAAACAGCACTGGAAAAAAGAAAAGAGTGGTATATTTAGTATAATTGGCTTACGAAAGATAATGGGCTTTGCGAAAGAAGCAGCACAAAAGAAATTCAAATACAATATATATCTAATAATCTTAAAATAAGGGTATAATTTTTATCAAACAATTAACTTAAGTGGATTAATGAAATTCTTCCGTGGAAGAATCATCTGCCTTTCTAAAAGGCTTAAAATTTTTGTGGATAAAAATACATTCAAGATGCATAGGCACATGCACCGAATTTATGAAACAAATCATCCTCACAATTAGTTGATATTTATATAATGGAAACAAGATTCATATATGTTAAACCCACTAGTCAATTTTATTTTTTCATCGGAAGTAGTTATCGAATGCAATAAGGTATTTTATTTTCACTCGAAATCAACCATCATATGGTAAATCGTGAACTTATATTATAAATATATGTTGGACTATATTCATCTTAATGATGTTTGGGAATATATTAAAAATTCAAAATTATTAATCTGTTATTTTAAATAAATTATTTATTAAAAGATATTTTTTTAGTTATAGAAAATAATAATCATTGATTTAAAAAAATGAAATTATATCACATTTATAATATATATTAATTTTATTTTAATTTTTATTCTAATGCTATTTTTTAATTCAATTAGAGTTATAAATTTAAAATTTAATTTTGAAATGAAGAATCAATAGTTTACAAGTGACATCACATTAATTATGATGCTTAATAAAATGACATATAACAAAAGGTATTAAAACTGTTCTTTTATAAGGTGAAGTTTATGGTGAACTTTAATATAAAACCATTATTAACAAATAAATTAAAGAATCAATATTTTTTTCAACTTTTAAAGCTTACTTTTTAATTAAAAGAAAAAAAAATTCAAAATAAAGAAATTCATAACTTCTTATCATTTTTTCACTGATATAAAAAAAATACTTTTTTTTTCGTCAAATTCACAATGTGAATCTCAATTCACATAGTGAATCCGAAAAATACATTTAACATTTACAATGTGAAGTTATAATTTAGATATTTTTAGTTTTATTTTTTTGATAAGAATTAAGTTTTATAATTTGAATATCTCTCTCTCTCTCTCTCTCTCTCTCTCTCTCTCTCTATATATATATATATATATATATATATATATATATATATATATATATATATATATATATATACTAGCCGTCTACCCGCGCAAAGCGGCGGGCGACGAATAATTTGATCTTTTTAGAGTTAAAACCATTTTGCGTTCACTTCGAGAAATGAATATTAAATGACATCTATTTTTCAAAAGCATTACCTTACCATATTATGTGACATCCCCAAAATCACGGCCAGAAAAGACCGATTTTCATTTATGCTTTTAAATAATTTCAGAGTAAATCCTTTTGATTTGAAAGAGTTGCGGAATTTGTTCCCAAAACAAAACATGATAAAATAATATTTATCAAAGCATTTCATCAAGAGATGCATTTTCATTATATAATCAAAACTCGGGATGTCATGTTCCGATACAGACCATAAAGCATAAACGATAACATTACAAGTCATTCAAAAAATATTTACATATACAGACTTGTAAACAAAACAACAAGATGATCCATCCATCTTACGCCCTTGCGCCACTACCTGTAATACAAATAAAACTGAGTGGGTCAGGCTTGGGAGCCTGGTGAGCATATAGGGTTTTCAACCCACAATAAATAAATTATATTTAATTTCACCAACCAATCACTATCCTGATTACCCATTCCCGTTATCCTTACTTTACGTCCCTAAAATAACATCTATCTCAAGGGACCTAATCTAGGATTTTCATCGGGACGGACATTACTGCGAAGGGGTTTCCTCAACAATAGATATCCTAAAGGCAACCATGAGGGGGATAGAGTACACCGGTGAACACATCGTTCACAACACCTACAGGTTATGAACCTGCTAGCGTTCCACTGGACTGTCTAGAAAGAGTCCGTGGTCGTTATCCATACTCCGCTGAATAACTAGATCAACAACAACAACAACATCGAGGCCTCTCATCTGTTTATTACACACCAACTATCTACCCATGTTCTACCCTACATATTAGTAGATAAAATATATATTTTCATACATAGTTTAAAACCTGTATATCATTTTCATTCAATATATATTCCACATAACAGATGAGGCATACCACATAACACGTATTTCATAGAAAGAAATTCAGATCTATGAGATGGAATAAAGTGAATATCCATTCACGCACACAATCACAAAATATACACATAACAAGTATATCGCATATAATACTTCATAGTTACTTGTTAGAAGAAACTAACTGCACCCTTACACATATAAACCACCATTTACTTAATACATTCGAACCATACTTGTATTATTATCGTGTTTACGAAATGTAGTATACACTCACTTGATCAGAAGATGATCAGACAGCACTACGGCTTGTAGAAGTAGTAATCATCAGCAGATCTGGAAGATCTCTACAAAAATCGAATTTCTTGCGGGCAGAACTTCGGCTCGGGAACCGCACTTCTCGGGATCTTCGGGATCTCGGGACTTGCCTCGGGGCTAGAGAATAATACCGGGGCTTCGGGGTATTTCTGGCACGCAAATCGAGGTAAAACGGGAGAAAGAAGAGAGAAAATAGCAACCATAAACGGCTGACCCTTCAAATCTATTTATAGGGCAAATTTGGCCCTTGCCACGTCGTGGCAACCTTTTTCCACGTTGTGGGATTGGTCGTCACTGCATCCGTCATCCCAAGTTGCATATGGGGGCCTTCTGAAGGTGACAGAAGATTTGCCACATCGTGGCACTGCTTGCCACGTCGTGGCATTTGACAGTTTTGGGGTTTCGCGCCCCGAACTTCAGAAATTCATAACTTTCGCATACGAACTCCGTTTTTGACGTTCTTTATATCGCCGCGAAGGTGAGATTATGCTCTACAACTCTCGTTTAGACTCCATTGGCTAATTTTGACTTTATTTTTAATATAATATAAGTATATTACTTATATATTATCTTTAGTAGGCCGGGACAGGAAAACTCCGTTCGAAATTCATAACTCCTTCATCTGAACTCCGTTTCCGTCCGTCTTTCCGTCGTTGCACTACTATCAATGAGATCTTCAATTCTCATTTGGATCTCTAAGGATAGATATCTATCTACCTTAAATTCACTATTTACGTCGCGCTGGGTCGCACTGGGTCGTGCTGGTTCTGTCGCAAAACTTCGACAGGTCATAACTTCTTCGTTATAACTCGGATTTTGGCATTCTTTATATATTCGGAAACCTCATTTCGACCACTACAACTTTATGTAAAAATATCGGACTTATCTCATACTTTACTTTTGACGCTTATTTTTATTCTTAATTAATCAAACCACATAATTAAGAAATTAGGCACAAAACACATAATACTCAAATAATATACTTCTATTATTTCAAAACGGGTTACAAAAGTTAACCTAGACTATTACATTGCTAAAAATGGCAAGCCCAGAAACACAGGCGTTACATATTAAAGGGGTGTTTGACTAAGCTTTTTTAAAACAACTTATTAGGTTCCACATCACTATAAGTTAAAAAAGTGTTTGGATTAAAATAACTTATTCTGGTGGGGAACCTCTAATACGTCATTTTTTCATATGTTACCCTACACTTACTTATTAACTTATAAGCTAATAAACTAATAAGCAATAAGTTTTTTTTGCCAAACACCCCCTAAATGGTTATTACTTCAATTTATACATACCCAAACCACTTGTATTGTTTATCGTCCTCTTTTTTTTTTTTTTCGTTTTCCTTAATTCCTTTATTAATTTAATGCGCTACTAAGTAAAATGCTAAAATATATAAATAATAGTTTATAAAAATAAACCTTTAGAATATCAGGTGCTGTGATTCAAAAGTCGATAAATAGGCCTTTGAGTAGGCTAAAATACTCAGGTGTCAACTTGTTCATTGTGATTTTAAACCAAGTTTGGCCACAAATTAAAACATTTTCAACGATAGTATCTAATTCAAGGATTCATATTGATTTAGGTTCTCGAAACCTTAAAATATTGAACAAAAGCTATATAGAACCTTATAATAAGGACAATAATCACCGTAATCAAAAAGTCAATATGATAAAACTTGATAGTATAAGGACCAATGATGAAAAAGGTTTCATTTTTAGACTAAACAAGATGAAAAATATACAAACTACCTTAATCATGTCAAATCTTGTGTTTAACCGTTCTTTATTGCAAAAGTAAGGTGCCAAAATATACAAACTAATGATAATACAATGCTCTAACTGGCCCTCTTGGTTGAGTTCTTTGAACCTGCAAAGCCAACACATTAAAGAAACATAGTAAAAACCTTTAATTTTTAGGAACAAACCTGATATAATAAAGCCTTCACCCAATATATTTATAAGATAAAAATACAAAAAGTTAAAAATGATGAAATCAATTACAAGTAAGGATTAAAATAAAAACCTGTTAAGAAAGAGCCATTTGCAGGAGGGATATTTGATTTTCTGATGGTTTCAAATTTTGAATTATCCGAAATTCAGGGAACGAGATAGAATTTGTTGAGAAATATAAGGATTCAAAACACAGGTTAAAATTTAATATTATTTTATTGATGACTACTTGTACTATTAGCTTAATGATTTGAACGTCTTAAAAAAATAATATTATTATATTCAATCTATTTTTAGAAATAGTCGGATTTCTTTTATAAGATAGTGTATATATATATATATATATATATATATATATATATATATATATATATATATATATATATATATATACTAATAAAAGAGTAGTTATTTTGCCAAATATCATAATATTAGAACTCCTAATTAATGTGATGCCACTTGTCATTCTATTAATTCTCCATTTTAAATTCATTAATGTGAGCCAATCCAGTTGTAGGACACTGGGGGATATGATAGCGAGGGTTAGGAAAAAGGAGATTGATCTCAAGATGGAGAGGAAGAGGAATCCACATCAGGCATAGGTTGTAGGGAGTTCGGACAAGAGGCCCAAGGTATTTGATTATAGATTGAGAGGCCAATAGGGTCAGAGCCACTGTGGCAAGTGCAGCAAGACACACGATGGGGCATGCATGGTAGGTGGTTCTGGATGCTTCAAGTGCGGCCAGACATGTCATATTAGCAGGGATTGTACTGCTACTACCACCACCACCACCCAGGATTTGCTTTGATTTGCTTCCATTGCAATCATAGGGGCCAGTAGAAGGTCAATTATATGAGTTTGGCAGCAGTGGGACCAATGGTAGCACCCGCTCCAACAACGTTGAGGATCACTAATGGCCACCAGGGCAAGGCAGATGTGCCTGTGGTGAAGAGTAGAGCTTTTCAGTTGACAGTCAAGGAGGCTCGTGCGGCACCTAATGTTGTGACGTGTATGTGTATTTTCCTTATCTATTTATTTATATTGAATTTTCTGCTTATATTTATGTGTTTTATTTTAGGATCGTTCCTCATGAACAATATTTCTGCATTAGTATTGTTTGATTCTGGGGTTACCCGATCCTTTGTATCGCATGCGTTTAGCAAGAGGTTTTTCGGAGCTCCGGGGGAGGTGGATTGTCCTTTAGACGTTGAGATTGCATATGATCGATTTGTCTAGGTAGTAAGGGATCATCAGGGTTGTATTCTTTAGATGTTCACCTAGCAGTATCCGATTTATTTGGTTTCCATTCCTTTGTGCGAGAACAAGGTTATCGTGGGTATGGGTTGGTTGAACCCCAATGGGGCGGTTATCAATTGTGAGCACTAGTTAGTTCGAGTTCGATCCCCAAGTAAGGAGAGTTATTGGTTGAAGGTGTTGGATTAGTGTCTAAGTCCATAACTATAATTGGTATATACTTGACCCGACCCGGCATGGTCCATTTGGGTTGCATGACATCGGAACATTTGGGTAGACCTTTTAATGAGAAGAAGATATTTGTGACATATTAATATATTATAAGTTCTAATATATTCATATGAAATCATATTATTTAATTAGTATTGATCAAGAATTAATTTGGAATTAATTTAGTGATCAAAAGAGACTAATAAAATATATGGGGATTGATTGTGTAAATCATTGATTCTTATATATATGGGATTGTGATCCATGATTCCTTATGTTGGGTTTAACCCATGTGGTGGCCCATGGATACCCCATGGAGGTTAAAACCCATGGAGCATAAGGAATCGGTAAAGACATGGGTTACATGGTGTAACCCTAATGTACACACCATATAAAGACTCCATTATTGGTGATATCGGTACTAGTGGACAAGATAGAGGGCAAGCCAATTTCATAGAGTGACAAGACTCATATCTTCTCTCATGGTTATTCCAAATGTTCATGGTGTTGTGTGAACCATTTGAGGTGTTACATTTGGGGCACTAGGCTCTTGAGCTCCATGGAATCAAGCACCAACAAAGAGGTATGTAATTCTACTAGTTTTATATTACTTGTACTTCATAATATACTAGTTAGGATAATACCTTTGAAAATTGATATTTGCATGTATAATATAGAAAACATAGATCCAAGGTATTTAGGGTTGCATGTACACCATAAGAGTGTTAGAATGCTCAAAATCCAAAAGTGGTATCAGAGCCTAGGCTTGTTTTCAATTATACTTGATGCTATTTGTAAGAAAAATCATTTTTTTTAATCTGCCTGTTCATCACAAGGTGGTAAAATTTACCACGAGGTGGTGACTGTTCAGTAAAAAAATTCAGTTTTTTGGTGCTGGAATTGGTCTAGAATTATTACCTTTGACTGATTTGGACTTATAAAACCTTTTTTAATGTGGTAATGATTATGTTAAACCAATTTCAATGCTATAATCAAAGTTTCAAGTTTCTATATGTTTATGTAATTCTTGAAAAATTGTTGATTATGAATATTCATGCTTGTGAGTTTGTGTTAGATCATAGGAATTATGTGCAAATTGCTTTTGTTAGTGTAATTCTTGATCCTAATGAAATTGTATGGACTCCATAACTTGTCCTCAAGTTATGGATTGCCAAAAGTTTTGTGTTACCTTGTTTATGAGTTGATTTAGATTAATAAAAAAACGATGTGTTAATTTTTTTCAATCCATATTATAAAATGTGTTTTTGTAACTTGTCCTCAAGTTATATGAAAAGTCATATTGATGAATCTTAAAACTCATAAAAGTGTCATAGGTTACACAAAAATGTAGAGTCTTTTTCATTAAATTGTTTTATGACTCCATAACTTATCCTCAAGTTATGGATGTTTAAGAGTCACTTCTTTAAAAGTGTTATTAAAGAATAAGGAGTTACATAAAAGGAAGAGTCTTCATTTTAATGTACATTAAACTCATAAGTTATGAATATGAAAGGTTTTGAATAGTTTCAAAACTTGCCCTCAAGTTTTAGAATATGTAAAGTCTTACACTCTAATACCTTAATTCCAAATTAAAACCTTAGAATTTTAAGAGTTTAAAATTCAAACCTTATACTTCTATAATATTAAGAGTTTAATTATTATTTATATATATATATATATATATATATATATATATATATATATATATATATATATGTATAAGAATAAGTTAGTCTTACCATTAGTAGGCCTCATTCACGAAGCCGGTCTATAAGGGGGTATAAGGTTACTGCCTACAAATTGGCGGTTTAATGGTTGTCCACTCTCACCCATCGTTTCCTTGACTGGTGGAGGGTCGTTAGCCGAACGGGTTGGATAAGACTATAATTCTCCCTTCATTAAAAGTATAATGATAAATACTAAGTAACTAAACACTTATAAATTCCCAATCTTAGTTACTTAGGAAAATGTGAAAAGGTGCTAACCCATGAAATTGCACTTTGCACCTTGTTAAGTCGTTATTGGAGCGTGTGTGGTTAACCGGCACACTAACCTGGGACTGGCCAAGTGTGGCAAAGGGTAGCTTAAATTTATCATAGATCGGTGGAGCATTTGTGGTTAACCGGCTCATCGATTAGATGATAAATATTAAGGGTACCAAGTATATTAGCATGGTTATTCACACCTTGTTTGTGGTCTTCGGCATCCGAGTCACAAACTTGAGAGGGCACAATCGAGATTCAAACATGCCATTGAAAGTTCAATGTATCTCAAAAGATCTAGGAGTTTTAGATCCAATTAAAACTTAATTAGATTTCGTTTTTCATGGTGGAAATTGGTAAATCATCATTTACCTACCTTCAACTATTTTATAACTCGGATTACGGCATCCCTCTTCCAGTTATAAGTAGGTTGTTGGGTCCTAGCCTTAATATTTCATATTGGGTGTTATATTAAGGACTTTAAATCAACTAACTTGGATTTCTCCCTTATAGATGTCTCCTTCAGACAACTATGGTCTTCCCAAATCTTTAGGAACAAGCTTCCTAATGAATATGATATCCCAAATGGCAACCAAGGTGAAAGATCAATCCCTTTGTTATGCATTAGTGGGACTGGAAATCATAATTCACTTCCTCCACCTCCTCCAATATATCTCTCTATCCCACAAGTTTCAAGACTTGATAAGTTCTAATTCACTCAATTCCTATTGGCAAGCAAAGTCTATATGTGCTTACATCTTAGAGGTTAAGTCACATATTGACAAACCGGGAGAGTCAGGTGTCAAAGTCTTGAGGTAGCTCGCTGTTGACTTGGTTCTTCAGTTACTCCCCGATGAAAGATCACGACATGAACCTTATTAATATTACCTATTTGCTTGATGATGCTAAATCAACAATGATTTGGAGCATTGGTAAAGCAAACTAGACTAGAAGATCTACTTCCCAAACCTATTTGGACATTGACAATGGTGACATTGGAAGTCCAGAAAAACTTTCTCTTCCCAATCGAAAGGGATTGGCCATGGTCAAGTCATTTGAACGATGGTAAAGAGAAAGGCTATGTCTGAGACAATCAAGTGTACCATTTCCAAAGAGCCCATATTCTTCTTTTGCCAAAAGAAGGGGCATTGGTTGCGAAGCTGCCGAATTTACCTAAAAGTTCATAAGGATGGTAAAAGTCAAAAAGATTAACTTTGCTTCAGGTAAAAGTCTACTATCTAACTCTATTAAGTTCCTATTTAGAGATTCTTAATACATGATGTAATTACATTTTGATGTTTTGGAAAATTAAAGGAAGCTTAAAGAAAGAGTATGCTAAGTCTGATCGCGAAAATGGATTTCGATAGCATGGTTTGATGATCAAAATTTTGAGCTGTTGCTTAAGAGTTATGATAGATTGCTTAAGGAATAGATAACAACATAGTTTTCATATGTATTGGCATTGTAAGGATAAGATATTTCCGCAAGTTTTAAAATAAAAAGGAAAAAAAAAAGAGTTTTGATTTATTTATTTTTAGTATCCTTACAATGACATTTGTGACAAATTGTTGTTTATATGATTTCGTTGATAGCAATATTGGAAAATAGATTCTTTCATTTGTGGTAGTGTTATAATTTACAAAATAAGGAAATATTCTCATCACCTAAGTTTCAATTGGACCGAAACTTGGAATCATGCAAGTTGTATAGTATGATGAATAAGAATTTTCATCTTTGGAAAATTAAGACTAATTCCTTATTCACATGTATATGTGAGTCAAGTGAAGGACTAAAGGATCGGGTACATTAGGTTGTGCGTTGGTCAAGTCCACCACAAAGGCTACTAAGATTATTCATTATGATTTACTAAAGTTTAGTAAATATGGTTATGCTTACAAGTTTAAGTATAATTCTGAAACATTGGAAAGATTTCAATGATTGGCAGAACAAAAAAGAAGAATCAAATAAGGCAGGAAGATAAAAGTTTCTCCAATCTGAAGAGATGGGAGAGTGGTTGAGTATCTTGTTTTAGGATTATCTTAGTGATTATGAAACCATATCACAATTGATCCTCTAAGGACACCTTAGTTAATTTGGTTGGCTAAGGAGAGGAATCATGAATTGTTGAAATGGTTAAATCAAAAGATAAATCATACTTCGTTCCAAAATCAAATCTTAGAGTCATACTCCAAGATTGAGCCTTGAGTGACATAATCTTAAGAAAGGTTTAAAACACTTGTCAAATGTAGAGTAAAATGTTTTCTTACTCTTGTACATTTGAAATTGGTAAGTTGTGATGTTTTGGATAAGACAAAGACCAACTAAGACCAATTGTGAGAAATGTTTTTCCTTGATAAGAATCCGCACTAACTCTTAAATATTTGTTTTGTCGAGGTTTAGTTCTTGACAGAGAGAATCTTATATGTCAAGAGGACATTGGGAGTCATGAGATAGTTTCGAGAACTGATCAAGAGTATTGTTAATCACCAGCCTACGACATAAGGTTTATAACATATCGTGTTGACTTATTCTTATTTCTATGCCATTCCAGTTAAAGTTGGCTATGCTTGTGAGTTCTATGAGTTCTCAATTGTTTCCATAACAACCTAGAAGCAATGGTAGGCCCTTGTGCTGCCGGGTGACAAGAAAATGAGACTGGGCAAGTTCAGTCCATATGAGTTTGGATTTGTCACTAACCTTGTCTTGTGATTATGGTTATGACAAATTCACATGGATAGGAACACTTACACCATAAAAATCTAAGTGTCATAAGGTTTCTCTTCGATTCATGAAAATGATGGTGAGGAAACGCTTTCACTAAGTAGAATTTAAGTAGATAGCAATTGTGATATTTGCATTCTCATGTCGTTAGTGGAGTGTGTGTGGTTAACCGGCACACTAACTAGTGAGAATGGCAAAAGGTCTAAGCATTATGATTACGGCATCCCTCTTCATAATTGTTTGATGGGTTTTGAGCATTCTAACACTTCCTAAGTGTACATGCAACCCTAATAACCTTGGATCTATGTTTGTCTAATTATCATGCAAAGTTGAATTCCAAGGTTATATTCCTATCTAGCATACATGGGGAACAATTTTAACTTGAATCATAGATAGAATAACTTACCTTGTTGTTGCTTGTGTTCCTTGAAACCTTGTGAGCCTAGCACCCCAAGTGTGATGCCTCAAATGCTTCACACAACACCAAATGCTCTTGGAATGACTCTTGAGATAACACACACTTCTCAAAATCGGCCAAGCCCTCTAGTTTCTTAGTGTTCAACTTGTGTAACCAATTTTGTGGAGAATGGGACTCTTATATAGTGTTGGCACATCTAGGGTTACACCATGTAAACCCTAATGTGTCATGACTCTTCATTTCCATGACCCATGGGTTTGTAACTCCTATGGAGCATCCTATGGGTAGAACCCAACTTGATAATCCATGGAGCCTCTTAGCCCACTATACAAGATATGGATGATTTACATAATCAACCCATATATTTAATTAGTTATCCTTTGATCACTTAATTAATTCCAAATTAATTCTTGATCAAACTAATCAAATAATATTATTAATATATTAGAACTTATAATATATTAATAATCTCCAAGTGTTATTTCTCTCATTTAGTCTATCCAATTGCATGGTGCCATGCAACCCAAATGGACCATGCCGGGTCGGGTCAAGTACAAGCCCGAAATAGTTATGGACTTAGACACCTTATCCCTATCAGTCTGGAAGCTAGCATCACTATACCCTACAACTCTCAAGTCATCACTCCCACCGAGGGTAAGAACCCAGTCCTTAGTCCTCTGTAGGTACTTGAGGATATTCTTTACCGCAGTCCAGTGTGCCTTGCCAGGGTTCGCCTGATACCTGCTAACCATGCTCAAGGCAAAAGCTACATCGGGTCGAGTACACGTCATAGCATACATGATCGATCCTACAGCCGAAGCGTAAGGTGTTCGACTCATTTCTGCTATCTCAGCCTCAGTGCTAGGGCTTTGTGTCTTACTCAATCTGGTGTTACTCTGGATGGGTAACTCTCCTTTCTTGGAATCCTGCATGCTGAATCTCTTCAGCACCTTATCCAAGTAGGTACTCTGACTAAGTCCAATTAGTCTTTTACTCCGATCTCTCAAGATTCTTATCCCTAGAATATAGGCAGCTTCACCAAGGTCCTTCATAGCGAAACACTTCCCAAGCCAGGACTTTACTTCCTGCAGGGTTGGAATGTCGTTTCCTATGAGTAGTATGTCATCCACATACAATACCAAAAAGCTAACTATACTCCCACTAGCCTTGACATACACACAAGATTCATCTTCACTCCTAGAAAAGCCAAATTCCTTGACCTTTTCATCAAAGCAAAGATTCCATCTGCGAGGTGCTTGCTTCAATCCATAAATGGATTTCTCAAGCTTACACACTCTATTAGGGTACTCGTTGCTGACAAAACCCTCTGGCTGACTCATGTAAACATCTTCAGCCAACTTTCCATTAAGGAAAGCGGTTTTGACATCCATCTGCCATATTTCATAGTCATGAAATGCAGCTATGGCTAACAGAACCCGAATAGACTTAATCTTGGCTACCGGAGAAAAGGTCTCATCATAATCCACTCCAGGAATTTGAGAGAAGCCCTTTGCAACCAGTCTAGCCTTATAAGTGTGTACTTTACCATCCATGTCGGTCTTCTTCTTGAAGACCCATTTGCACCCTACTGTCTTACGACCTGGTACATCTTCAATCAAGTTCCAAACTTGATTGTCATACATGGATTGTATCTCGCTATCCATAGCCTCCTTCCATTTAGCAGACTCGGGGCCTGCCATGGCTTCCTCATAGCTGTAAGGGTCATCTTGACTTACTAGTGTCTCATCACTAATAAGTGTCTCACCTTCTGCAGTAATATGGAATCCATAGTAATGCTCAGGTGCACTCCTAACTCTCGTGGAACGTCTCAGAGGTACAGATTTGTCAATTGGCTCAACAGGAGTTTCCTCCTCAAGTTGAGGGCTAGAGTTTAAAGTTCCTTCACCGCTTGATTCTTGAATTTCTTCAAGATCAATTTGCCTCCCACTGTCTCCTTGGCTTATAAATTGTCTCTCTCGAAAGACTCCTCTTCTTGCTACAAAGACCACATTGTCACTAGGTCTGTAGAAGAGGTAACCAAAGGATCGCTGTGGGTAACCGATGAAAATACACTTCTCGCTTCGAGGTTCGAGCTTATCATGAGTCTCGCGTCTCACGAAAGCCTCGCAACCCCAAATCTTGATGTGGTCTAGTTTAGGTACTTTACCAGTCCACATCTCGTGAGGAGTTTTGGCAACTTTCTTTGTAGGGACTAGATTAAGAATATGGGCGGCAGTCTCTAAGGCATACCCCCAGAATGAGATTGGTAGCGTAGCTCAACTCATCATGGAACGAACCATATCTAGCAAGGTTCGATTACGCCTCTCAGCCACACCATTCAACTGTGGTGTCTTGGGAGGTGTCAATTGTGAGACTATCCCACATTCCCTTAGATAGTCGAGGAACTCTGAACTAAGATACTCACCACCACGATCGGATCGAAGCATCTTAATGTTCCTGCCCAATTGATTCTCGACTTCCTGTTTAAATTCCTTAAACCTCTCGAAAGTCTCTGACTTATGCTTGATCAAGTAGACATATCCATATCTACTATAATCATCAGTAAAAGTCAAATAATAACGATTAGCATCCCTTGTGGCATGTTTGAATGGTCCACACACATCCGTGTGTATAAGGTCCAACAAACCTTCACCCCTCTCACACGAACCTGTGAAGGGTGACTTTGTCATTTTTCCAAGTAAGCATGATTCACAACTATCATCTGACTTTAGGTCAAACGACTCCAAGACTCCATCCTTTTGGAGTTGGCCTATGCGCTTCTTGCTTATATGTCCAAGACGACAATGCCATAATGATGCTTTATCCAAGTTATTATTAGTAGAATCAATACACAAAACATTATTTCCTAAGTTATCAACAACAGATACAGCTTCATACACACCATCACAAGGTAATGCTTTAAAATAAAGAATATTATTAAAGAAAGCATCAATAGAACCAACTTCATTATTAAATGAAAAGGTAAACCCTTGTTTGTACAAAGCATGGAAGGAAATAATATTTCTTGCCATTCCTGGCGAATAACAACACTTATTCAGATCTAAACTAAACCCACTACTTAGCGATAAAGTATAAACTCCAATCTTGGTAACAGGTATAGCTTTCCTATTCCCCATGATCAAGTTTATCCTTCCTTGCTCCACATCCTCACTTCTTCTTAGTCCCTGCAAGTCACAACAAATGTGAATACCACACCCGGTATCAAGGACCCAAGAATTAGAATGGGGTGAGTTATTAGAAATGATAGTGTAAATACCTGCATGGTTGGGTTTAACTTTCCCATCCTTCACATCTTGCTGGTATTTTGGGCAGTTCCGCTTCCAATGAGCTTTTTCATGGCAATAGAAGCATTCAGCCTCTTTTGGGTCAGAAGAAGGAGTAATGAAACCTTTCTTGGTTCCACTTGAAGAAGAGCCATCAAGGGTCCGAGCCTTGGTACCCTTCGAAGATCTCTTTCTCTTCCTCCATCGATTCTTCCTGATTGCCAAAACCGGAGTAGAGTTTTGAGTAGGAGTGATACCAACCGACTTCCCCTTAAGACCTGATTCTGCGGTCTTGAGAAGTCCCTGAAGTTTGCTGAGGGTGACTTCTTCCTTGTTCATGTGATATGTCATGCGGAATTGATCATAGCACGATGGTAAGGAATGCAAAATAATATCTATTGCAAGATCCTCCGGGAAGTTCACATTAAGCTTCAGCAAACGATCGACATACCTTTGCATTTTCTGCATGTGGCTCGTGACGGATTCCCCGTCCTTCATCATGGTTGTTATCATGGAGCAGATGATTTCATACCTCTCTTGTCTTGCACTTTGATGGTATCTTTCCATCAAATCTTGGTGCATGTCATAAGGGTAGAAATCCTCATAAGACTTTTGGAGTTCCGCTGTCATCGTGGCCGTCATGATGCAAGCCACTTTCGTAGCATCCCTTTCATGTGCCCGAAATTCAGCGATCTCCTGAGGAGTTGCAGTGGACTCATCAATCTCCTTAAGCTCCTTGTCAAGGACATATTCTTTGTCCTCGTAGCGGGTAATCATCCTGATGTTTCTGATCCACTCATTGAAGTTGGATCCATCAAAGGTGACTTTCCCACACAAGTTCATAAGGGTAAAGGAGCCATTAGGATTAGAGCCAGAAGCATTGTTGAAAGACATCTGAAGGAAAGAGGACAAGATTAGTTTAGATATAAGAGAGTCCTTAATAAAACACCCAAATGTAGTATTAAGGCTAGGATCCAATCACAATATAATATAACTTAGAAGAGGTATGCCGTAATCTAAGCTATATCATATTTGAAAGGTAGGTGAATGACGATTCACCAATTTCCACCACGAAAACCGCAATATTTTAGTATTAGGTTTTTTGAATGGTTCTTAGAAATTCCTAGATTCTTTGAGATTCAATGAACTTTTCAAAGGCATGTTTCAATCTCGAGTGTGCCCTCCAAGTTTTGTGACTGGGATACCGAGGATCACAAAACGAGGTGTGAAGTAACCATGCAAATCACTTGGTACCCTTAAAGTTTATCACTCAATCGATGTGCCGGTTAACCACACACGCTCCATCGATACTATAATAAACCCTAAGTCACCCTTTACCTACCTTGTTAAGTCCAAGTTAGTGTGCCGGTTAACCACACACGCTCCACCAACGACTTAATCAAAGTGTAAAGTGTAATTTCATGGAATAGCACCTTATTCACATTTTTCCTAAAGTAACTAAGATTGGGAATTTAATAAAACATTTAGTTACTTTATAATATTCATCATACTTTGAATGAGAATTAATAAGTCCTTGTCTTACCCGTTCGGCTAACGACCCTCCACCGATCAAGCAAGCGGTGGGTGAGAGTGGACACCCATTAAGTCACCATTTTATAGGCAACAACCTTATACCAACCTTATAGACCGGCTTCGTGAATGAGGCGTACTAGCGGTAAGACAACTTTGTTCTTATACATATATATATAATTATTAAATCATAATAATATAAGTATAAGGGTTGAATTTTAACTTTTAAAATTCTAGGGGTTGGAACTAAAGTTTTAACTTAACTTTACTTGTTCCAAAACTTGAGGGCAAGTTTTGTAAGCTTTCAAAACTTTTCATTTCTTGTAACTTATGAGTTTAATAGAGTAATAAAATGAGGACTTTTCATTTTTCCTAACTCTTGTGTTCTTTTAATGGTTTTTAACCCAAGAGACTTTTGGTTTTCCATAACTTGAGGACAAGTTATGGACTCCATTAAAACACATTATGATCATGAATTAATCTACCACATAGGTTACAAATAATTCCTATGATCATCTAAACATCATAAGAATATGAATATGAATATGAACACTTTCAAGAATCAAAATCACATTTAACTTTGTAATTTTGATAACTAGTTGTTGTAAATGAGTTAGAAAAGACATTACACCTTCTAAAACAAGTTTTCAAGTACCAAAACATTTTAGGGTAATGATTCCAATCCATTTCCAGCAACTTAAGTCGAAATTCTGCACTCTGTCGACCCTACTCGCCGAGTGCATAAACCTACTCGCCGAGTAGGTTGAAGATACACATGAACTCGACGAGTCCTCCCCATGGAATCGCCGAGTCCATAAGTCAGACAGCAAGATTTTCGACTTTCTTCAACTTTTAAGCACAAATAACAAACAAACAAGCCTAGGCTCTGATACCACTGATGGGTTTTGAGCATTCTAACACTTCCTAAGTGTACATGCAACACTAATAACCTTGGATCTATGTTTGTCTAATTATCATGCAAAGTTGAATTCCAAGGTTATATTCCTATCTAGCATACATGGGGAACAATTTTAACTTGAATCATAGATAGAATAACTTACCTTGTTGTTGCTTGTGTTCCTTGAAACCTTGTGAGCCTAGCACCCCAAGTGTGATGCCTCAAATGCTTCACACAACACCAAATGCTCTTGGAATGACTCTTGAGATAACACACACTTCTCAAAATCGGCCAAGCCCTCTAGTTTCTTAGTGTTCAACTTGTGTTTCCAATTTTGTGGAGAATGGGACTCTTATAAAGTGTTGGCACATCTAGGGTTACACCATGTAAACCCTAATGTGTCATGACTCTTCATTTCCATGACCCATGGGTTTGTAACTCCCATGGAGCATCCATGGAGCATCCTATGGGTAGAACCCAACTTGATAATCCATGGAGCCTCTTAGCCCACTATACAAGATATGGATGATTTACATAATCAACCCATATATTTAATTAGTTATCCTTTGACCACTTAATTAATTCCAAATTAATTCTTGATCAAACTAATCAAATAATATTATTAATATATTAGAACTTATAATATATTAATAATCTCCAAGTGTTATTTCTCTCATTTAGTCTATCCAATTGCATGGTGCCATGCAACCCAAATGGACCATGCCGGGTCGGGTCAAGTACAAGCCCGAAATAGTTATGGACTTAGACACCTTGTCCAACATTGTTTAGACACACATGTGAGCTATCTAAGGAAAATTATATGGTTTTGATAAAGTATTATCAAAGCATCTTGTATCAGAAATCTGAACTTTGGTAAGAGAGTCAATAAAGTATTGATTTCTAGAAGTCTAGTTGATTTCTGGGTACATGTCAAAGCTAGTGGGAGCATAAGTGTTATGCTAGTAAGATAATAATCATCATGTTAGTGGGATCATGATTATTATGTTATGTGTTGCAAGTTAGCAATGTTAATTATAGAAAATAAAAGTTTTAATTCAGGTTTGAAAGGTTGTTTTGCTATAATTAAGGGAGAGGATTTTGTACTTCATTCCAATTCTACAAGCTTAGATTGAGATTTTAGTCAAATTTAGTCAAAGATATATATGAATGTTATGTTGGAATGTTTCAACATAAGGAAATTCTATATAGGTTGCATTCTCAAAATTCGATTATGATTACGACATCCCTCTTCATAGTTCGAATTTTGAGAACATGGAAAATAAAAAGGAATAGAACCAGACATGACTAAAATGATTAAACAATTGTCGAGGACAATCTGAGGTTTACCAAAGATTGGTTGATCATGGACAAATATAAGTATAATGTAAACTTTGGAAAGGACCATATTGACATATTCTGAAAAGAGGGAACTTGTGTTCAGAAGTGATAGTCAAAATGGTAACATGGAATTGTTTCCATAGGTGTAAGTTATTCTCTGAATCTGTGCAAGATTAAAGAACTTAATGCACATAAGGATATTCAAAGGAATGTACTTTGAATTTGAGACTTCATTTCCATGGAATTGCTTTCCATTGGAATACTCTGTAATGTCTTTTGTCAAGTCTTTGTGACTTCTGTGCATAGTACTTACAAGGGGATCAATTGCGTATAAGTTTAGAATCTAACAGATTATAGTAGATGGCAAAACTTTGGTATTCTTACATTTACAATAAGGATTGGAATTGTGAAACAAACATAATTGAAATATTGTCAATTGATCTATTTCTCAAAGAGAAGACCATATGTAAACATAGTGTGCATACTTGGAGTATGGCATAGCTATTGTTTGGATGAACATAGTATGCATGCTTGGTGCATGGCATGACTATCGTTTCAATTCAAGTATTAAGTTGATAAATTGAAAAAATGAATAATGAGTAATCAATATGGTGCTTAGATAAAAGGGTTTTTATTTACACTCAAGAATTTGGGACCATATAGGATTAAGTATTATTCTTGTGTTTCACTTTGCCTGTTTTGACTTCCAGAGTAACTAGGTCATTCTTTCCGAATGACTAAGTTATTCAAACTCTCCACAGTCAGTCATACTTTGGAAGTAGGTATTGATTTAAGACTGTCATGAATCTGGCTTGTAAGATTTGTCTAATGTGCATTAGACATAGCAATGGTTGCTACAACATTCATGAGTGCTCATAAGTTCTGAGTATTGGATTAAACCCACGCTCATTTGAATCACTTCATGGATTTTATCACGAGTGATCATGAGACGATATTATCTTACATTCTTCAAACCTAGAGATATGAGTTGTTGACTATGAGTTGGTTATACATTGATTGCACGAAAACGCATTGGTAACTCGATGTTATAAAACGTGCCTTTGTGTATGATTCAAAAAGTAGTCAGTACAAGCATATGAGTCAAAGTGTTTATCCATTCCTTTTACCCTTAAAGGGATAAAAATGATATCTGTGGGTCCCTCGATGATTTAGTGATGGCACCCCTAAGTGCTTGGCCAAGCCTGCACTGATTTGATTTGTTCAATTAATCGGTCGTCATAAATCGGAAATCGGGAAACAAGAAATAGACAGAGAGAATGATTATTATCCATGTATCAATCCATATGATATCTACAATGGAGGAATATATGATCGCTTATCTAATGGACGCGTCATTGATTTGTTCAGAGTTTGGCAACATCTTTTAAAAGCTATGATGGCCGGTCAGGTTGTGAAGTTATACTTGCAATAATAGTTATTAGACTTATCCAAGTGGGAGAATGTTGGATTAGTGTCTAATTCCATAACTATAATTGGTATATACTTGACCCGACCCGGCATGGTCCATTTGGGTTGCATGGCATCGGAACATTTGGGTAGACCTTTTAATGAGAAGAAAATATTTGTGACATATTAATATATTATAAGTTCTAATATATTAATATGAAATCATATTATTTAATTAGTATTGATCAAGAATTAATTTGGAATTAATTTAGGGATCAAAAGAGATTAATAAAATATATGGGGATTCATTGTGTAAATAATTGATTCTTATATATGTGGGCTTGTGATCCATGATTCCTTATGTTGGGTTTAACCCATGTGGTGGCCCATGGATACTCCATGGACGTTAAAACCCATGGAGCATAAGGAATGGGTAAATACATGGGTTACATGGTGTAACCCTAACGTGCACACTATATAAAGACCCCATTGTTGGTGAAATCGGCACTAGTGGACAAGATAGAGGGCAAGCCAATTTCGTAGAGTGATAAGACTCATATCTTCTCTCATGGTTATTCCAAATGTTCATGGTGTTGTGTGAACCATTTGAGGTGTCACATTTGGGGCACTAGGCTCTTGAGCTCCATGGAATCAAGCACCAACAAAGAGGTATGTAATTCTACTAGTTTTATATTACTTGTACTTCATAATATGCTAGTTAGGATAATACCTTGGAAAATTGATATTTGCATGTATAATAGTGAAAACATAGATCCAAGGTATTTAGAGTTGCATGTACACCATAGGAGTGTTAGAATGCTCAAAAGCCAACAGAAGGTAGATATGTCAACGGGGGCAAACGGGACAGGGAGTGCATCCCCCGCCCCCGCCCCCAAATTTTCCCCGTTCCCCCATCCCCGTCCCCGCCCCCGCCCTCGCACCCGAATCCCCTTTATTACCCCCGCCCCCTCCCTCGTTCCCCTGTCCCCGATTGATTTTGGGGTACTTTTTTTTGGCTAAAAGAAGTTGTTATTTAGGCTAACAAAAAACTATTTTTTAAGCAAAAAATAATTATTTATAGTAGAATTTTACATGTTAAAAATAAAAAAGTTATGGCAACTTAAAAAAATTATACTAACAACTTAAAAATATGTAAATATATGCGTAATTTATTAACGGGGTCCCCATGGGAGTTTCGAGACGAGATTGCCTCCCCCCCCCCCCCCCCCGAAATTAAAACGGGGGTTATCCTTGCCCCCGTCCCCACCCTTGATTTTTTTTTTAAAATCCCCCCAAACTGGACGGGGCCCCCATGGGAACAGGGTCCCACGGGACTTTTTGACATCCCTAGTCTAGGAGAGAGAGCTCAGCGCGAGCTGATTTTGTGTTCATCAGAAAGAGTCAAACGTTATTTTCATCAGGGTTGTTCCAGATTCGTCGCCTATGTTTTGGATGCCCGGGATAAGGGTAAGGCGACCATGGAGGATGTGCAGATCGTCTCAGAGTATCCTGAAGTGTTTACAGATGATTTTTATGGGGTGCATCAGGAGAGCAGGCGGAGTTTAGGATTGACCTTATTCCTGTTGCGACTCCGATAGCCAAGGCACCATATCAGTTAGCTACTCTAGAGATGCAGGGGTTGTCTACACAACTGTAGGAGCTGTTAGACAAAGGGGTTCATCTGACCAAGCAGCTTGTCATGAGGAGCACCAATCCTATTCGTGAAAAAGAAGGATGGATTTATCGGATGTGTATTGATTATCGGGAGCTGAATAAGCTAACGGTGAAGAACCGTTATCTACTCCTGATGATTAATCATTTGTTTGACTAGCTTCAAGGTGCATCTTGGTTTTCCAAGATTGATCTTCGTTCGGGTTACCAACAGATGAGGGTTAAAGAGGAGGATATGCAGAAGATGGCCTTCCGGACTCGGTATGGTCATTACGAGTTTATGGTGATGCCCTTCGGGCTCACCAATGCTCTAGCTACGTTCATGGACCTCATGAACCTCATATGCAGGCCGATGCTAGATCGGTCTGTGATTGTATTCATTGATGATATCCTAGTCTTTTCTAAGTCTCAGAAGCTACATAAGGAGCATTTGAGAGAGATTTTGGAGACTTTGAGGAGGGAGAGACTTTTTGAAAAGTTCTCCAAGTGTGAGTTCTGGTTATGCGAGATACAGTTTATGGGGCACCTTGTCAACCAGAATGGTATTCTGGTCGATACGGCCATGGTCGAGGGTGGGAGGTTCCAAGGTCTCCATCTAAGATTTGGAGTTTCCTTGGTTTAGCAGGTTACTATTGGGGATTCATCGAGGATTTCTCCAAGATAGCAGTTCTGTTGACCCGATTGATGAAGAAGACCGTCACTTTTCGTTGGGGCCCGAGCAGCATGCAACCTTTAAGACCCTGAGGCAGAGACTGTGTGAGGCCTTGATTTTGACCCTATTGGAGGGTGTTAAGGACTTCATGCTTTATTGTGATATGTCTAGGTTTGGGGACAGTTTTTATGTAGAGGGTTCACGTGATCGCTTAGGCTTTGAAGCAGTCGAAGCCTCGTGAGGAAAACTATCCGACACATGATTTGGAGTCGGGGGCCGTGGTTTTAGCCCTCGATATTTGACAACATTACCTCTATGGGGTCCATTGTACTATTTACACGGATCACAAGAACTTGAGGTGTGACAACCCGTAAATTTCTATCTCGTAAAAGTCAAACTTGGTCAACTAAAGTCAAACATATCAATGAAAGGTCAAACTTATTTCTTTTATTATCTTAATATAGTTAGAGTAATGAATTTATAGGTATATAAACCTAACATTCTTAAGTGTTGTGTGTTTTGGAGGGAAATCATTTAGGACCAAGAACCCTCGCATGGGCCGTAAACTCTCAGACCGCAAACGAGCCTTCGTAGCTGTAAACGTCCTTCATTCTCAGCTGTGAACTCTTCAGGCCGTAATCAGACTTCGAATCGTAAACGTTCGGTTTTCGGCCGTGAACTCACCGATACGTATATATATATATATATATATATATATATATATATATATATATATATATATATATATATATATATATATATCAGTTTGACTAATTTAATCATCACTTCTACACTTTTGACCATAAACTCAAGCTTTTGCTCCCAAGATCTTCCACTGAAAACCCAGGTTTTCTTTCATCTATCATCTGAAGATCATGCAATCTATCTCCAGATCTTATTGAGAACATCTAGTGTTCTTCATTCCTCAAAATCTTTGGGCCATAAACACCTAGATCTCCTTCATTTCACCAAGAACACACACTAAGTTCCAACCATGAATACTTGAATGCTCAAGGGTCGTGAAGCATTTACGACCGTGAACAACGAAGGTTGGCCATGAACACCAAGCAGCTTCTTAATTTAGCTTCTAACACTTCTTTTGTAAGTGTTCCTTACATCCTAGATTGTTTCCTTAGTGCCTTAGAGGTTATATTCACTAATTGTATATATATATATATATATATATATATATATATATATATATATATATATATATATATATATATGCTATGTGAAATGCATTTTAGGACTTTTTTTTGTCTCGAGATCTAATTCGGGGAACTTATCATCCTATATCGAACTTTCATACGAATCACTCACACAAGGTGAGTTCATACCCCAAACAAATTACAATTTTAAATGCTTTTAAATGCTTTTTAGGGGAGAATACAAGTAAAACATAAAATATTTGTGTTATCCACTTACATGTGAAAACGTCAAACAAAAGGATTTTTTATACTCAAACACTTGTTAAAACCATTTTAAAACTATTCTTAGATTTTTGTTTTTATCAAAATCATATTCGTGTATCTATTTACATATAAGTATGCTTTAACGGACTTAGGACTATTGATAAATACCGTAACTCATGTTCCTTTTTTGGTTGTGTGCTTAGGGTAGGATCACTAGTCCGACTATCGGCTAAATCATAGTTATACTTATTAGATACATACATGAATATTAAACCCCATTTTTAAGGAACATACTTAACTCATTTGCTTATGCTGAACGATTGAGTCTTTTCTAAAAATTAGTAAAAGTTCAAACAAACATACTAGTAAGCTATAATAGGTATAGTTTAGAGGATCACTACATACTATTTCTTGAATAGAGAAACATACATGAGTCACTACATACATACTATTACTATTCATTACAAAGTATACTATTCATTTACAAGAACAAGAAGGAACATGCATACTATAACAAGAACAGGATAACTAAAATCTGACATCCCCAAATTTCTCGGCAAGAACAGACCGATTTAGTTTATGCTTTTAAAATAAAATCAGAGTAATCTTCCAAAAGGTGTTGTGGAATTTGTTCCCAGAATAAAATATAATAAAAATTTATCAAAGCATTTCTTAAAGAAATGTATTTTCATTATATAATAAAACCTTGGGATGTCATGTTCCGATACAGACCAAAAGCATAAATAGTACATTATAAGCCTTACAACATATATTTACAACTACTGGCCTATAATCCAAAAATCCCTCATCATCATCCAACTATGCTCTGGGTCCACTACTTGTAATATAAAAAGTTGAGTGGGTTAGGCTTGGGAGCCTGGTGAGCATATACGGTTTTCAACCCATAATAAATAAATTTATTATGTTTAAACATCATACAATCAACCCAATTTTCCATCCCCGTTATCCTCTTTGTTAACCCACTCTATCGATCCTCACAACGACACGATCTATACTCTCAGATCTAAAATTAAACTCTTTACCTAATCCATACTCCCGGATCTAAAATTTATCTATTTACCTAAACCATACTCCCGGATCGGGTATGTCTAATCCATACTCCCAGATCAATAACTGTGCCCATTCCATATTCTCGGACTAGGGACAATTTTGTTGGATTAAATGTCTAAGACCATAACTATTATTGGTATGTACTTGACCCGAGAGTAGTATGGTCCATTTGGGTTGCATATCATCAGGTCAATTTGTTAGGATGGACTTTTGAGAGAAGATGTTATATATGATTTATTAATATATTATAAGTTATAATATATTAATATGAAATCATATGAGTTAATTAGTATTGATCAAGAATTAATTTGGAAATTAATTTAGTGATCAAAAGAGACTAATTAAATCTATGGGGACTAATTATGTTAATTAGTTATATTTATGTATTGGGCTTATGATCCATGTTGGACCAAGTTTATGTATGGATACATAAAGAGTTGGGCCACATGAACCATGGATCATTAAACCCATGGATATGGATTTCGGTTATGGGTTATACCCATGACTCTTGGATTCGTCACACATATAAATAGATGCTTCTATCCAAAAAATCGTGACTTACTCTAGTCTTAGAGTTCATGGAGTTTTTGGTGCATGGAGATTCTCTCACAAGTTTATTCTTTGTCCATGATGTGTTGTGATTCCGCTTAAGGCTTCCACACTATTGGGGCTAAGATCTTAAGGCTAGATACATCAAGACTTCAAGCTCCACAATAAGGTATGTTATCCTAACTAGATTCTTGTGTTGTATATGGCAACTATATGCTAGTTATAGGTAATACCTTGGAAAGTTCATATTTGCATGTATAATAGAGAAAACATAGATCCAAGGTATTTAGGGTTGCATGAACACCTTAGGAGTGTTAGAATGCTCAAAACCCAACAGTGGTATCAGAGCCCAAGCTTGTTTTCTTGTTATACTTGAAAAACTGGCTGAAAAAATGAAGTTTTGTGCTGTCTGGACAGGGGACTCGATGAGTCCATGAAGGGACTTGACGAGTCCAAAGCAAGTTTTTTTTGCTATAATTAAGGGAGAGGATTTTATACTTCATTCCAATTCTACAAGATTAGATTGAGATTTTAGTCAACTTTAGTCAAAGATATATATGAATGTTATGTTGGAATCGTTCAACATAAGGAAATTCTATATATGTTACATTCTCAAAATTCGATTATGATTACGACATCCCTCTTCATAGTTCGAATTGTGAGAACATGGCAAATCAAATTTTATAGCATGAATCGTGTCCCATATGCTTCAGGTATAGGATCGATTACATACATTCTAAATTTTCCAAATGCTTAGGGCATTAAGAGGGAAAAAGCAATAGAACCGGATATTACTAAAATGATTAAGCAGTTGTCGAGGACAATCTGAGGTTTACCAAAGATTGGTTGCTCATGGACAATTGGAAGTATAGTGTAAACTTTGGAAAGGACCATATTGACATATTCTGAAAAGAGGCAACTCTTGTTCAGAAGTGATAGTTGTCACCCCCCAAAACCAGGAACGGCGGAAATCTTCTGGGGTGGAGGACGTCATGTACAGTATCACAACAATGAATAGTAGTAACAAGCAACAATATCATCGATTGCATTAATAATATAATATTTGTACAAGTATTCTGATATTTCTGATAGACACTAAAGTATAAATCAAAATGAAAGATGAGTCTTGAATGAGCTCCATCTTCTCTAAACCTTGCATCAGTACGTGTCTACTGTTTACCTGAGGATAAAAGTTAGTTTGAAAGACAGTACCAACTTTAAAGCTGGTGATATCATAAGTATTTTAGTGTCTGTATTTGTAAGAATGTATTTGTAAGAATGTATTTGTAAGAATGTGAAGTATATGTATGTAAAAGTTTTGTACTTCCTAGAAACCCTATGTTTCCAACTAAAAGTAGCCTTCTACAAAGGCATCTAGTATCTGAGTGTGTCTCTTATAAGAGTGTGTATTTTCCCCAATCCGACTATCATTAACCAAAAATATAGCTTTTACATTACCGTGCATCGTGTGGATGGTCACGAAGTGAATGTAATGGAAAAATGAAATAGTACTATAGTGTAGTATCAAATAACTACAACCGTACTAACTACCTTAAATCTATTGGAATTTAATGTACCATGTGATCGGCCTGTATCCTGCTACCGACTCTAGTAAAACGACGATGTAAGACGCCGTAAGAAATGACATTTGGCACCCGTAGACTTGCAAGTCCCACTGTAGCGAGCAGCAAGGTGTAGGATAGTCACTCCAGTAGAGATCTATACGTAAACTCATACGCTCCCTAATTAAGGAGATTCTGGATACAAAAACGGCCATGGCAGGAAGTGCAATGCCCCGTTTAGTGGCTCACATAACTACATGAATGTATATGTATTGAATGTGCTAGCTGTATTGTATCTTCTCCCTCTATCTATCCTGTATGTGTTGTAATGTCCTAAGTGTACTAGCTGTAATGTGTGTTCTCTCTCTATCTAGAAAGTATTGAAATGTACTGTGTGTACTAGCTGCAATGTGTGTTCTCTCTCTATCTAGCAAGTATTGACTCATGAATGAACTGACTCATTGTATGATTCTTCGTTCTAGTAATAGTATTAGTAACTTCCTAGACTACGCCTATCGTAGTTTACTAGCAATATGACCTGTACATGTGAACATGAACATATACCCTTGCTACCCAAGGGTATTGAATTGACTGATAGAACTTTTATGTCTATATATGTATACATAATATATAACTAGTATTTAGACGACCTTTAGAGGGATAAACGATGCCCTAAAGCCACATCCCAACGAGGAAAAGGAGATAAAGCGAGCTAGCCTTCCTAAGTCCTTTAAACATTACTTATATAACTATAAATATATAGCCATGCAATTGACAATATAAAAGTATAAAAGAAGTTTTGTAAAACCATTGAAACATTTAGTAACTAAGAAAGAATGACTTGATGTCAGTTTGTAAAACAATTTGAAAGCAGTTTGTTTGATAAGAACAGTTCAAAATATAAGGAAAACCTTTGTTTTTGAAACACAATTGTAACAGGGTTTGAAAAGAAACATTCAGTATGTAAGACAATTTAATAAAGAGTTTTAAACGAGTGAAAATGTTTTGGAAAACTATTTGAAGTAATATGTTTGATAAAACAGCTAAAAGTGTAGTAAATCCATTTGTATGTTAGTTATTAATCACATGTGATTGATATAATAACTAGCATGATTCAACTTGTATCCCCCCATAAAAGTATTTAAAAACATTTAAAATATTGATTAAGGGGGTATGAACTCATCTGCAGTGAGCGAATCGGAAAGAAGTGTCAGATAAGTGTCGGATAAGTGCTTGGTGTCAAGTGAAGACTTGTACACTCTCAATGACCCTAATAACATATGAAGACATATGTATTTATATAATTAGTGGTTATAACACTACTTAAACATGTATACACATCCTAATGTGAGGAAAACACTTTGGTAAAAGTGTTAGGAGGCTATCGGGTTGCAACAAAGGAGTGAAAGGCCTTATATGGGAGTGTATGGTCAATGGACCATGTTTGTTGGAGTTTACGGCCCAGGTGAGTTTACTTATGGCCGTAAACTATCAATTGGTCACCAAAAGAGACTTAAAACTACAAAGGCTTAAGTGGTTAGGTGCTCTAAAGCTTAAACAAGTGTTTGGGTGAGTTTAAGGTCCAAAAATGGCCCTAACTTGAGTTTACGACCTAGGGATGTAACACCGTAAATTTCAAGACAAAATTTTCATTTTAAATAATCATTTTATTCTTAGAACACTTGTTAAAAATCTCATTCATAATCAAATTACAAAACATAGCTCCATTTTCACTTGCATAGAAAACCAGGATCCTCCAAAATATGACTCTTGCTCTGGTGTGTACAATCAAGCCGGTGCCGTACCGTGATACTAAAAGAAACCTGAAAACAACATAACACAAAACACTGTAAGCACGAAGCTTAGTGAGTTCCCCAAAATACCACACACATAACACATATAAGCCACTCGAGGCTATAACTCTATGGGTCCGTGCACCCAAACTCTGTGAACCCTCAGGTTCTAACTCTGTGAACCTTCCGGTTCTAACTCTAGGAACCCTTCGGTTCCAACTCTGCAAACATGCACAGCATAAATCACATAGAAATAATGCAGTACAACACATAACATACATAGCATACAAATACTCTGTCACATAACTTTGGTTACCTACTCAAGGTAAAGTATAGTGAGAAGACTCACCTGGCAAGCAAAAAGCAGATATCTCCATACTCGGATCTCGAACTCGCCACCGCCTAACACGTAAGGCAAAACTCTCATGACTATAACTCTCGAGACTAGAATCAATCCTCTTAATGCACCCTCTTAAGGGTAAAAGACTATTTTACCCCTCTCTTGGCCCAAAGGCCACATCGCTGACCAAACCCTAAAAGTCAATGGTCAAACCTTGGTCAAAATCAAAGTCCTCAGTCAAAGTCAACCCCTGACTGACCCTACTCGCCGAGTCAACTCTATGACTCGTCGAGTTTCTATAATCAGAACTTCACTCAATCCGTGACTTAACTCGCCGAGTCACTCCGAGACTCGCCGAGTCCAGCAACTCTAAGTCCACTCGCACACAACTCACCGAGTCATCCCTTGACTCACCGATTCTCGACTCCACTAGGGAATATCGGGACTCTTCGACAAGACTCGCCGAGTCCAAGAACAGACTCGCCGAGTCCAAGACTATCATCAACCTACTCGCCGAGTTGTTCATACAACTCGCCGAGTTCCAGGCCATCTTCATCCAACTCGTCGAGTACACCCATGTGACTCGCCGAGTACCACCGGTCTGAATCCATTCAGAAGCATTCCAGGCCATGCAATTGCTCCAAAACATAGATCTAGCCTCCTACCACTCATCCATCACGTAAAGTGGCAAACTTTACGTGAATCCAAAGAGATCTAGGCCATTTGCACATTGGGCTAGGGTTTGGGACATGAAAGCTTCACTAAACACTCCAACACAGGGACTTTCATGCTCTCTGATTCTTCTCCCTTCCAGATCTGAGGTAGCAACCTCAGATCTAACCTCTAGACTTCCCATTACATCCATAGACAAGTTCCCACAAACCCCAAAATGAAGCAACACATAATAACAGCCCAAGAACGAGATATTACCTCCAAGAGATGCCCCAACTGCAATGTAATTCGAATCCAAGCAAAGCCCCTTGCTCCAAGCCTTCAATCTCCCAAAATTCCTACAACAATTACTTCTCCAAGCTCCAATCCACTCAACAATGGTGCTTCTCCATGATTTAGGGTTTTCTGGGGCTCAAGGGGTGATAAGGAGGCTGGGAGGAAAACATAATGTTCTTTATATAGGGCTCAACCCCGAGAATTAGGGTTTTCTCCAATCAGCGCCTACTCGCCGAGTCCATCCATGGACTCGCCGAGTCACTCTTTCACAACTTACTCTTTTAGCCCTTCAACTCTACTCTTGATATTTCGGGATGTTACAATTCTCCCCCACTTAAATTAGGCTTCGTCCTTGAAGCCTATGGCAACTCAACTCCAAAATACTCCCACGACGCGCCACCTGGCCCTAACTGGACCAGGTTCCTCAAAGCATAACCATCAAACTCGAACTCACTTCCTCTTCCTTGCAGTGTCCTGACCACCGTCTCAAACCGGGCACCGGATGTACCCTCTGATAATCACACTCAACAATCGAGAATTACCCGAGATGTATCACTGCTCCAAATCTCAACAACCGCTCGACCCATAAGGGCTAGAAAGCCATGAACCATCGGATCCCCGATCCTTATCCCACTTTATCCATTCCGTGCTGACAGAAAGACCCACTCTTCAATCTCAGAGCAACTCCCACGAGTTCTCCTCTTGCAATCACATACGCATGCTGAACTTGCCCAGTACCCTCGGGTTGGGAAAAACCCGATGCACTGATGATATCCTCCAACATCCCCCCAGGATAAACCACTAGTACATATCCAATACCCTGATCAGAATCAAATTCGGAGTCCCCGACTCCCTCCATGCATTCATCCTGAGACTCTTGGCCCTACTCTCGCGGAACCCCTTCCGCGTCCTCAGCAGACATCCCAACATGATGTCATTCCATACCACTGTCACAGACACAATGTTCAACCACCATACTCCAAATCATCCACTCTCACTACTACTTTCACTTCCGTGAACCAACACTCCCCCCCCCCCCCGGGGGTTACATACCTTTCTCTTCCCTTACCCAGGGAAACCACTAGCCAACCTTGCCACTACTCCATGTATCACACATGCTCTGGATCTGCTCGCAAGGGCCCTCGGGTCCATGCGCTACCTCTCCCCAACAAATGAGGGTCCGACACCTCCTCCCATACAACAACTCAAAGGGTGGCATACAAATGCACTAATGATGGCTGTTGATATAGGATAACTCAACCAAAAATAAATACGTGCCGCAACTCCCTCCGAGATATAATACACATGCCCGAAGCATGTCTTCAAGCGTCTGAATTGCTCGTTCGCTCTGAAGTGTCCTCAGACATCATCATGATCCAAATAACCCACTAACTTCCTCCCCGTGACCACTATCCCGGCCCAGGGACGCGCAAGTCACAAAATTCTCTTTTCCTCATGCGAGAAAATACAATCCAACCGAGGATCGCCTAAACTCTAATCTCTGGTTTCTGCTGCGCATATCCCTTGCGCATCTCACCGCATCTCCCGACAGAGACAGTGACCCTAGTCTCGCCCCCGGTTCAACACCCAGGCTCCAGAACTCAATACTAGGGATACTCAAGCCCAAAACTCTTCCACATCATACACTGATCGGAGATCATTCCACCAACACATTCTCTTGCCATCTAGTGAGTACTACGGCTCCCCGCAGTATCACAACACCCTCTGACTAGTGAGTACTACGGCTCCCCGCAGTATCACAACACCCTCTGACTAGTGAGTACTACGGCTCCCCGCAGTATCACAACACCCTCTGACTAGTGAGTACTACGGCTCCCCGCAGTATCACAACACCCTCTGACTAGTGAGTACTACGGCTCCCCGCAGTATCACAACACTCTCTGACTAGTGAGTACTACGGCTCCCCGCAGTATCACAACACTCTCTGACTAGTGAGTACTACGGCTCCCCGCAGTATCACAACACCCTCTGACTCCACTAGCTTATGCTCCGCAGACTATCACAGGCAGCTACCCATACTCGGCTCGAATACACATTCCAGACTCTGGAAGCAATCGACATATCAAAATGCCCACCCTTGCGAAGTTCCATTCTCTTAATAATCTCCCTGGATGCCCATACTCGAAGGGCTCCCACTAGATCCGTAGATACCTGATACACCACAAATCGTTTCAACTCAAGATTTACGAGTAACCCCGAAATAAAGGTATCATACCCGGATACCTCAGAATATCCCAACAGAACATCACAAGATCCTGCCACAACCACTGATTCCCTTACTCCCAATACCATACGCTCACGACAATACATTTCCTTTGAATCCCATAATAATTTCTGATATCACACGATGCGCAACTTCAGTGCATCCAAACACTCAATTGGAATACAAGGAAGGCGCTAACCCTTCAGAACACACTGATGATCCTCCGAAACCCTTTCCATTACCACTAAAAATTCAAGCAAGAATACACATCCTAGCCCAGGAATTGGCTACTCGATAATCGGCTACCCATATCTCAACCCATAAGTTCTCAACTGCCCATACCATCATTACGAGCCTTCCACTCGAGACGACTCTAACCACCATCAGATTCCTGATCATTGACCACCCGCCGTGGAGACACCCATCCTTCTCTTAGACATATATCACATGCATTATCTCGCCCTGCACCTTCCTTAATCACCCATGACCCTGATCTCATGAATTCAAGCCGCAGGTTCTGCATCCAACCCCTAACCGCTCTTGCACTAATCTCTGGTTCTCTCAATAAACCACCCAGTTCTCCCCCACTTAGGGTTCGAACCATCACTATCTGACACATCAACAACCTCACGAACTATTTCCACCAGCAATAACGCACCTGCCCCTGGAAAGTGCTACGCAACACCCGATAATCCCCTTTAAGGAAATTAATCGATCTCATAACTTTGATCCTCAGATGAACTCCTCAAGAACTTTTCGCCACGACTGCCTCTAGTCGTTCCAAATCTCGTACCAATCAAGTACCAAACAACTCAACTGCTCAATAACATCCCTGGCTCATAGACCGAACCACAAAATCATCGTACCCCTCACCTCAACTCATCAAACGTCGCTCCAACACCGGGATCATCCCAAGAACAGGGACCCACTCCCATTTTCAACACCCAACATAGATAGAAAACTCTCTACACTGCTAAACTCGACTGAACTCCCCACTGATACCACTATAATACATCCTACTATACTCAAATAGGTGTAGTGTGGTCCTCAACTATCTCAGTCCCAACTGACTATCTGCTCCTGACAAATCACTGCCTCGCGGCACACATGCTACCTGATACTCTGGAAGAAATCATCATCAATAACGACCTGCAGGGTTTACCCCCAAACCCAAAACTAAAACATCAGGCCTTTCGTGTTTCGCACACGAACATAAATAGAACCACTCACATAGAAGGTGACCTCTCCTCTATCGACTGATTGCTCAACTCAGACCGAAATTCTCCTCTCCCTCTAACTCCTTACCAAAATACTCTGATAGGCTCTCGACTTCCCTCTCGAGGGACGCCTCTCCAAATTCAATCATGGCCTACAGGCCTAAAACCCATAGCGTCCAATCTCTACCTCATCAATCGTGACCGGATAACCAGAGAATCACAAGCATCATTCACTACGAACCATGGTACTCATCCCATGACATCTCTTCTCAATATGCTCCGGTGTATGGTACCCGAACCATAGCATCTTTCCTCCATCTGCTCCGATGTATGATACTCGAACCATAACATCACTCCTCAATCTGCTCCGATGTATGGTACTCAACCATAACATCACTCTTCAATCCGCTCCAATGTATGGTACTCGAACCATAACATCACTCCTCAATCTGCTCTGATGTATGGTACTCGAACCATACATCACTCCTTAATACGCTCATTAGAATCTTCAGAATACTCCCTGTATCAAGTATGGGTCCTCTGCTTTCAGTAGTACGGGCCCATACTACCTGCCACATCTACCCATACTTTCCACACGGACTATCCCGAGGCTCCTAAGTAGCTGCTCAACCTTCTCGTTCACCAATTGCATCGCGCGCTCGCTCCCCAGCGAAATTCTCTACCCTGCCAGTGCACTCATCTGGCTAAGGTTACTCCCTAGGCTCTTCTCAGATTCCCACACTTCTCTGCCATCAGCTGCTGAAGAGCTCCTAATGATGCCAGCCATCTACCTCCTGAATATCGTCATATTTGCTTGGTAGCTGACTCCCATCATCGAGAGTTCCACAAAGCACGAAGCAAGCAACATTCGAGCATCGAAGAATATATATGACTCACTCTGGGTGATAACTCCGCTTGCTCTACTCATCCTCGGAAGTACCACCGAACTCTGCAACTCTTCCCCTCGCGGGCTCTAACTATTCTTTCTCCAAGTACTACAGTACTCATCTAGGTATCTTCCCTAGATTACTCCTCTACTCAAATCCCCTAAAGGATTCCAATCAAATATTCTCACTCATCACATACTCAAAAGCACGATGCATATCACAACAATTCCTAGGCTAAGGCATCACAAATCAGGCCACTCTAGTCCTAATATATGGAATACCTAGCCTGTCTCTAGCTTGCAATAATATCTCATAAAGTGCATCATAAATATCTCATAACACAAAAGTGAGGGTATTTTGGGAAATCACCGTTCGGGCTCTGGCTGATTGTACACACTGCTCTTTCTCGTTTTCTCTTTGAACTCTTATTCGCTTTAGAAAATTATTTCTTTGAAAACTTTTCTTACTTCCTCAGTTTGAGTCCAGAATTACCCGAAGGCGCATCCGAATCCCTCAAACCAAGGCTCTGATACCAACTTGTAACACCGTAAATTTCAAGACAAAATTTTCATTTTAAATAATCATTTTATTCTTAGAACACTTGTTAAAAATCTCATTCATAATCAAATTACAAAACATAGCTCCATTTTCACTTGCATAGAAAACCAGGATCCTCCAAAATATGACTCTTGCTCTGGTGTGTACAATCAAGCCGGTGCCGTACCGTGATACTGAAAGAAACCTGAAAACAACATAACACAAAACACTGTAAGCACGAAGCTTAGTGAGTTCCCCAAAATACCACACACATAACACATATAAGCCACTCGAGGCTATAACTCTATGGGTCCGTGCACCCAAACTCTGTGAACCCTCAGGTTCTAACTCTGTGAACCTTCCGGTTCTAACTCTAGGAACCCTTCGGTTCCAACTCTGCAAACATGCACAGCATAAATCACATAGAAATAATGCAGTACAACACATAACATACATAGCATACAAATACTCTGTCACATAACTCTGGTTACCTACTCAAGGTAAAGTATAGTGAGAAGACTCACCTGGCAAGCAAAAAGCAGATATCTCCATACTCGGATCTCGAACTCGCCACCGCCTAACACGTAAGGCAAAACTCTCATGACTATAACTCTCGAGACTAGAATCAATCCTCTTAATGCACCCTCTTAAGGGTAAAAGACTATTTTACCCCTCTCTTGGCCCAAAGGCCACATCGCTGACCAAACCCTAAAAGTCAATGGTCAACCCTTGGTCAAAATCAAAGTCCTCAGTCAAAGTCAACCCCTGACTGACCCTACTCGCCGAGTCAACTCTATGACTCGCCGATTTTCTATAATCAGAACTTCACTCAATCCATGACTTAACTCGCCGAGTCACTCCGAGACTCGCCGAGTCCAACAACTCTAAGTCCACTCGCACACAACTCACCGAGTCATCCCTTGACTCACCGATTCTCGATTCCACTAGGGAATATCGGGACTCTTCGACAAGACTCGCCGACTCCAAGAACAGACTCGCCGAGTCCAAGACTATCATCAACCTACTCGCCGAGTTGTTCATACAACTCGCCGAGTTCCAGGCCATCTTCATCCAACTCGTCGAGTACACCCATGTGACTCGCCGAGTACCACCGGTCTGAATCCATTCAGAAGCATTCCAGGCCATGCAATTGCTCCAAAACATAGATCTAGCCTCCTACCACTCATCCATCACGTAAAGTGGCAAACTTTACGTGAATCCAAAGAGATCTAGGCCATTTGCACATTGGGCTAGGGTTTAGGACATGAAAGCCTCACTAAACACTCCAACACAGGGACTTTCATGCTCTCTGATTCTTCTCCCTTCCAGATCTGAGGTAGCAACCTCAGATCTAACCTCTAGACTTCCCATTACATCCATAGACAAGTTCCCACAAACCCCAAAATGAAGAAACACATAATAACAGCCCAAGAACGAGATATTACCTCCAAGAGATGCCCCAACTTCAATGTAATTCGAATCCAAGAAAAGCCCCTTGCTCCAAGCCTTCAATCTCCCAAAATTCCTACAAAAATTACTTCTCCAAGCTCCAATCCACTCAACAATGGTGCTTCTCCACGATTTAGGGTTTTCTGGGGCTCAAGGGGTGATAAGGAGGCTGGGAGGAAAACATAATGTTCTTTATATAGGGCTCAACCCCGAGAATTAGGGTTTTCTCCAATCAGCGCCTACTCGCCGAGTCCTCCTCACTGACTCGCCGAGTCGGCTACTTAGCACGCGACCCAGTCGCGACTCTACTCGCCGAGTCCATCCATGGACTCGCCGAGTCACTCTTTCACAACTTACTCTTTTAGCCCTTCAACTCTACTCTTGATATTTCGGGATGTTACAAGGGACCACTTCCCCATGAGTTTATGGCCGTAAAATCATGGTAATACATACGAATTTGCAAATTGGGGTCCTTAGATCTATGTTGTAAGGTTCTAGGCTACTAACCAAGGCTTAGTAAGGTGTTTAGGGCATCAAAACACACTTTGGGGGAGTTTACGGTTTTGGTAGATTCCTAACCTGTAAACTCATAAACAAGGGGTTTTTTGGTGTTTTTCATGTGCTAAAATCATCAAGGAAGGGATCCATGCTAGGTTCTAAGCATAAGGAAGTATCTAGGAACACTTTGGCACCCAAATTAGGGTTTACGGCCTAAGAAGATCTTGGGCCGTAAACACCTTGTTCTTGTGATTCTTGAGGTATTTCTTGATGTATGGAAGTGTAACAAGCCTTAAGATACTCTAGGATAGAAGTACTTACAAGATAGAGGCTTGAAAAGGTGCCAAAAGGCCAAGAACACTAGTGTGTGTTCTTGGTGAAACTAGAAGATCTACACTTTTGGAATGATTTCATGGATAGAAGTGTGTTAGATCACTAGATTAAGTAATATATCAACTTAATAGGGCTAGAAACACTTACAACTTGAAGATCTAGAAGGAAAGGTCGGATGCTACTTGAGAGGATTTGAGATCTAACTTTGAAATGGTGAAAAAGTGATTTAAATGGCTAAGTGCCATATATATACTCACTAGGGTTTACGGTCCAAATACCATTTTGGCCGTAGACTTCAAACTCTTGAAGTTTTTGGAACTTTATTGTTGCACAATAAACCCTAGGGCATCCTCTCTCCTGATATCTTCTAAACGGTTAATCCTAACATAATCAAACTTATTCCAAAAAGCTTGAAAGTTTGCAGAAACTGTTCTGACTTCTTTGAAGTGAGGGGTTGTACAGAATAGAAATTTCGGGTTGTCACATCATCCCCCCGTTAGATAGAATTTCGTCTCGAAATTAGAATTTAAGTAAAGGAAGTAAGCATGAATAATCGAACCAAAAAGTGGGGATACTTCATGATCGATTGATTCTCGCGCTCCCAAGTGAATTCGGGTCCTTGGTTGGCATTCCAGCGAACCTTCACTAAAGGGAAACGGCTAAGAATCGTTCGCATGACCTCTCGGTCCATGGTCACTACGGTTCTTCCACGCAGGTGAGGCTCTTGTGGAACTTGATCTCTTCGAGTGGGATTTCAAGAGTCTCGTTGGATCGATACTTTTGTAAGTTCGAGAAGTGGAGGGTAGAATGCACGTTACTAAGCTCGCGGAGTAGGTTTAATTTGTGAGATACAGGGCCGATTCTAGCAAGAATCTTGGAAGTCCTAACTCTCTTGAATATAGCTTTTCACACTTTACGAAGCGTATTAACCCTACTCAGAGTGAGACTTCCAAAGGAATTTGGTTTCTCACCTGGAGTTCCAAGGGTTTCTCCCCTTTTTCTTCTTTTCCCAGTCAAGGGTCGCTTCCTTCTGGGTCAAATTCGTAAGCGGTTCCGAAATTTATGAGGAGTTCTAAATGAACTACGACAGTAGGTCTGCGAGAACTAGAATTTGGCGAATTTCTGTTGGCGTCTTCAGTGCCGACAAATTCTCAATGGTTTTGATAAATTGAAAGAGTCCTCAAGAATTTCCACATCACTAATAGTGGGTCTTAGGAATTTGACTCTTCAACTCCAAAACTCGTATTTAGAGAACTTCGCGCAACGCTTCTCTGATCGTATTGGTTCCATGGTTTGTTGTAGATTCTATTTATGATTTCCTTCTTACTATGAGGGTAGATAAGTAAGTCATTTACAATGTTAATGACGAACTGATCCAAGTAAGAATGGCGTACCCTATCCATTAAGTTCATGAATACTACTGGCGTATAGGTCCTATCCGAGGCGTATCACTACGGACTAGTAATGTCCGCATCGAGTTCGGAAGGTCGTCTTCGGGACATCCTTCTCTAACACTCGAAACTGGTGATATTTGGATCTCAGGTCCATTTCTGAAAGGTAATTCGTTTCTTGCGTTTGCTCAACCAACTCATCTATGCGAGGAAGAGATAATGATTTCCAATGGAAATATTGACGAGGTCTTCGATAGTCGATGTTCTTATGATACTATTCATCCACCTTTCTGAGGAATAAGACCGAAGCTCTCCAGGGCGAGGAGCTGGGTCTTTCTATTCTTTTGCCGAGTAGTTCGTTTAGTTTTCCAGACTGTTCTTGTATCTTTGTAGGTGTTTAGACTGTAGGGCGATCTGGTTTCAGGAGTCGTACTGGGTTCTAAGTTTGTTCACATGACGATGCGATTATTCGTAGTCTTGGGCAATCTTCGTCCTGAAGTTCATATTAGAGTTCATACATGGTTCATCGATCACCATTTCGTGTATACGAGTCGTATACAATTAAGATTGAAAAGATAGTCGAATAAATGATTCTTCTTTAGGCTCACATCCCAACGAGGAAAAGAAGTTAAAGGGGAATCATCAATTCTAAACCTGTAGAACCTTGATTATATACCACCCTTGTGTAAACATTATTCCGCGATAGATCCACCGTACTGACCTTTGGATTGAACTTGACGTACTGTACGAGTGGTACTTTGGGGAGGTTTGTTGAGATTTCTTCGGAAAGGATAAGAAGCATGAGGTACTCCATGCATGAGTACTTCAGTGTCCTGGTATGACGGCTTCACTGGAAAAGGCGATTTCGGAGAAAGAGATGTACGTACGGATCTCGGGACTTTCCTCGGGGCTCGAGAATAATATCGGGGCATCGGGGTATTTCTGGCACGCAAAACGATGCAAAACGGGAGAGAGAAGAGAAGAAATGAACAAAACTCTCGGCTTCCCTCGCAAGCCTTTTATAGGGGCTGAGTCTCGCACGTACGCGGGGTGTACTGGTCCGAGAAACGTCACTGCTTACGTATCCGAAGCCACTTGCTGCGATGTCGACACCTTCGGAGTACGCGGGGCGTACCTCGAATCAGACCGGTGACTCGCTTCGGAGTACGTTGGAGTACGCGGCGCGACGTAAAAAGTGAATTCATAACTTCTTCGTTTGACGTCCGTTCTCACCTAACTTTTCGTCATTTCGCTACTAACAACAAGATCTTCGATTCTCGTTCTCACCTAACTCTTCATCTTTTAATCCTCCCATCCTTTTCTGCTTCGTTGAGGAACATGTTGAATGCCCTTGGCTGTGGAGGTGTGTTTTTCTGTGGGCAGTCTTTAGAAATATGACTTTCTTCGTTACCCCTATAGCACACCTTCTTGAGGGGTGCGCACTTATTGGCGTAGGGCCCTGTCTTCCCACATTTGTAACAAGTCATCTCCTCGCTACATTTCCCGAAGTGTTTCTTCTTACACTTCTCACACCACTTAGCTTCATCTCTTCCCCCAGATTTCGAGAATTTACTTTCTTTGTCGATTATTGAAGATCCTTCACGCTTCTTTTTCTCTCCAACTTCAGCTCTTTCCAGACCCTTTTCTTTTATTTGGGTCTCAACATTCTTGGCTGCCCAGATGGCGGCCTTCAGAGTGGTTGCTTGTTTGACTATCGGACCAAAGTCCGCTGGTAATCCATTGGCAAACTTGTTGACCTTGGAAAGTTCAGTTGGAATTAGGTGTGGAATAAGCTTCATTTTCTCCGTAAAGCTTGTAGCGTATTCAGTAACGCTCAATTTTCCTTTCTTCAGATTCTGGAACTCATTGTTGATTTCCAGAAGATCTTGCTCAGAGTAGTATTGCAATTTCAGTTGCACCATGAATTCTTCCCAAGACATCTTGCTAGCTTCCCCCTTAGGCATCGAACCAGCCAGTAACTTCCACCAGCTCAATACTCCAGATTTTAACAGAGGGATTGCAAGAGCGGTCTTCTGTCTGTTGCTACACTCGCAACTTTCAAACATCGTCTCCATTTTGGAGATCCAGTCCATGACTTGCACCGGTGTCGGGCTCCCAGAAAGACATGGTGGTTTGGATGCCATGAAATCCTTGTACTTGCATCCACGTCCCTCATTTCCTTTATCCTGGTTGTTTTGGCGAATTATCGGTGGGTTGGCTTGACCAACGGTCCCACTATAGTTTCCTCCTTCAAACTGACCTCCATTTACTTCGGGCTCTTTAACTTGAAGTGACAATTCCTCGCGATTCTGCTTGATCAGACGTCTGGTTTCTTCCATCTGATTATTCAACATTGCCTTGATCATCACTTGAACTCCGGCCATTGTCATTGGTTCAGGCGCTGCTGCTACAACAGGTATTTGTTCAATTACTGGTATTTGATTCCTGTTTTCATCAGCATTTCCAACTCCACTCCTCGTTCTCACCATTTTTGATCTATACACCGAATAAGGTGAAATTAGATCCTTAGTCACGATAGATATTCAAATCATCCTTATCACTCCGAAACGTTTACATGTTAGTTCTAATATCGTAGACGCACGCTTAGAATCCTAAACACATAAGGTTTCCAGATCCGGTCGGCAACAGACCATAGATCCGAACAATTAACATCATATGTGGCAAACATATAACAATTAGCACATAATAGCATTTTAGGCAATTTTCCTAAAATAAAATAGTGCCTGTGTCAATTTAGGTGTACTACCTAAAATATAATGGACACACTCAACTCACAATCATTGCTTTGCATTCTAAGTTTAAGTCTAGAAATAAATCCATATTCCTAGTTCGCTTAAACTAATGCTCTGATACCAACTGTGACATCCCCAATTTCACGGCCAGAAAAGACCGATTTGTTTATGCTTTGTTTTATAAATCAGAGTGATCGTTTAAAGCAAACGGTTGCGGAATTTGTTCCCAAGAGAAACTATGATAACCATTTATCAAAACATTTCTCGAAAAGAATGTATTTTCATTAAATAATAAAACCTCAGGATGTCATGTTCGTTACAGACCAAAAGCATAAACAATATAAAATAGATCTTACAATAGTTATTTATAACTACTGATCTATAATCCCAAAATCTCTCGTCAAGTCCACCAACTTATACCCTTGTGCCATTACCTGTAATGAAAAGAAAACTGAGTGGGTCAGGCTTGGGAGCCTGGTGAGCATATAGGGTTTTCAACCCACAATAATATAATCATTATATTTAATCAGCAAACAATCAACCCAATTACCCATCCCCATTATCTTCTTAAGGTTTTACCCTAAGAACCAACTATCCTTCATTCATTCATTCGTAAGAAATTTGGCATGAATTCCATTACTGCCAAAGCTTACTTATCAAGTACTAAATCCATAGTTATCTGGTGCTAACTCCATAGTCACCAAGGTTCACTTAACAAGCGCTAACTCCATAGTCGCCAAGGTTTACTCAACAAGCGCTAACTCCATAGTCGCCAAAGTTTACTCAACAAGCGCTAACTCCATAGTCGCCAAAGTTTACTCAACGTGCGCTAACTCCATAGTCGCCAAGGTTCATCAAATAGGCACGAAGTCACATCGTCGCCAAGATTTATACAATAGGCGCTAACTCCATAGTCACCAACAATTTCCATCTACCTATGTTCTACCCAACAATTTTGTAGATATAAATACTTACACAGTTTAAATCATTTAAGACCTGTATAAAACTCCAATTTCCATGCCCATCTCAAATAGACAAATAACATATAAACACATAGCACGTATTTCATAGCAAATACTTCATATTTATGTGTTAGAAGAAAGTAACTACACACCTACACATCTAAACAACAATATACTTAATACACTCAAACCATACTTGTATTATTATCGTGTTTATGAAAGGTAGTATACACTCACTTGATCAGAAGATGATCGGACAGCACTACGACTTGCAGAAGTAGAAATCCTCAGCAGATCTGGAAGATCTCTACAAAAATCGAACTTCTCGCGGGCAGAGCTTCGACTCGGGAACCGCACTTCTCGGGATCTTCGGCATCTCGGGACTTGCCTCGGGGCTCGAGAATAATACCGGGGCTTCGGGGTATTTCTGGCACGCAAAACGATGCAAAACGGGAGAGAGAAGAGAAGAAATGAACAAAACTCTCGGCTGCCCTCGCAAGCCTTTTATAGGGGCTGAGTCTCGCATGTACGCGGGGCGTACGCCAGTACGCGGGGCATACTGGCCCGAGAAACGTCACTGCTTACGTATCCGAAGCCACTTGTTGCGATGTTGACACCTTCAGAGTACGCGGGGCGTACTCGAGTACGCGGCGCTTACCTCGGATCAGACCGGTGACTCACTTCGGATAATGCTTCCGAATTTCCATTTAAATTTAAATACAAAATGATTAATAAACTTCGGAAATTCATATCTTCTTCATACGAACTCCGTTTTCGACGTTCTTTATATCCACGCGAAGGTGAGACTACGCTCTACAACTTTCGTTTAGACTCCGTCGGCTAATTTCGACTTTATTTTTATTATTTATTTTTAATAGGCCGCGACAAAAAACTTCGTTATAAATTCATAACTTCTTCGTTTGACGTCCGTTCGCGCCTAACTTTTCGTCGTTTCGCTACTAACAACAAGATCTTCGATTCTCGTTTAGATCGCTAAGGCTAAATATCGCTCCAACGTAAATTCACTTTTTACGTCGCGCTGTGTCGTGCCGGTTCTGTCGCGAAACTTCGACATGTCATAACTTCTTCCTATTATAACTCGGATTTTGGCGTTCTTTATGTGCACGAAAACCTCGTGACATATACTAAAACTTGGTTAAGATTAATCCTTCTAGATAATCTTCCATCAAAAAGTCATTTTTGACGCTTATTGTCTCTAAATTGACTAGCCCTGATCTACGGGCGTTACAATTATCTCCCCCTTAAGATGATTACGTCCCAGAATCATCAACGAAATAGGACTTGCATAATGATTCCACACGTTATCTCTTCATCCTAGGTAATAACCGTAAATTCTATGTTTCCTCGAAAGAGTATTTAACTCTATGGCTTTCTTGACTGCAGACGATGCCCAATCTTGCATCTGCTTATCGTACTATGTTGTACTTTCAATCGTAACCTTCAAGTTACCAAATAAGTCCTCATTGTGGACTCCTTCTTCTTCTCAGGATAAATACTTCCCTTTATCTATTGTAACAAACCGATGGGTCGTGCTCTATTGAGCTCTCATCGCACGATGCGACGCTTAGACTCGGTCTTTAATAAAGTTAAATTACAGAATGGAATATAGCTTCCTTCATATTCTAATGTGATTTAATCACATTTCAGCATGTAGCATTTCTACCTGCAAACTTCTTTTAACAACGAGCGCGACACTATCAATCGCATTAACTTCAACCTTCTGACTTAATTCAGATGTTACATCTAACTTGGTTCCATGAACCACGTAACAAACTCCTCGTAGTCGGACTCAATTTAAACATGACCACTAGGGTCGGAACAAGAACCATCTTACTAGTCATTACCGAAACAATGGTAATGACATACCAGAATAAAATGGAATCGATCACTAGCTTCTTGGTAACCTTGTGACTTTCCCTGATCTAAGTGTGAGTCCTGTGCTTCCGGTAGTATATGCATCTACTACCTTTCACACCTACTCATACTCGTCCCAAGTATTGTCCCACAGTCGACCAAGTCACCATACAAGAAAATCACATAATCATTCAACACATCAGATAGCAAAACTAGGGTTTATATTAATTCTTGAAACTATTACACAAAAGTTCAAGTTCACCCTATACTATGCCTCTAACAGGCTATGCTTCCTGATACAGACTTTATATATTAATATGAAGTCTTCATCTTTTAATCCTCCCATCCTTTTCTGCTTCGTTGAGGAACATGTTGAATGCCCTTGGCTGTGGAGGTGTGTTTTTCTGTGGGCAGTCTTTAGAAATATGACCTTCTTCGTTACACCTATAGCACACCTTCTTGAGGGGTGCGCACTTATTGGCGTAGGGCCCTGTCTTCCCACATTTGTAACAAGTCATCTCCTCGCTACATTTCCCGAAGTGTTTCTTCTTACACTTCTCACACCACTTAGCTTCATCTCTTCCCCCAGATTTCGAGAATTTACTTTCTTTGTCGATTATTGAAGATCCTTCACGCTTCCTTTTCTCTCCAACTTCAGCACTTTCCAGACCCTTTTCTTTTATTTGGGTCTCAACATTCTTGGCTGCCCAGATGGCGGCCTTCAGAGTGGTTGCTTGTTTGACTATCGGACCAAAGTCCGCTGGTAATCCATTGGCAAACTTGTTGACCTTGGAAAGTTCAGTTGGAATTAGGTGTGGAATAAGCTTCATTTTCTCCGTAAAGCTCGTAGCGTATTCAGTAACGCTCAAATTTCCTTTCTTCAGATTCTGGAACTCATTGTTGATTTCCAGAAGATCTTGCTCAGAGCAGTATTGCAATTTCAGTTGCACCACGAATTCTTCCCAAGACATCTTGCTAGCTTCCCCCTTAGGCATCGAACCAGCCAGTAACTTCCACCAGCTCAATACTCCAGATTTTAACAGAGGGGTTGCAACAGCGGTCTTCTGTCTGTTGCTACACTCGCAACTTTCAAACATCGTCTCCATTTTGGAGATCCAGTCCATGACTTGCACCGGTGTCGGGCTCCCAGAAAGACATGGTGGTTTGGATGCCATGAAATCCTTGTACTTGCATCCACGTCCCTCATTTCCTTTATCCTGGTTGTTTTGGCGAACTATCGGTGGGTTGGCTTGACCAACGGTCCCACTATAGTTTCCTCCTTCAAACTGACCTCCATTTACTTCGGGCTCTTTAACTTGAAGTGACAATTCCTCGCGATTCTGCCTGATCAGACGTCTGGTTTCTTCCTTCTGATTATTCAACATTGCCTTGATCATCACTTGAACTCCGGCCATTGTCATTGGTTCAGGCGCTGCTGCTACAACAGGTATTTGTTCAATTACTGGTATTTGATTCCTGTTTTCATCAGCATTTCCAACTCCACTCCTCGTTCTCACCATTTTTGATCTATACACCGAATAAGGTGAAATTAGATCCTTAGTCACGATAGATATTCAAATCATCCTTATCACTCCGAAACGTTTACATGTTAGTTCTAATATCGTAGACGCACGCTTAGAATCCTAAACACATAAGGTTTCCAGATCCGGTCGGCAACAGACCATAGATCCGAACAATTAACATCATATGTGGCAAACATATAACAATTAGCACATAATAGCATTTTAGGCAATTTTCCTAAAATAAAATAGTGCTTGTGTCAATTTAGGTGTACTACCTAAAATATAATGGACACACTCAACTCACAATCATTGCTTTGCATTCTAAGTTTAAGTCTAGAAATAAATCCATATTCCTAGTTCGCTTAAACTAATGCTCTGATACCAACTGTGACATCCCCAATTTCACGGCCAGAAAAGACCGATTTGTTTATGCTTTGTTTTATAAATCAGAGTGATCGTTTAAAGCAAACGGTTGCGGAATTTGTTCCCAAGATAAACTATGATAACCATTTATCAAAACATTTCTCGAAAAGAATGTATTTTCATTAAATAATAAAACCTCAGGATGTCATGTTCGTTACAGACCAAAAGCATAAACAATATAAAATAGATCTTACAATAGTTATTTATAACTACTGATCTATAATCCCAAAATCTCTCGTCAAGTCCACCAACTTATACCCTTGTGCCATTACCTGTAATGAAAAGAAAACTGAGTGGGTCAGGCTTGGGAGCCTGGTGAGCATATAGGGTTTTCAACCCACAATAATATAATCATTATATTTAATCAGCAAACAATCAACCCAATTACCCATCCCCATTATCTTCTTAAGGTTTTACCCTAAGAACCAACTATCCTTCATTCATTCATTCGTAAGAAATTTGGCATGAATTCCATTACTGCCAAAGCTTACTTATCAAGTACTAAATCCATAGTTATCTGGTGCTAACTCCATAGTCACCAAGGTTCACTTAACAAGCGCTAACTCCATAGTCGCCAAGGTTTACTCAACAAGCGCTAACTCCATAGTCGCCAAAGTTTACTCAACAAGCGCTAACTCCATAGTCGCCAAAGTTTACTCAACGTGCGCTAACTCCATAGTCGCCAAGGTTCATCAAATAGGCACGAAGTCACATCGTCGCCAAGATTTATACAATAGGCGCTAACTCCATAGTCACCAACAATTTCCATCTACCTATGTTCTACCCAACAATTTTGTAGATATAAATACTTACACAGTTTAAATCATTTAAGACCTGTATAAAACTCCAATTTCCATGCCCATCTCAAATAGACAAATAACATATAAACACATAGCACGTATTTCATAGCAAATACTTCATATTTATGTGTTAGAAGAAAGTAACTACACACCTACACATCTAAACAACAATATACTTAATACACTCAAACCATACTTGTATTATTATCGTGTTTATGAAAGGTAGTATACACTCACTTGATCAGAAGATGATCGGACAGCACTACGACTTGCAGAAGTAGAAATCCTCAGCAGATCTGGAAGATCTCTACAAAAATCGAACTTCTCGCGGGCAGAGCTTCGACTCGGGAACCGCACTTCTCGGGATCTTCGGGATCTCGGGACTTGCCTCGGGGCTCGAGAATAATACCGGGGCTTCGGGGTATTTCTGGCACGCAAAACGATGCAAAACGGGAGAGAGAAGAGAAGAAATGAACAAAACTCTCGGCTGCCCTCGCAAGCCTTTTATAGGGGCTGAGTCTCGCATGTACGCGGGGCGTACGCCAGTACGCGGGGCATACTGGCCCGAGAAACGTCAATGCTTACGTATCCGAAGCCACTTGTTGCGATGTTGACACCTTCAGAGTACGCGGGGCGTACTCGAGTACGCGGCGCTTACCTCGGATCAGACCGGTGACTCACTTCGGATAATGCTTCCGAATTTCCATTTAAATTTAAATACAAAATGATTAATAAACTTCGGAAATTCATATCTTCTTCATACGAACTCCGTTTTCGACGTTCTTTATATCCACGCGAAGGTGAGACTACGCTCTACAACTTTCGTTTAGACTCCGTCGGCTAATTTCGACTTTATTTTTATTATTTATTTTTAATAGGCCGCGACAAAAAACTTCGTTATAAATTCATAACTTCTTCGTTTGACGTCCGTTCGCGCCTAACTTTTCGTCGTTTCGCTACTAACAACAAGATCTTCGATTCTCGTTTAGATCGCTAAGGCTAAATATCGCTCCAACGTAAATTCACTTTTTACGTCGCGCTGTGTCGTGCCGGTTCTGTCGCGAAACTTCGACATGTCATAACTTCTTCCTATTATAACTCGGATTTTGGCGTTCTTTATGTGCACGAAAACCTCGTGACATATACTAAAACTTGGTTAAGATTAATCCTTCTAGATAATCTTCCATCAAAAAGTCATTTTTGACGCTTATTGTCTCTAAATTGACTAGCCCTGATCTACGGGCGTTACAATTATCTCCCCCTTAAGATGATTACGTCCCAGAATCATCAACGAAATAGGACTTGCATAATGATTCCACACGTTATCTCTTCATCCTAGGTAATAACCGTAAATTCTATGTTTCCTCGAAAGAGTATTTAACTCTATGGCTTTCTTGACTGCAGACGATGCCCAATCTTGCATCTGCTTATCGTACTATGTTGTACTTTCAATCGTAACCTTCAAGTTACCAAATAAGTCCTCATTGTGGACTCCTTCTTCTTCTCAGGATAAATACTTCCCTTTATCTATTGTAACAAACCGATGGGTCGTGCTCTATTGAGCTCTCATCGCACGATGCGACGCTTAGACTCGGTCTTTAATAAAGTTAAATTACAGAATGGAATATAGCTTCCTTCATATTCTAATGTGATTTAATCACATTTCAGCATGTAGCATTTCTACCTGCAAACTTCTTTTAACAACGAGCGCGACACTATCAATCGCATTAACTTCAACCTTCTGACTTAATTCAGATGTTACATCTAACTTGGTTCCATGAACCACGTAACAAACTCCTCGTAGTCGGACTCAATTTAAACATGACCACTAGGGTCGGAACAAGAACCATCTTACTAGTCATTACCGAAACAATGGTAATGACATACCAGAATAAAATGGAATCGATCACTAGCTTCTTGGTAACCTTGTGACTTTCCCTGATCTAAGTGTGAGTCCTGTGCTTCCGGTAGTATATGCATCTACTACCTTTCACACCTACTCATACTCGTCCCAAGTATTGTCCCACAGTCGACCAAGTCACCATACAAGAAAATCACATAATCATTCAACACATCAGATAGCAAAACTAGGGTTTATATTAATTCTTGAAACTATTACACAAAAGTTCAAGTTCACCCTATACTATGCCTCTAACAGGCTATGCTTCCTGATACAGACTTTATATATTAATATGAAGTCTTCATCTTTTAATCCTCCCATCCTTTTCTGCTTCGTTGAGGAACATGTTGAATGCCCTTGGCTGTGGAGGTGTGTTTTTCTGTGGGCAGTCTTTAGAAATATGACCTTCTTCGTTACACCTATAGCACACCTTCTTGAGGGGTGCGCACTTATTGGCGTAGGGCCCTGTCTTCCCACATTTGTAACAAGTCATCTCCTCGCTACATTTCCCGAAGTGTTTCTTCTTACACTTCTCACACCACTTAGCTTCATCTCTTCCCCCAGATTTCGAGAATTTACTTTCTTTGTCGATTATTGAAGATCCTTCACGCTTCCTTTTCTCTCCAACTTCAGCACTTTCCAGACCCTTTTCTTTTATTTGGGTCTTAACATTCTTGGCTGCCCAGATGGCGGCCTTCAGAGTGGTTGCTTGTTTGACTATCGGACCAAAGTCCGCTGGTAATCCATTGGCAAACTTGTTGACCTTGGAAAGTTCAGTTGGAATTAGGTGTGGAATAAGCTTCATTTTCTCCGTAAAGCTCGTAGCGTATTCAGTAACGCTCAAATTTCCTTTCTTCAGATTCTGGAACTCATTGTTGATTTCCAGAAGATCTTGCTCAGAGCAGTATTGCAATTTCAGTTGCACCACGAATTCTTCCCAAGACATCTTGCTAGCTTCCCCCTTAGGCATCGAACCAGCCAGTAACTTCCACCAGCTCAATACTCCAGATTTTAACAGAGGGGTTGCAACAGCGGTCTTCTGTCTGTTGCTACACTCGCAACTTTCAAACATCGTCTCCATTTTGGAGATCCAGTCCATGACTTGCACCGGTGTCGGGCTCCCAGAAAGACATGGTGGTTTGGATGCCATGAAATCCTTGTACTTGCATCCACGTCCCTCATTTCCTTTATCCTGGTTGTTTTGGCGAACTATCGGTGGGTTGGCTTGACCAACGGTCCCACTATAGTTTCCTCCTTCAAACTGACCTCCATTTACTTCGGGCTCTTTAACTTGAAGTGACAATTCCTCGCGATTCTGCCTGATCAGACGTCTGGTTTCTTCCTTCTGATTATTCAACATTGCCTTGATCATCACTTGAACTCCGGCCATTGTCATTGGTTCAGGCGCTGCTGCTACAACAGGTATTTGTTCAATTACTGGTATTTGATTCCTGTTTTCATCAGCATTTCCAACTCCACTCCTCGTTCTCACCATTTTTGATCTATACACCGAATAAGGTGAAATTAGATCCTTAGTCACGATAGATATTCAAATCATCCTTATCACTCCGAAACGTTTACATGTTAGTTCTAATATCGTAGACGCACGCTTAGAATCCTAAACACATAAGGTTTCCAGATCCGGTCGGCAACAGACCATAGATCCGAACAATTAACATCATATGTGGCAAACATATAACAATTAGCACATAATAGCATTTTAGGCAATTTTCCTAAAATAAAATAGTGCTTGTGTCAATTTAGGTGTACTACCTAAAATATAATGGACACACTCAACTCACAATCATTGCTTTGCATTCTAAGTTTAAGTCTAGAAATAAATCCATATTCCTAGTTCGCTTAAACTAATGCTCTGATACCAACTGTGACATCCCCAATTTCACGGCCAGAAAAGACCGATTTGTTTATGCTTTGTTTTATAAATCAGAGTGATCGTTTAAAGCAAACGGTTGCGGAATTTGTTCCCAAGATAAACTATGATAACCATTTATCAAAACATTTCTCGAAAAGAATGTATTTTCATTAAATAATAAAACCTCAGGATGTCATGTTCGTTACAGACCAAAAGCATAAACAATATAAAATAGATCTTACAATAGTTATTTATAACTACTGATCTATAATCCCAAAATCTCTCGTCAAGTCCACCAACTTATACCCTTGTGCCATTACCTGTAATGAAAAGAAAACTGAGTGGGTCAGGCTTGGGAGCCTGGTGAGCATATAGGGTTTTCAACCCACAATAATATAATCATTATATTTAATCAGCAAACAATCAACCCAATTACCCATCCCCATTATCTTCTTAAGGTTTTACCCTAAGAACCAACTATCCTTCATTCATTCATTCGTAAGAAATTTGGCATGAATTCCATTACTGCCAAAGCTTACTTATCAAGTACTAAATCCATAGTTATCTGGTGCTAACTCCATAGTCACCAAGGTTCACTTAACAAGCGCTAACTCCATAGTCGCCAAGGTTTACTCAACAAGCGCTAACTCCATAGTCGCCAAATTTTACTCAACAAGCGCTAACTCCATAGTCGCCAAAGTTTACTCAACGTGCGCTAACTCCATAGTCGCCAAGGTTCATCAAATAGGCACGAAGTCACATCGTCGCCAAGGTTTATACAATAGGCGCTAACTCCATAGTCACCAACAATTTCCATCTACCTATGTTCTACCCAACAATTTTGTAGATATAAATACTTACACAGTTTAAATCATTTAACACCTATATAAAACTCCAATTTCCATGCCCATCTCAAATAGACAAATAACATATAAACACATAGCACGTATTTCATAGCAAATACTTCATATTTATGTGTTAGAAGAAAGTAACTACACACCCACACATCTAAACAACAATATACTTAATACACTCAAACCATACTTGTATTATTATCGTGTTTATGAAAGGTAGTATACACTCACTTGATCAGAAGATGATCAGACAGCACTACGACTTGCAGAAGTAGAAATCCTCAGCAGATCTGGAAGATCTCTACAAAAATCGAACTTCTCGCGGGCAGAGCTTCGACTCGGGAACCGCACTTCTCGGGATCTTCGGGATCTCGGGACTTGCCTCGGGGCTCGAGAATAATACCGGGGCTTCGGGGTATTTCTGGCACGCAAAACGATGCAAAACGGGAGAGAGAAGAGAAGAAATGAACAAAACTCTCGGCTACCCTCGCAAGCCTTTTATAGGGGCTGAGTCCCGCACGTACGCGGGGCGTACTAGTCCGAGAGACGTCACTGCTTACGTATCCGAAGCCACTTGTTGCGATGTCGACACCTTCGGAGTACGTGGGGCGTACTCGAGTACGCGGTGCGTACCTCGGATCAGACCGGTGACTCGCTTCGGATAATGCTTCCGAATTTCCATTTAAATTTAAATACAAAATGATTAATAAACTTCGGAAATTCATATCTTCTTCATACGAACTCCGTTTTCGACGTTCTTTATATCCACGCGAAGGTGAGACTGCGCTCTACAACTTTCGTTTAGACTCCATCGGCTAATTTCGAATTTATTTTTATTATTTATTTTTAATAGGCCGCGACAGAAAACTTCGTTATAAATGCATAACTTCTTCGTTTGACGTCCGTTCTCGCCTAACTTTTCGTCGTTTCGCTACTAACAACAAGATCTTCTATTCTCGTTTAGATCGCTAAGGCTAAATATAGCTCCAACGTAAATTCACTTTTTACGTCGCGCTGTGTCGTGACGGTTCTGTCGTGAAACTTCGACAGGTCATAACTTCTTCGTTATAACTCGGATTTTGGCGTTCTTTATATGCACGGAAACCTCGTGACATATACTACAACTTGGTTAAGATTAATCCTTCTAGATAATCTTTCATCAAAAAGTCATTTTTGATGCTTATTGTCTCTAAATTGACTAGCCCTGATCTACGGGCGTTACATTAGTATTTTCCCGTCTGCGCCAGAGTTCTTCGCTATCGGGCAAACCTTCTTGAGGTGCCCAATTTCACCGCATTGGTGACATATCTGGATAGCACCAACATTTGTGGTGGAAATGATGTGTCGAGTTAGAGTTACGTGGACACGAGTGTTCTCCTTGTTCATCCACTTTGAAACTTTCCTTTCATAGGGTCTAGTTTTAACACCACCATCGTAAGCCTGGTTGACTCTGATGTCAGGGGCTTGAGTGATGGGTCGTGCCGGTGCTCCATAGCTACGAGCATGGTGCCCTATTTTTAGGCAATTGCAACATTGCATTTCATGGTAAGCCCCATGATGATGAAAACAACACTTATCACACTTAGGAAGTTTTCCATCGTATGGTCTGCTCGGTACTGGGATGGTAGGGGTTTCCACTTGTTGTTGTTGCATGGAAAGTTTTTGGGATCGCTTGCGTTCTTTATGGGCTTGGCGCTTTCGTTTCCTGTTCTCTGTTTTTCGGCTTTGCGAGCCTGTGACTATTATCATTTGATGACCTCCTGGATTGATACTACGATCGGGATTTTCAACCCCTTCGTAAGCATTGCTTGTGTTGATAGTGTTGCGGTTTACAAGGAAAGCTGTCACGGCAACCATCACGGCAGCTGTAACTGCGGCATGGAAAGTAGCGGTGTCCATTGGAAAGGCTGGGGTTTTATTGCTTGGCTGATTGTTTCCGGACGACGACATGATTCTTTAACATGAAAGATAACGACTTTGTGAGCAATTTTCGTTGACCCTAGATGTACTTCGATTGCTCAAGTAAAGAGTAAGAGTATGTTCTCGAAGGTTTGACCTACATCCCTATGATGCAGTCCTTAGTACGGATTGGAAGTATGTTCGTGAAGGTTTGACCTACATCCCTATGATGTGGTCCTAGTAAAGAGTGGAAATAAGTTCGTAGAATGGTCACAATATGCTTGATGTCAAAAACAGGGTACCATCGGTTGGTAAAAAACATGATCCAACCCTTGAAAAATAATTGGGAATGATCCCTGAGCTAAATTACCCTATTTCAATAACTCGACTAGGGTGGGTTTCAAATAGACTCCCATGATAGCACGATGAAAGTATTTGAATAAAGAATGACACAGAAGTTAGCCGACTGCCAATATCTTTGATATTCATGACGCAAAAGTTCGGGAAAATTTTGACCTTGCAGAAGGTCTTACATCATATCCAGAGTAGAAAGTCCTTGACAGCATAAAGACCTAACAAAAAGTACTTACAGTACAAGATAGTTTCATAGATAAATTCCACATAGGACATAGATAGGAAAAATGATTTCCTTTCAACAGGGAAAGAAAGTAACACCCTCTGGTGTACTCGGAGTTCTATGACTACGACTCGTGATTCAGCCACTGCTTGAAGCAGGGTTTCATGGTCTCTCTCAGATCTCTCACGAGCATCTTCCAGGCGAATGGTGCGGAGGGTATGCATTCTCGCATTGGCGACAACTTCTGTGATCTGATGTAGGGCTGTCCTGCCTTGAATCTCATTTCGGGCCACTCTGCGGACCAGGATTGGCAAGACTTTGTCTGCTGAGCCCCCATCGCTCAGGTCATAAAAGCTTCGGTCTCCATTAAATGGTATGGGCTGATCCTCTCCTTGGCTCCATGTTTCCAAGCTTTCCACCCACGGGGGTGTCGGGCCTTGAAAAACTAGACGAGGGTTAGGATTTGGAACAAGAGCCATCGGGGGTAGATTCTCTACTTCAGGCTCGGAGTTGGGACCATCTCCTAAGCCTTCAGCCTGGTGACAATCCTCAGGGATTGGGTGGTCATTTCCTGGATCAACTTCAAACCCGCCTTCATTACCTTGGTTAGGGAAGTACAAGTTGCCGTAGGGATGGAATCCAACCATATTATCTACGTGAGAAAAGGTATATAAGAATCTAGCACATAAGTAGCTTATAGTAACAAAAAATACTGCTATAGTATTTTAGGTTTATGTTCTATTGTTCTCATTGTGGTATTGTTGGTAAGATTTTAGACTTGTTGCAACCTCAAAACTACAGTTAGGCACATGCTAGTCAACCCTCTGATAATATAGTTGATCAGGCTATATCTTCCCGGTTTTGACTATATGTCTCTAAGTCTACTTGTGCTGCTCAACAATCGTAATTCTTTTGTACTGTCCTAGTGACACTGATTTTAGTATGAATGCAGGCACGTATACTTAATTAAATATTATATTATTTAAAGTATAAACTCTTGGTCAGGGTATTTTAATCCCACTGTATTTATAGTCTGTATTGTTGGATTAATGTCTAAGTCCATAACTATAATTGGTAAGACTTGACCCGACCCGACATGGCCTATTTGAGTTGCATGGCATCATGCACTTGGATAGACTAAATGAGAGAAATAAGACATTTATGGTTGTTAATATATTATAAGTTATAGTATATTAATAATAAGAATAATAATATTTAATTAGTATTGATCAAGAATTAATTTAGAATTAATTATGTGATCAAAAGAAGACTAATTAAATATATGGGTTGATTGTGCAAGTCAACCATAACTTATATAGTGGGCCAAAGCTCCATGGATAATCAAGTTGGGTTAAACCCATATGATGCCCCATGGATGCTCCATGGAGGTTACATAACCCATGGGTCATGGAAATGAAAGGTCATGACAATTAGGGTTTACATGGTGCAACCATAATTGTAACACACTATATAACATCATATTATTCACCAAAATCGGCCACTAGAGTGTGTAAAAGAAGGGCTAGCTGATTTCATGAGTTGTGGATTTCTCTCAAGTCATTCCAAGTGTATTTGGTGTTGTGTGAACCATTTGAGGTGTCACACTTGAGGCACTAGGCACTCTGCTTCATGAAGACATTATACATCAAAAAGGTATGTATTCTATCTTGTTATATTCATTGTTTTGTATGCTAGATTAGGATAATACCTTGGATGTTCATATTTATATGTATAATAGAGAAAACATAGATCCAAGGTATTTAGGGTTGCATGTACACTTAGGAGTGTTAGAATGCTTAAAAACCCAACAGTGGTATCAGAGTTTGGCATGTTTTCTTGTTATACTTGCAAAAGTAGCTGAAAAAATCGAGTTTTGATGCTGTCTGCACAGCAGACTTGCCGAGTCCATGAATGGACTCGCCAATTCCAAGGAAAAATGCATCCAACTCGCCGCGTTGGTTCGTGCACTTGATGAGTTGGACCCCATGACATCATATATTCGATTGTTTTGGCTGGAATTGGACTAGGAACATTACCCTAAGATGTTTTTGGACTTATAAACTTGTTTTTGATGTGGTAATGTTCATGCTAATCCAATTTCTTAGATAATTGTCATAATTTCAAGATTTGTATTAGTTTGTATGTTCATGCTAATTTGTTGAAGATTGATGATTTGAATTATCTTGTTCTTAGATTAATAGAAAAGTTGTGTGAAATAGTTGATTTCAATCCATTTTAATCTAAGAGTTGATTCCAAAGTTTGTTTTTGTAACTTGTCCTCAAGTTATATGAAAAGTCACATTTAAGAATCATAAAACTCATAAAAGGTGGCAAAGGTTACAAAATGAAGAGTCTAGTTCTAATTAAATGGTTTTATGACTCCATAACTTGTCCTCAAGTTATGGAGGTTCAAGAGTCTCTTCATTAAATAATAAATAAATAAAAGGTGTAACCTTAATTAGTTCCATAAGTTACAATATAAAAAAAGAGGTTATTTTTTTTAATTAGTTTAAAGTCTTCCATAACATGTCCTCAAGTTATGGAACTTGAAGAGTTTTTGGATTAAAACTACTTTAAACACATAATTAAGTTATGGAATTAATTAGTTTTGAATAGTTTTAAAACTTGCCCTCAAGTTTTGGAATTAGAAAAGTTTTCACTTATGAGTACTTTAATTCCTAGTTAGCCCTTAGAATTTTAAAAGTTAAAATTCAACCCTTATACTTTATAATATTATAAGTTAGTAACACACACACACACACACACACACACACATATATATATATATATATATATATATATGTGTGTGTGTGTGTGTGTGTGTGTGTATAAGAGCAAGTCAGTATTACCGTTAGTAGGCCTCATTCACGAAGTCGGTCTATAAGGGGGGGGTATAAGGTTACTGCCTATAAAATGGCAGTTTAATGGGTGTTCACTCTTACCCACCGCTTCCTTGACCGGTGGAGAGTCGTTAGCCGAACGGGTTTGACAGGACTGTAATTCTCCCTTCATTAAAAGTATTAATGATAAATATTAAGTAACTAAAATCTTAATAATACCCAATCTTAGTTACTTAGGAAAATGTGAATAAGGTGCTAATCCATGAAATTACACTTTGCACTTTGTTTAAGTCGGTTAGTGGAGCATGTGTGGTTAACCGGCACACTAACTCGTATTTAACAAGGTAGGCAAAGGGTAACTTAATGTTTATCATAGTATCGATGGAACGTGTGTGGTTAACCGACACATTGATTGAGGGGTAAACACTTAAGGGTACCAAGTAATTTGCATGGTTACTTCACACCTTGTTTTGTGATCATCGGCATCCCAGTCACAAAACCTGAAGGGCACACTCGAGATTGAAACATGCCATTGAACAGTTCAATGAATCTCAAAAGATCTAGGAGTTTCAAATCCAATTAAAACCTAATAATACATTTCGTTTATCTTGGTAGAAATTGGTGAATCGTCATTCACCTACCTTCAAATATTTTATAGCTTGGATTACGACATCCCTCTTCCAAGTTATATAAGTATTGTGTTGGGTCCTAGCCTTAATATTTCATATTGGGTGTTATATTAAAGGACTTTAAATCAACTATCTTGAATATCTTCCAAAAAGATGTCTGGTTTAGACATTTATGATCTTCCCAAATCTCTTGAAACAAGCTTTCCTAAATGAAGATGATATCCCATGGTAATCATACTTCTTTCACCTCCTCCAGTTATTCTCCCTAACCCACAAGTCCTTGAAAAGTTTAAGGTCACTCAAGCCCTATTGGCAAGTAAAGGTCTATATGTGGTCACATCTTGGAGATGTAGTCACATATTGACAAGCCGGGAGAGTTGGGTGTCAAAGTCTTGATAAAGTTGGTGGTTCAATCACTTTCTAAGTCACATTGTGAGTTCCTTTGGGACACCTATGAAACAGACTATGACAAGACCCTTAATGATCTTATCTATTTGCTAAGATCAACTTCTTAAAACTTTATGGACATTGAAAATAATGACATTGGATATCCAGTAAAGCTCTCTCTTCCCAATGGAAAGGGATCGACCATATTCAACTCGATTGACCAAATGGTAAAGAGAGAGGCTAAGTCTGAGATAGTCTCATTATCAAGGGTCCATTGCCAAAGGAAGGGGCATTAGTTGCGAAGCTGCCTAATTTTACCTAAGGATGTTTGACTCTACTTCAGGTAAAATTCACTATCTAACTCTGCTAAGTTTCTATTATGAGATTCTTGATACATGATGTGACCGGGTCACATGTTGATGTTTTAAGAATCAAAGAAAAGTAAAGAAACTTAAAGAAAGAATATGCTGAATCGGATCGCGTAGATGGATTTCTATCGCATAGTTTGAAAAATCGGATTCTTGAGTTACTTCTTAGGAGTTATGATATATTGCTTAGGAATAGATAACAACAAAGTTTTCATGTGCTTTTGCACTGTAAGGATAGTTTTTCCGCAAAGTTTTAAAATAAAACGAAAATTTTTGAATTTATTTATTTTAAAATATCCTTACAATGGCATCTGTGAAAATTTTTGTTGCTTATAAGATTTCATTAATAGCAAGAGTGGAAATATGAAATTGATTCTTTCATTTGTGGTAATGTCTAAATTTACCAAATAAGGAAAGATTCTCATCACCCAAGTTTCAATTGGACCGGAACTTGGAATCATGCAAGTTGTATAGCATGATGAATGAGAACTTTCAAGTATTGGAAAATTAAGACTAATTACTTGTTCACATGAATGTGTGAGTCATGTAAAGGACTAAGGGATTGAGTACACATTCTTGTGCACTGGCTAAGTCCACCACAAAAGATGGATAAGACTATTCATCATAATTTACTAAAGCTTAGTAAATATGGTTATACTTACAAGCTTAATTGTAATTATGAGACACTAGAAAAGGTTCCAATGTATGGCAGAGTGAATAAGAAGAATCAAATTAGGCAGAAGGATAAAAGTTTCTCAAATCTGAAAAGATTGGAGAGTACTTTAGTATCATGTCATATGATCATCTTAATGATTAAGAGACCTTATCGCAATTCATCCTCTAAGTGCATTCTAATAGCTAAGAAGAGGAGCTATGAATTGTTGAAGTGGTCAAATCAAGAAGATGAGTCATACTTTGTTCCAAAACAAGTCTTAAATTCATACCCCGAGACTGTAAGTTGAGTGAAATATCTTAAAGAAAGGTTTAAAACACTTGTCAAATGTAAGAGTAAAAGTGTCCTACTATTGTACATTCGAAATTGGTAAGCTGTGGTGTTTTGGATAAAACAAAGACCAACTAAGGCTAATTGTGTTAAGTGTTTGTCGTGATTAGAATCCACACTATCTCTTGAATATTTGGCAAGAAAGTCTTATAGGTCAAGGAGACAGTGGGAGTCTAAAAGATCCTGAAAGGGTTTCAAGTAGTAATCAAGAACAAAAACCTGTAGTTTAACACTAACATACGACATGAGGTTTATAACCTATCATGTTGACATTTTTGTGCCCATTCCAGTTAAGTTGGCTATACATTTGAGTTCTGCATGTTTTCAATTGTTTGCATAGCTACTTAGAAGCAATGGCAGGCCCTTGAGCTGCCAGGTGGCAAGAAGTAAAGATTGCACAAATTCAATCCATATGAGTTAGGATTTGTCACTAACCTAGTCTTGTGATTATGGTTTTGACAAATTCACATGGTTAGGAACACTTACACCATAAAATCTAAGTGTCATAAGGTTTATCTTCGATTCATGAAAATGATGGTAAGGAAACTCTTTCACTAAGTAGATTTTGAGTAGATAGCAATTGTGGGAATGACAAAAGGTCTAAACATTATGATTACGGCATCCCTTTTCATAACTATTTAGACACACCTGTGAGCTATCTAAGGCAAGGTGCATGATTTTGATAAAGTTTTATCAAAACAATCTAGTATCAGAAATCTAAACTTTGGTAAGAAAGTCAATGAAGTATTGATTTCTAGAAGTCCAGCTGATTTCTGAGTACATGTCAAAGCTAGTGGGAGCATAAGTGTTATGCTAACAATCATCATGTTATTGGGAGCATGAAAATTATGATAAAGGTTGCAAGTTAGCAATGTTAATTATAGAAAACAAAAGTTTCAATTCGTGAGGCTACAGTGGTTGAAAAGTTGTTTTGCTATAATAAAAGGAGAGGAAATTATACTTCATTTCAATTCTAAAAGCATAGATTGAGATTTTAATCAAATTTAGTCAAGAATATATATGAATTTCATGTTGGAATGGCTCAACATAAGGAAATTCTATATATGGGTTCATTATTTGCATTCTAAAATTCGATTATGATTACAACATCCCTTTTCATAATCTGAATTATGAGAACTTGGCAAATAGAAATGAAAATATTATAGAAAAAGACTGGTTTTGTCTTTATGTGAGACATCATGAATCGTGTCCCATATGCTTCAGATATAGGATTGATTACATGTGCTATATTCATCCTGTCTAAAATTTTCTAGATGCCTGGGGCATTAAGAAGGGAAAAGGTCTAGAACTGGATATGACTAAAACAATTAACCAATTGTCGAGGACAATCTAATGTTTACCAAAGATTGGTTGCTCAGGGACAGTTGGAAGTATAGTGTTAATTGTTGGAAGGACCATATTGACATATTCTGAAAAGAGGCAACTCTTGTTCAGAAGTGATAGTCAAAAAGGGAATGTGGAAATGATCCCATTGGTTGAAGTTGTTCAGTAAGTCTGTATAAGATTAGGGAACTTAATGCAAGAAGGATGTTTCCAAGGAGTTGATATCCTTTGGAATGCTCTGTAATGTTTGTTGTTAAATCTTTTTGACTTTGTGCATAATCATTACAAGAGAATCATTGCATATAAGTTGAAAATCTAACAGATTTAGATAAAATGTCATGAATTTGGAATTCTTGCATTTGCCATAAGAATTCGGGAGTGTGAAATTAGAATCATTGAAAGTTTGGTCAATTGTTTTATTTCACAAAGTAAGGGCCATAGACAAACATAGTATGCATACTTGGTGTATGGCATGAATAGTGTTTAGAAAACATAGTGTACATGCTTGGAGCATGGGACAACTATTGTTTTAAAGTCAAGAATAAAGTTGATAGTTGAAACAGTATACAATGAATAATGTGCAATCATATGCTGATAAATAAAAGGTGTTTTATTTATGTTCATAGGTTGTGATACCATATTGGATTCAATTATTCTTGTGTTTCATTTTACATGTTTTGACTTATAGAATAAACTAGGTTTTTCTTCCGGAATGACTAAGCTATTCAAACCATCCACAGTCGTTCATATGTTGGAAGTAGATATGAATCAAGACTGTCATGGGTTGGATTGTAGAGGTCTAAGATGTTGGACAAAGGGCTACAGCACTCATGAGTGCTCATAAGTTCTGAGTATTGGATTCAACCCGCGCTCATTGGAATCACTTCATGGATTTTATCACGAGTGATCATGATACGATAATATCTTATATTCTTCAAACCTAGAGATATGAGTTGTTACTATGAGTTGGTTGTACATTGATTGCACGAAAACGCATTCGGTAACTCGGTGTTATAAAACGTGTCTTTGTGTATGATTCAACAAATAGTAGAACAAGCCATATGAGTCGAAATTTATCCAATCCTTTTACCTTCGGGATAAAAGCGATATCTGTGGGCCCTTCGATGATTTGATGATGACAAATGGAAGTGCTCGGCTGGGCCAGGACTGATTTGATTTGTTCAATTAGTCAGTCGTCATAAATCGAAAATTGGGAAACAACAAATGGACAGAGAGAATAATTATAATCCATGTCTCAGTCCATATGATATCTAGAATGGAGGAATATATGATCCCTTATCAAATGGACAAGTCATTGACAAAGGTCAGAGTTCATCTACAAGGTCAGAGTTCGACAAAAGCTTTTGAAAGCTACGATTGCCAGTCGGTTCTTGAAGTCATACGCAATAATAGTTTTAGACTTATCCAAGTGGGAGACTGTTGGATTAATGTCTAAGTCCATAACTATAATTGGTAAGACTTGACCTGACCCGGCATGGTCCATTTGGGTTGCATGGCATCATGCACTTGGATAGACTAAATGATAGAAATAAGACACTTATGGTTGTTAATATATTATAAGTTCTAGTATATTAATAATAAGAATAATAATATTTAATTAGTATTGATCAAGAATTAATTTAGAATTAATTATGTGATCAAAAGAAGATTAATTAAATATATAGGTTGATTGTGCAAATCATCCATAACTTATATAGTGGGCCAAAGCTCCATGGATAATCAAGTTGGGTTAAACCCATAGGATGCTCCATGGAGGTTACATAACCAATGGGTCATGGAAATGAAAGGTCATGACAAATAAGGTTTACATGGTGTAACCCTAATTGTAACACACTATATAACATCATATTATTCACCAAAATCGGCCATTAGAGTGTGTAAAAGAAGGGCTAGCCGATTTCATGAGTTGTGGATTTCTCTCAAGTCATTCCAAGTGTATTTGGTGTTGTGTGAACCATTTGAGTGTCACACTTGAGGCACTAGGCACTCAAGCTTCATGAAGACATTATACATCAAAGAGGTATATATTCTATCTTGTTATATTCATTGTTTTGTATGCTAGATTAGGATAATACCTTGGATGTTCATATTTGTATGTATAATAGAGAAAACATAGATCCAAGGTATTTAGGGTTGCATGTACACTTAGGAGTGTTAGAATGCTCAAAAACCCAACATGTATATCTTTTATGGGTTGATATACTCAATTCACTATAAACAATGCTCTGATACCAATATGTCACCCCCCCCCCCCAAAACCAGGAATGGCGGAAACGTTCTGGGGCGTAGGACGTCAGGTACAATATCACAACAATGAATAGTAGTAAACAGGCAACAACATCATCAATTGAATTAATAATATAATTTTTATACAAGTGTTCTGATATGTCTGATAGACACTAAAGTATAAATCTAAATGAAAGATGAGTCTTGAATGAGCTCCATCTTCTCTAAACCTTGCATCAGTACCTGTCTACTGTTTACCTGAGGATACAAGTTATTTTGAAAGACAGTACCAACTTTAAAGCTGGTGATATCATAAGTATTTTAGTGTCTGTATTTGTAAGAATGTACTTGTACGAATGTATTTGTAAGAATGTGAAGTATATGTATGTAAACGTTTTCTACTTCCTAGAAACCCTATGTTTCCAACTAAAAGTAGCCTTCTACAAAGGCATCTAGTATCTGAGTGTGTCTCTTATAAGAGTGTGTATTTTCCCAAATCCGACTATCATTAACCAAACATATAGCTTTTACATTACCGTGCATCGTGTGAATGTTCACGAAGTGAATGTAATGGGAAAATGAAATAGTACTATAGTGTAGTATCAAATAACTACAACCGTACTAACTACCTTAAATCTATTGGAATTTAATGTACCATGTGATCGGCCTGTATCCTGCTACCGACTCTAGTAAAATGACGTAAGACGCCGTAAGAAATGACATTTGGCACCCGTAGACTTGCAAGTCCCACTGTAGCGAGCAGCAAGGTGTAGGATAGTCACTCCAGTATAGATCTATACGCAAACTCATACGCTCCCCATTTAAGGAGATTCTGGATACAAAAACGGCAATGACAGGAAGTGCCATGCCCCGTTTAGTGGCTCACATAACTACATGAATGTAGATGTATTGAATGTGCTAGCTATATTGTATGTTCTCCCTCTGTCTAGCATGTATGAGTTGTAATGTCCTGAGTGTACTAGCTGTAATGTGTGTTCTCTCTCTATCTAGCAAGTATTGAAATGTAATGTGTGTACTAGCTGTAATGTGTGTTCTCTCTCTATCTAGCAAGTATTGACTCATGAATGAACTGACTCATTGTATGATTCTTCGTTCTAGTAATAGTATTAGTAACTTCCTAAACTACGCCTATCGTAGTTTACTAGCAATATGACCTGTACGTATGAACATGAACGTATACCCTTGCTACCCAAGGGTATTGAATTGACTGATAGGAATTTTATGTCTATATATGTATACATAATATATAAATAGTATTTAGACGGCCTTTGGAGGGATAACCGATGCCCTAAAGCCACATCCCAACGAGGAAAAGGAGATAAAGCGAGCTAGCCTTCCTAAGTCCTTTAAACATTACTTATATAGCTATAAATATATAGCCATGCAATTGACAATATAAAAGTATAAAAGAAGTTTTGTAAAACCATTGAAACATTTAGTAACTAAGAAAGGATGAATTGATGTCAGTTTGTAAAACAATTTGAAAGCAGTTTGTTTGATAAGAACAGTTCAAAATATAAGGAAAACCTTTGTTTTTGAAACACAATTGTAACAGGGTTTGAAAAGAAACATTCAGTATGTAAGACAGTTTAACAACGAGTTTTGAATGAGTGAAAATGTTTTGGAAAACCATTTGTAGTAATCTGTTTGATAAAACAGCTAAAAGTGTAGTAAATCCATTTGTATGTTAGTTATTAATCACATGTGATTTATATAATAACTAGCATGATTCAACTTATATCCCCCCATAAAAGCATTTAAAAACATTTAAAATATTGATTAAGGGGGTATGAACTCACCTGCAGTGAGCGGATCGGAAAGAAGTGTCGGATAAGTGCCGAATAAGTGCTTGGTGTCAAGTGAAGACTTGTACACTCTCAATGACCCTAATAACATATGAAGACATATGTATTTATATAATTAGTGATTAAAACACTAAATAAACATGTATAAACATCCTAATATGAGGAAAACACTTTGGTAAAAGTGTTAGGAGGCTATCGGGTTGCAACAAAGGAGTGCAAGGCCTTATATGGGAGTGTATGGTCAATGGACCATGTTTGTTGGAGTTTACGGCCCAGGGGAGTTTACTTCTGGCCGTAAACTCTCAATTGGTCACCAAAAGAGACTTAAAACTACAAAGGCTTAAGTGGTTAGGTGCTCCAAAGCTTAAACAAGTGTTTGGGTGAGTTTAAGGTCCAAAATGGCCCTAACTTGAGTTTACGGTCTAGGGACCACTTCCCCATGAGTTTACAGCCATAAGCTCATGGTAATACATATGAATTTGCGAATTGGGGTCCTTAGATCAATGGTGTAAGGTTCTAGGCTACTAACCAAGGCTTAATAAGGTGTTTAGGGCATCAAAACACACTTTGGGGGAGTTTACGGTTTTGGGAGATTCCCAAACCGTGAACTCATAAACAGGGGGGGGGGGGGGTTTGGTGTTTTTCATGTGCTAAAATCATCAAGGAAGGGATCCATGCTAGGTTCTAAGCATAAGGAAGGAGTTAGGAACACTTTGGCACCCAAATTAGGGTTTACGACCTAAGAAGATCTTGGGCCGTAAACACCTTGTTCTTGTGATTCTTGAGGGATTTCTTGATATATGGAAGTGTAACAAGCCTTAAGATACTCTAGGATAGAAGTACTTACAAGATAGAGGCTTGAAAATGTGCCAAAAGGCAAAGAACACTAGTGTGTGTTCTTGGTGTTCTTGGTGAAACTAGAAGATCTACACTTTTGGAATGATTTCACGGATAGAAGTGTGCTAGATCACTAGATTAAGTAATATATCAACTTAATAGGGCTAGAAACACTTACAACTTGAAGATCTAGGAGGAAAGGTCGGATGGTACTTGAGAGGATTTGAGTTCTAACTTTGAAATGGTGAAAAAGTGATTTAAATGGCTAAGTGCCATATATATACTCACTAGGGTTTACGGTCAAAATACCATTTGGGTCGTAAAATTCAAACTCTTGAAGTTTTTGGAACTTTATTGTTGCACAATAAACCCTAGGCCATCCTCTCTCCTGATATCTTCTAATGGGTTAATCCTAACATACTCAAACTTATTCCAAAAAGCTTGGAAGTTTGCAGAAACTGTTCTGACTTCTATCGAAGTGAAGGGTTGTACAGAATAGAAATTTCGGGTTGTCACATCATCCCCCGTTAGAAGGAATTTTGTCCGAAATTAGAATTGAAGTAAAGGAAGTAAGCATGAATAATCGAGCCAATAAGTGGGGATACTTCCTGATCGATTGATTCTCGTGCTCCCAAGTGAATTCAGTTCCTTGGTTGGAATTCCAGCAAACCTTCACTAAAGGGAAACAGCTATGAATCGCTTGCATGACCTCTCGGTCCACGGTCACTATGGTACTTCCACGCAGGCGAGGCTCGTGTGGAATTCGATCTTTTCGAGAGGGATTTCAAGAGTCTCGTGGGATCGATACTTTTGTAAGTTCGAGAGATGGAGGGTAGAATGCACGTTACTAAGCTCGTGGAGTAGGTTTAGTTTCTGAGATACAGGGCTGATTCTTGCAAGAATCTCGGAGGTCCTAACTCTCTTGAATATAGCTTTTCACACTTTACGAAGCGTATTAAGCCTACTCAGAGTGAGACTTCCAAAGGAATTTGGTTTCTCACCTGGAGTTCCAAGGGTTTCTCCCCTTTTTCTTCTTTTCCAAGTCAAGGGTCGCTCCCTTCTGGGTCAAAGTCGTAAGAGGTTCCAAAATTTACGAGGAGTTCTAAATGAACTACGACAGTATGTCTGTGAGACCTAGAATTTGGCGAATTTCCGTCGGCGTCGTCAGTGCCGACAAATTCTCAATGGTTTTGATAAATTGAAAGATTCCTCAAGAATTTCCACATCACTAATAGTGGGTCTTAGGAATTTGACTGTTCAATTCCAAAACTCGTATTTAGAGAACTTTGCGCAACACTTCTCTGATCGTATTGGTTCCATGGTTTGTTGTAGATGCTCTTTATGATTTCCTTCTTACTATGAGGGTAGATAAGTAAGTCACTTACAAGGTTAATGACGAACTGATCCAAGTAATAATGGCGTACCCTATCCATTAAGTTCATGAATACTACGGGCGTATTGGTCCTATCCGACGGGTATCACTATGGACTAGTAGTGTCCGCATCGAGTTCGGAAGGTCGTCTTCGGGACATCCTTCTCTAACACTCGAAACTGATGATATTCGGATCTCAGGTCCATTTCTGAAAGGTAATTCGCTTCTTGCGTTTGCTCAACCAACTCATCCATGCGAGGCAGAGATAATGATTTCCAATGGAAATATTGACAAGGTCTTCGATAGTCGGTGTTCTTATGATACTATTCGTCCACCTTTCTGAGGAATAAGACCGGAGCTCTCCGGGGTGAGGAGCTGGGTCTTTCTATTGTTTTGCCGAGTAGTTTGTTAAGTTTTCCAGACTGTTCTTGTATCTCTATAGGTGTTTAGACTGTAGGGCGATGTGGTTGCAGGAGTCGTACTGGGTTCTAAGTTTGTTCACATGATGATGCGATTATTCGTAGTCTTGGGCAGTCTCCATCCTGAAGTTCATATTAGAATTCATACATGGTTCATCGATTACCATTTCGAGTATACGAGTCATATATAATTAAGATTGAAAAGATAGTCGAATAAATGATTCTTCTTTAACCTCACATACCAACGAGGAAAAGAAGTTAAAGGGGAATCATCAATTCTAAACTTGTAGAACCTTGATTATATACCACCCTTGTGTATACATTATTCCGCGATAGATCCACCGTACTGACCTTTGGATTGAACTTGACGTACTGTACGAGTGGTACTTCGGGGAGGTTTGTTGAGATTTCTTTGGAAAGGATAAGAAGCATGAGGTACTCCATGCATGAGTACTTCGGTGTCCTGGTATGACGGCTTCGCTGCAAAAGGTGATTTCGGAGAAAGAGATGTACGTATGGAACTGGTATTGCAAATCGAATTGAATCTCTTTGTATGATAATGTCGAAATCATATGGTTTGGAACACTTTGGCACCTAAATTAGGGTTTACGGCCTAAGAAGATCTTGGGCCATAAACTCCATGTTCTTGTGATTCTTGAGGGATTTCTTGATATATGGAAGTGTAACAAGCCTTAAGATACTCTAGGATAGAAGTACTTACAAGATAGAGGCTTGTAAAGGTGCCAAAAGGCCAAGAACACTAGTGTGTGTTCTTGGTGTTCTTGGTGAAACTAGAAGATCTACACTTTTGGAATGATTTCACAGATAGAAGTGTGTTAGATCACTAGATTAAGTAATATATCAACTTAATAGGGCTAGAAATACTTACAACTTTAAGATCTAGGAGGAAAGGTCAGATGCTACTTGAGAGGATTTGAGTTCGAACTTTGAAATGGTGAAAAAGTGATTTAAATGGTTAAGTGCCATATATATACTCACTAGGGTTTACGGTCCAAATACCATTTGGGCCGTAAACTTCAAACTCTTTAAGTTTTTGGAACTTTATTGTTGCACAATAAACCCTAGGGCATCCTCTCTCCTGATATCTTCTAAAGGGTTAATCCTAACATACTCAAACTTATTCCAAAAAGCTTGAAAGTTTGCAGAAACTATTCTAACTTCTATTGAAGTGAAGGGTTGTACAGAATAGAAATTCCGGGTTGTCACAATAGTCAAAATGGTAATATGAAATTGTTTTCATAGGTGGAAGTTATTCTCTGAATCTATGTAATATTAGAAAACTTAATGCAAATAAGGATGTTCAATGGAATGTACTTTGAATAAGAGACTTCATTTCCATGGAATTGATCTCCATTGGAATACTTTGTAATGTCTGTCACCAAGTTTTTGTGACTTTTGTGCATAGTCATTACAAGAGAATCATTGCATATAAGTTTAGAATCTAACATATTACAGTAAATGGCAAGAGTTTGGTATTCTTACATTTACAAAAGGGATTGGGATTGTGAAATGAGCATCATTGGAGTCATGTTCAATTGATCTAGTTTACAAAAGAAAGGACCATAGGAAAACATAGTGTGCATGCTTGGTGAATGGCATGACTATTGTTTTTATTCTAGTATTAAGTTGATAAAATCGAAACATTGAATAATGAGTAATCAATATGGTGCTTAGATAATAAGGTGTTTTTATTTACTCTCAAAGTGTTGGGGCCATATAGGATTAGTATTATTCTTGTGTTTCACTTTGCATGTTTTGACTTCCAAAATAATTATTTTATTCAAACTCTCCACAGTCGGTCATACATTGGAAGTAGGTATTGAATTAAGACTGTCATGAATCTGGCTTGTAAGATTTGTCTAAGGTGCATTAGACATAGCAATGGTTTCTACAACATTCATGAGTACTCATAAGTTCTGAGTATTGGATTAAACCCACTCTCATTTGAATCACTTCATGGACTTTATCACGAGTGAATCATGAGACGATAATATATTATATTCTTCAAACCTAGAGATATGAGCTATTGACTATGAGGTGGTTATACATTGATTGTACGAAAACACATCAGTAACTTGATGTTATAAAACGTGCCTTTGTGTATGATTCAACAAGTAGTTAGTACAAGCATATGACTCAAAGTTTATCCATTCCTTTTACCTCATAAGGGTAAAATCGATATATGTGGGCCCCTCGATGATTTAGTGATGACACCCCTAAGTGCTTGGCCAAGCCTGGACTGATTTGATTTGTTCAAATAGTCAGCGTCATAAATTGGAAATCGGGAAACAACAAATGGAAAGAGAGAATGATTATAATCCATGTCTCAGTCCATATGATATCTAGAATGGAGGAATATATAATCATTTATCTAATGGACGTGTCATTTGATTTGTTCAGAGTTCGACAGCGGCTTTAACAGCTACGATTGATAGTCATGTTATGAAGTCATACTTGCAATAATGGTTTTAGACTTATCCAAGTGGGAGACTATTGGATTAGATGTCTAAGCCCATAACTATTATTGGTATGTACTTGACCCGAGAGTAGCTTGTTCCATTTTTGTTGCATATCATCAGGGCAATTTGTTAGGATGGACTTTTGAGAGAAGATGTTTTATATGATTTATTAATATATTATAAGTTATAATATATTAATATGAATTCATATGAGTTATTTAGTATTGATCAAGAATTAATTTGGAAATTAATTTAGTGTTTAAAAGATACTAATTAAATCTATGGGGACTAATTATGTTAATTAGTTATATTTATGTGTTGGGCTTATGATCCATGTTGGACCAAGTTTATGTATGGATACATAAAGAGTTGGACCACATGAACCATGGATCATTAAACCCATGGATATGGATTTCGGTTATGGGTAATACCCATGACTCTTGGATTCCTCACACATATAAATAGATGCTTCTATCCAAAAAATCGTGACTTACTCTAATCTTAGAGCTCATGGAGTTTTTGGTGCATGGAGATTCTCTCTCAAGTTCATTCTTTGTCCATGATGTGTTGTGATTCCACTTGAGGCTTCCACACTATTGGGGAAAAGCTCTTAAGTCTAGATACATCAAGACTTCAAGCTCCACAATAAGCTATGTTATCCTAACTAGATTCTTGTGTTGTGTATGGAAATTGTATGCTAGTTATAGGTAATACCTTGGAAAAAGCTCATATTTGGTTGTATAATAGAGAAAACATAGATCCAAGGTATTTAGGGTTGCATGAACACCTTAGGAGTGTTAGAATGCTCAAAACCCAACAAATTTAACTATGTCTTAATCCATACTCCCAGATTAATAACAAATAACTATGTCTTACTCCATACTCCCAGATTAATAACAAACTACGTGTAAGACCCATGTAATACATGGGTTCATTTTAAAGAGAAAAAAATATGAAATTCTAAACATTTGACAAGTTTCAATTTATAAGAAAAAATGGAAAAATATTAAATTATTAAAATTAAATTGTTTGTCTTCTTTTAAATTAAACAAATAATTTAGATAAATAAACAAAGGAAACTAATGAAACTTTAATTTAGAAAATTAGAAATTAGAAAGAAGTAAGTTAATGAAATTGATATGCATTTATTATTACATTTATTGTAATTATTACATTTAAATATTATATGGAAATTAATAAAATGATAAAAAACCACAAAATGCCATGTGGAAAAAATTTAATTGAAAATAACCACAAAATGACATGTGGCCAAATCAATGAGAGCGTGACATGTGGCAAAAAGTTCTTTATTTGTTAGGGAGGATAACCATGTCTTAATCCATACTCCCGGATTAATAACAAATAACTATGTCTTAATCCATACTCCTGGATTAATAACAAATAACCATGCCTTAGTCCATACTCCCTGACTAATAACAAATAACTATGTCTTAATCCGTACTCCCAGATTAATAAAAAATTACCATGTCTTAATTATTTCTTAAGGATTTACCCTAAGAATCATCTATCACTCATTCCTAAGGATTCGTCCTAAGGAATAGGCACGATGTATATCGTCGCCAGGGTTTATACAACAGACACTAAATCCATAGCTGCCAGGGTTTATACAACAAGCACTTAGTCCATAGTTGTTTTGGTATATACAACAGACACTAAGTCCCTACCTGCCAAGGTTTATACAACATGTGCTAAGTCCATAGCTCTCATTTATCGACAATATTATTCATGGGAATCCACCTGCAATATATATCAATGGGTTTTTTTAGTACATCGGATGAGCATATAGTTCACAACACCTATAGGTTGCGAGCCTGCTAGTGTTCCACGGACCGTCTAGAATAGTCCATGGTTGTCATCCATACTCTGCTGAATGACGGGGGCCAATGTTTGGGTAAGGGCTTCTCCCATATTCCACCCGTCACCCTCATCTCATGATCTATATCACCCATCATCTCATTTATCCAACTCATCTTTCATCACATACCAACTATTTCATCTACCCATGTTTTACCCAACATTTTTGTAGATATAAAATACATATATAGTTTAAATCATTTAAAACCTATATAAATCATTCATTCAACATCCATCTCAAATTAACAAACAATATATATTCACATAGCACGTATTTTATATAAAATACTTCATATCTATGTGTAAGATTAAAGTGACAATACACTTACATGATAAGACGGTGATTGGACAACACTTCGTCCCTTAAAAAAATCTTTTTCGATGATATCAGGATGTTTTCTCAGAAACCGGGCTTCACACGGGCAGAGTTTCGGCTCGAAAACTCTTTTTCTCGGGATCTTCGGGCTCTCCGGGACTTGCTTACGATTCTAGGATGATATAATAGGCTTGGGGGTATTTTTTGTAGGTAGAAAGAAAGTATAAGGTGGGAGGACAGAAATATTAAACTCTAATTCGGATAGCATCGATCACTATTTATAGGGGCTGAATCCTCGAGTAACGTTGGATGTAACTTTAGAGTACGCTGGGCGTACTCCTTTTTCAACCAGTACACGGGGCATACATCGAGAACGCTGGGCATACATTGAGTACGCTGGGCGTACAAAGGGAACATAACAGACGCGTCAAGGCTATAACATGTCTAGGCATGATTGAGCTCCAGAAGCTTAGATCTACTGCCTTTATGGAACCATATTGCACGAAAGCCCTAGATCTACTCTTCTAGTTCATTTTGAGCCCTAAAACTTTCATTGATGTTTATTTAGATGTAAAGTTGGAAACTTTACGTGTTAATCAGGACCTAGAAACCTAGATCTATGTATGGTACGAGCTGGATTCAAGCAGAATCGAGTATATAGTATTTGTATGTGGCAGACTCGGCGAGTCGTTCATCTGACTCAGCGAGTCGAGTCGCGAGTCCCCGAGTTTCCCCATTTCGTGTTTGCGGAGTGGAGTAGTGAGTCATGGGGTGTGACTCAATGAGTCGGAAGCCAGACTCACCCATGAAGAAACTCAGTGAGTCAATGCCCTGAATCGGCGAGTCCAAGGCAATCTGCTTGCCTCAAGAACAGACTCGGCGAGTCTCAGCATAGAGTGTTCTTTGGGTGAAGACGAACTCGACGAGTTGTTCATACAACTCGGTGAGTAGGATGAAGGACGTTTAGACATCAGTTTAGAAGGAGAACTCGTCGAATCGATGCCAAACTCGACGAGTAGAGACGGGCCAATGGTCAGACAAATGGATAGGGACTCAGCGAGTTGGCAGGCCAACTCGGCGAGTTGGGTCAATTGGTAGTTGACTTTGACTTTGACTCTTGGCTTAGTTAGGGGTAAATGCTCATTTTACCCTGAGGTCGATTAGTAGCATTTGACTGAGTATTTTGTGGGGACTATAGCCGGAGACAGTCAGTTCCCATGCAGATCAGTAGCTACTTTGAGGTGAGTTACCTTCCAGTAGTGGTGGTTCTATGGCCACAATGTCGGCCCACCAAAAGGATTGTATGATAGATGTTTGTCTCTGTGATATTCATCTAGGGTTGCTACTACCTGTGATATGTTATTGTGCTAGTATGATATGATGCTATGTGCTAGTGACAGTAGGGGGAGATAGTCCCCCTGAACATCGGTCGATAGGGCCGAAGGGGCGGTCATGCCCAGCCATGCTAGATAGCTTATGAGATATATCTGTTATGTGGTAGTAGAAGGGGGTGAAATAGTCCCCAGTATCCGGTCGAGAGGACCGAAGGGGAGACCAGCACCCAGATATGCTAGTCAGTATCCGGTCGAGAGGACCGAAGGGGAGGCAAGCTCCCAGATATACTCGTTAATATCCGGTCGAGAGGACCGAAGGGGAGGCCAGCTCCCAGATATACTAGAGTGTATCCTGTCGAGAGGACCGAAGGGGTAGGTCGGGCACCTAAATATGCCTAACAATATTTGTATGTTATATGATCTTATGGTATGTGGTATGTTGGGGGAACTCACTAAGCTTCGTGCTTACAGTTTTCAGTTTTGGTTTCAGGTACCTCTTCTTCGAAGGGGAAGGAGCTGGCGCGGTAGCTGCCCATCACACACACGCCTTGTATTCCGCACTATGAGATCCTCCTGGGAATTTGTACTCTGACTTTATTATGTTTTTCTGAAATGTTTTTCATGACATGCGATAACTTTTATGAAATGATATGATTAGTGAACGTTTTATTTCTAAGGTTCGCTAAGAATATGTTTTAAAAATGAAAATTTTGGCTCGTATTTTTGGGATGTTACAAGTTGGTATCAGAGCCCTGTTTTGAGGGATTCAGACACACCTTCGGGGGTGTTTGAACTCAAATCGAGGGATTAAAAGATTTTGAAAAAATAAAATATTTTCTAAAAGGCTAAGTAAAGGGTTTTAAGAAAGAACAAAGTGTGTGATGTGCGCGACCGGCCAAGCTCAAGTAAGTATTCCCCAAAGTACCCATACAAACTTATGTTATGTTTACCAGTTTCAGTAGAATAGCATGCTAGAATAGGACTAAGGATCTAGGAGTGATGCTTTATGTGCCTGCTTTATGTGCTTCAGTGTATGAAAAGCTGCATGCTAGAATTGTGTAGACAGCAGTAGGATACCCTGTTTAGGTTATGCCTGATGGTACGAGTTTAGCATTGTATGCTAGTTCAGTTTCTCTCTGCGAGGATGGAGTTGCTTGAGATTGTTTCCTTTTGTCCAAATGCTGTTTGCTTTGTGCTATGTGGGCTTTGAGTGATGGGAGTTAGCTGTTAGGTGAATACGTTAAAGTCACATGTGATCAGGGTTGAATAATCTTAGAGTGTTGGATTTGACCCTATTGCGTAGCTCTTGTTTGAGTCCTAACCGTTGTAGGGATGAGTCCCTTACTCGAAGGATTATCCGAGCCTCGTCGCATGTGATTGTATTCAGGTAATAACTAATTGGCATCACAAAGAGACCTTCAGCAGCTGAGGACTAGGTTGGGTGGAGTCAGAGGTTTCCTAGGGTAAGCCTAGGATAAGAGTCACAGAGATCAGCGGTAGCGAAAGGGATTTGGTGGAGTCAAGGCAGTCCTTGGAGAAGGTACGGATAGATGTGGAAGGTAGTATGGGCCCGTATTACTGAAAGCAGAGGATCCGTACCCGAACCGAGGAAGGCCAAGATAAGACCAGGGAACTTGTAGTGGGTGCGATTCCTCCAGAGGTATCAGTATCACTAACGGTTATTATTTTTGTATTTCAGAATGGTGGTACTACGCTCGAGGCCAGCAGTTGGCAGTACAGGAGAGGGATCGGGTTCAGGATCAGGTTCCGAGCCAATAGATGAGGGGCTGTGCCAGTTCATCGCGTCAGAGATCACCAGAGGCATCCTTGAGTCGACCCCCATTATCTTCGGGTCGATCAAGGAAGGGATATTGGAGATGATGGAGGATCTCCTCAGGGAATTCAGGAGAGACATGGCATCTGGCCAGTCGAGATCTTGCACACTGTCCTTCAAGGACTTCCGGGGCAGTGGTGTGCCAGACTTTCACGGGGCGAAGGACCCCATAGCTTCCAGATGATGGATTGCACACATTGAGTCTGTACAGTTGACTAGCTTCTGCCCTGAGGGGTCGAAGGTGAGATATGCAGCAGGATGTTCGAGAGATCGAGCTAGGGATTGGTGGGAGTCCGTTGGTGACTCGTTGGGAGCCTCGGCTGTCAAGGCTATGACCTGGTCGGACTTCGTGACCAGGTTCAAGGCAGAGCTTGCACCGGCGATCGAGCTTCAGCAGCTGGCCAGGGAGTTCCTATATATGAGACATACGACGGAGACTGTGGCGGAGATCACCGCCAAGTTCCGGGAGAGGGCGTTGCTGGTGCCCCAGTACGCCGGTGACGAGGATATGAGGAGGACTCGCTATCATGACATGCTACGAGCTGATATTCGGGAGCACGTCATTTTTTCAGCTTGCCCTACCCTGGACTTTATGATTTCCAGGGCAAGGGAGAGGGAGATAGACCTGGAGCACATCCAGAAGAGGAAGGCGGAGGAGGGGCATGTTATGGGGGCTTCGGGGAAGAAGCCCAAGGGACCAGATGCGGGGCCGAAAGGCCAACAGGGGCGGGGTCGCTACAGGAAATGCGGCAAGACGCACGAGGGAGCATGCAAGTTGGGATCGTCAGGCTGCTACAAGTGCGGAAATTTAGGGCACTTTAGCAGGGATTGTACCGCCCCTGCACCTGTGATTCAGACATCGGAGTTGTTGTGTTTCCACTGCAACCAGAGGGACCACAAGAAGGTCAATTGCCCCCAATTGACAGCATCAGCGCCGGTTAAGGCGCCGGCTCCAGCTACCCTGCGTATTACAGATGGCCGGTAGGGCAAGGCAGAGGCTCCAGTGGCAAGGAGCCGGGCGTTTCAGCAGACTACAGAGGAGACTCGCGCCGCAACCGACGTGGTGACGGGTATGATTCTTTCCCTCTATCTTATTTTTATGATGATTATGATGTTGATATGTGCTCTGTGTATATGCGTTAGGATCGTTCCTTGTGAACGCTATTCCTGTTCAGGTGTTGTTTGACTCGGGTGCCACCCGATCATTTGTTTCCCTTGCGCTTAGCAAGAGGTTTACTGAGTCTTCAGGCATGTTGGAATGACCTTTAGAGGTAGAGATTGCCGATGATCGATCGGTGCGAGCGTCGACAGTATTCAGGGATTGTGTCCTAAGGTTATTTGAGGAGCACTATTTGGTGGATTTGGTTCCGATCCCTTTATGGGGGAACAAGGTGATTATAGGCATGGATTGGTTGAGCCCTAATAGGGCGATGATAGATTGCGCACAACAGTTAGTGCGGATCAGGACCCCAAGTGGGGGAGAGTTGGTGATCCATGGCGAGAGGCCACAGCGTGGACCTGCAGTATGTGTAGCAGCGAGAGCTAGGCGCTACCTTCAGCAGGGTTGCGTGGGATATGTCGCGTATGTTATGGATACCCGAGAGACGAGTAAGGCGAGGGTGAGCGAGGTTCCAATGGTGCGAGACTACACTGATGTGTTCCCGGAGGAGCTTCCGGGAATACCTCCGGAGCGTCAGGTAGAGTTCAGGATCGACCTAGTTCCTGGTGCGGCTCCGATAGCCAAGGTACCGTATCGGTTGGATCCTCCTGAGATGCAGGAGTTGTCTACGCAGCTGTAGGAGCTGCTAGAAAAGGGATTTATTCGACCGAGCAGTTCACCCCGGGGAGCCCCGATCCTGTTTGTGAAGAAGAAGTATGGGTCGCATCGGATGTGTATAGATTACCGGGAGCTGAATAAGGTGACGGTGAAGAACCGTTACCCACTCCCGAGGATTGATCACCTCTTTGTTCAGTTACAGGGAGCATCTTGGTTCTCCAAGATCGATTTGCGTTTAGGCTATCATCAGATGAGGGTTAGAGAGGAGGATGTATAGAAGACCGTGTTTCGGACGCGTTATGGCCATTATGAGTTCGTGGTGATGCCGTTTGGGCTCACCAATTCTCCTGTCGTGTTCATGGACCTCATGAACCGCGTGTGTAGACCGATGCTGGATCGATCTGTGATAGTTTTGATTGATGACATCTTGGTTTATTCCAAGACGCAGGAGGAGCACGAGGAGCATCTGAGAGTGGTTTTAGAGACCTTGAGGAGGGAGAGCTTGTACACCAAGTTCTCCAAATGTGAGTTTTGGTTGCGCGAGGTGCAGTTTCTTGGACACCTCGTCAACCAGAACGGGATTTCAGTAGACCCGACCAAGGTGGAGGCCGTGATGAGATGGGAGGTTCCGAAGTCTGCATCCGAGATTCGGAGTTTCCTAGGATTAGCAGGCTACTATCGGAGATTCATTCAGGATTTCTCCAAGATAGTCGTACCCCTGATACGGTTGACTAGGAAAGTCGTGGTCTTTTGATGGGGGCCTGAGCAGCAGTCAGCGTTTGAGATTCTGAGGCAGAGATTGTGCGAGGCACCAATCTTAGCCCTGCTTGAGGGTGTAGAGGATTTCGTGGTATACTGTGATGCATCTATCTCGGGCTTAGGTGCAGTATTGACGCAAAGGTGACATGTCATTGCTTATGCCTCGAGGAAGTTGAAGCCTCACGAGGCGAACTACCCGACACATGATTTAGAGTTGGGGGCGGTGGTCTTCGCCCTCAAGATTTGGCGGCATTATCTCTACGGGGTTCGATGTACCATTTACACGGACCACAAGAGTTTGAGGTACCTCATGGATCAGCCGGATCTGAACATGAGGCAGCGTCGGTGGTTGGACGTGGTGAAGGATTACGATTGCGAGATCCTTTATCACCCGGGGTAGGCCAACATGGTGGCCGATGCGCTTAGCCATAAGTCGGCACCGATTAGGGATGTGTGTACGAGAATGAGAGTGGTGACCCCACTGTTAGAGCAGATTCGGAAGCTCAGCAGGAGGCTATGAAGGAGGAACATCGGAAGAGTGAGCGAATAGTGGGTCAAGTCACCTCCTTCGATTATGATAGCCGACGATTATTGACACTACATCGTAGGGTGTGGGTGCCGTATCACGGAGGCGTGCGCCAGATCTTAATGGAGGAGGCGCACAAATCTCGATTCTCTATTCATCTAGGGGCGACGAAGATGTATCGGGATGTTCGTCTAGACTATTGGTGGCCCTGCATGAAGCGGGATGTGGCGTGGAACGTCGAGTGGTATTTGACCTGCAGGAAGGTCAAGGCCGAGCATCAGAGACCGCACGACAAGATGCAGCCGTTGGATATCCCGTTGTGGAAATGGGAGGATATTACGATGGATTTTATCACGAAGCTTCCCCGGACGGCGCGAGGAGTAGATTCGATTTGGGTCATCATGGATCGGTTGACTAAGAGCGCCCATTTTATTCCGATTCAGGAGAGTATCTCGGCCGAAAAGTTGGCCGATATCTATATCATGGTGATAGTGGCACGACATGGGGTGCCAGTGTCAGTGATATCAGATCGAGATGTGCGGTTCACTTCCAGGTTTTGGAAGAAGTTTCATGATGAGTTGGGCACTTGTCTGCATTTTAGCACCGCCTTTCACCCGCAGACGGATGGTCAGAGCGAGCGGACCATCCAGACGTTGGAGGATATGTTGCGGGCATCCGTGCTAGACTTCGGTGGTAGTTGGGATACCTATCTTCCCTTGTCTGAGTTCTCATACAACAACATCTACCACGCGAGTATTGACCGTCCCCTATTTGAGATGTTGTACGGACGGAGGTGCAGGACCCCGATATGTTAGGGTGAAGTTGGCCAGAGGGTCATGGGGAGCACCAAGGTGGTGCTCAAGACGACCGAGAGGATCCAGCAGGTTCGAAGTAGGCTTCAGACTGCGTAGAGTCGGCAGAAAAGTTACGCCGACAAGCGTCGATCAGACTTGGAGTTCCAGGTCGGGGACATGGTTCTCCTGAAAGTGTCGCCTTGGAAAGGTGTCATTCGATTCAGGAAGCGGGGCAAGTTGGGCCTGAGATACATTGGTTCGTTCAGGGTTGTAGCCCGGGTGGGCAAGGTGGCATATAGGCTGGATCTGCCAGCCTAGCTTAGTCAGATCCACAACACCTTCCATGTCTCCCAGCTGCAGAAGTGCCTAGTGGATGATTCAGCGGTGGTGCCGCTAGCGGATATATAGGTTGATGACAGCGTGAATTACATTGAGCGCCCAGTCGCAATCCTCGACCGGAAGTCGAAGGATCTGAGGAACAAGAGGGTGGAATTAGTAAAGGTGCAATGGCAGCACCGAAAAGGTTCGGAATGGAGTTGGGAGCCAGTGGAAGAAATGATGGAGCACTACCCCGAGGTGTTTCGGGATCAAGCAGCAGACTTCGAGGACGAAGTCTAAAATAAGAGGGGGAGATTTGTAGCACCTGGTTCCCGGTACGTAAAATTCATCTAAGTATTTTACATTTTTAGCCTTGGACTCGGCGAGTTGTAGGCCCAACTCGCCGAGTGGAGACGGGTTTGGGAGCACGTTTAAGTTGGCGACTTGGCGAGTCCACATTCTGGACTCGGTAAGTCCCCGCTGTCTGATGAAACCCTAAATTTCAAGGTTTGCACCCTATTTCAACCAACCTTATGCGCCCCAACCTCGCCCCCTTCACCCTCAGAGCTCCCAACATCGTTCAAACCCTTATTCCTTGTGAGATTGAAGTGCTTTGGTGTGTTTCTTGAAGATTTTGAGAAGAAAGAAGAGTATATCAAGAAGAGAAGAAGGACGCCAGGCATCCTTGTGTTATCTCAGTGATTTCCTTGAGGTATAACTCAGTTTCCCCCTTTTTTCATGCTTATAGTCCCTTATAGCTCCATTAAAGTCCTCCTTGATCCATTTCCGAGCTTGATCAAGAATTAGGGTTTGTAATAAGTCAATTAACCCTTAGATCTAGGCATGATTGAGCTCCAGGAGCTCAAATCTACTGCCTTTATGGAGCCATATTGCACGAAAGCCCTAGATCTACTCTTCTATTTCATTTTGAGCCCTAAAACCTTCATTGATGTTTATTTACACGTAAAGTTGGAAACTTTACATGTTAATCAGGCCCTAGAAACCCAGATCTATGTATGGTATGAGCTGGATTCAAGCAGAATCGAGTATATAGTATTTGCATGTGGCAGACTCGGCGAGTCGAGTCACGAGTCCCCGAGTTTTCCCCTTTTCATGTTTGCGGAGTGGAGTAGTGAGTCATGGGGTGTGACTCAATGAGTCGGAAGCGAGACTCACCCAAGAAGAAACTTGGCGAGTCAATGCCCTGACTCGGCGAGTCCAAGGCAATCTTCTTGCCTCAAGAACAGACTCGGTGAGTTGTTCATACAACTTGGCAAGTCTCAGCATAGATTGTTCTTCGGATGAAGACGAACTCGACGAGTTGTTCATACAACTTGGCGAGTAGGATGCAGGACGTTTGGACATCAGTTTAGAAGGAGAACGCGTTGAATCGATGCCAAAATCGACGAGTAGAGATGGGGCAATGGTCAGACAAAGGGATAGGGACTCAGTGAGTTGGAAGGCCAACTCGGCGAGTCGGGTCAACTGGAAGTTGACTTTGACTTCGACTCTTGGCTTAGTTAGGGGTAAATGGTCATTTTACCCTGAGGTCGATTAGCAGCATTTGACTGAGTGTTTTGTGGGGACTATAGCCGGAGGATATCCGGGGCAGCAGCAGCAGGAGACAGTCAATTCCCATGCAGATCAGCAGCTACTTTGAGGTGAGTTACCTTCCAGTAGCAGTGGGTCTACGGCCACAATGCCGGCCCACCAGTAGGATTGTATGATAGATGTTTGTCTCTGTGATATTCATCTAGGGTTGCTACTACCTGTGATATGTTATTGTGCTAGTATGATATGATGCTATGTGCTAGTGACAGTAGGGGGAGATAGTGCCCCAGAACATCGGTCAATAGGGCCGAAGGGGCGGTCATGCCCAGCCATGCTAGATAGTTTATGAGATATATGTGTTATGTGGTATTAGAAGGGGGTGAAATAGTCCCCAGTATCCGGTCGAGAGGACCGAAGGGGAGACCAACACCCAGATATGCTAGTCAGTATCCGGTCGAAAGGACCGAAGGGGAGGCAAGCTCCCAGATATACTGGTCAGTATCCAGTCGAGAGGACCGAAGGGAAGGCCAGCTCCCAGATATACTAGACAGTATCCGGCCGAGAGGACCGAAGGGGTAGGTCGGGCACCCAGATATACCTGAAAATATTTGTATGTTATGTGATTGTATGGTATGTGGTATGTTGGGGGAACTCACTAAGCTTCGTGCTTACAGTTTTCAGTTTTGGTTTCAGGTACCTCTTCTTCGAAGGGGAAGGAGCTGGCACAGTAGCGGCCCATCACACACACGCCTTGTATTCCGCACTATGAGATCCTCCTGGGAATTTGTACTCTGACTTTATTTTGTTTTTCTGAAAATGTTTTTCAAGACATGCGATAACTTTTATGAAATGATATGATTAGTGAACGTTTTATTTCTAAGGTTCGCTAAGAATATGTTTTAAAAAAGAAAATTTTGGCTCGCATTTTTGGGATGTTACAACATGGCCAATCTCGGATTGTGAACACGAGTACGCTAGGCATACTACTATACGCTGGGTGTACTCTGAATGTTCAAACTTCAAAAATTCATAACTTTCGCATACGAACTCCGATTTCATGTTCTTTATATCCACACGTAGGTGAGACCGTGCTCTACAACTTTCGTTTAGACTCCGTTGGCTAATTTTGATTTATTTTTAAAGTTGTATTTTTAACAGGTCGGGATAGGAAAAGTCTGTTAAAAAATCATAACTTCTTCATCCGATATCCTTTTTCGTCTGTCTTTTTATCGCTAAACTAAAATAAAAAAGATCTTCGATTCTCGTTTAGGTTGTTTCGGCTAAAAATCCGTCGATCTAAAATTCGAGTATCGGGCTGCATACTGCTATGCCAAATCTTAGAAAATTCATAACTTCCTCATACGAAGTTAAATTTGGACATTCTTTTTATGCACGCTCTCGGTTTAACGTATACTTCGACTTTCATTTAGATCACTAATGCTAAAAAACACTTTATCATAAATTCACTTTTTACATCATATACTGTCGTTCCAGTTCTGTCGCAAAACTTCGACAGGTTATAACTTCTTCGTTATAACTCAGATTTCGGTATTCTTTATATCTCTGAAATCCTTATTTCAACCACTACAACTTTCTTCATAGATATCGGGTTCATCTATCATTTATTTTCGACGCTTATTTTTATCCTTAACTCATTAAATTATAATAATTATGTATAAAACACAAAATACTCAACTAATACATCTTATTATTTAAATAAAATTACAAACGTTGACCTAGACTATTACATCATCATTAATGCCTAGCCTAGAAACACAGGCATTACAATTCTCTCCCCTTAGGATGATTCCGTCCTCGGAAACACACATCAGCAAACAAATGCGGATAGCGACTCATGATGTCACTCTCTGTTTCCCAGGTGAGATTTGGCCCATTCAAAAGTTTCCATCGCACAAGCACTAAATCGACCATCTTACGTCGCAACTTCTTAGTCTTACGGTCAACAAATGCCTATGGTTCTTTAATTAACCTCTTTCTTTCATCCAACCTTAATTCAGAAATTGCAATTATGTCGGTAACTTCTCACGTGAACTTCCTCAAATAACACACGTGGAAAGTGTTATGAATACCATCTAGTTCTTCTGCTAGTTCTAGCTTGTACGCTTGGTTCCCAATCCTCTAAAGAACCTTAAACGGTCTAATAAACCTTGGACTCAATTTTCCTTGAACCAGGTAACATACTCATCTTAGTCAGACTCGATTCGATATGACCTCTAGGGTCGGAATATCAATCAACTTCTTAGTCATTACCGAAACGATGGTAACGACATACTTGAATAAAAACAAAATCAATTACTAGCTTCTTGGTAACCTTGTGACTTTCCCTGATCCAAGTGTGAGTCTTGTGCTTCCATTAGTATAGGCCTCTATTACTATTCACACCTATTGATACTCGTCCCAAGCATTGTCTCGCAGTTTTCTAGGTCACCATTCAAAATTTTCATATAATCAACTAATGCATCAGATAACAAAACCAGGGTTTATATTATTTCTTGAAATGATTACACAGAGGTTCAAGTTTACCCTAGACTATGCCTTTAATAGGCTACACCACATGTTACAATTCACATTTCTACTTCATAACTTGATTTTCAGTTATGAAGTCCTCATCCTTGATTCCTCGCATTGTCACCTGCTTCATCGAGGATCATTTGGAATGCCCTTAGCTTTGGCTTTGGCGGTTCATTTGGCTTCATTGCCCTTTCCCTATTCGGGCAGTGTTGCTTGAAGTGTCCTTCTCCACCATACTTAAAGCAGAGTTCACTTTGGGTTGTGCATTCATGGGCATAGTGACCGGTCCTCCCGCATTTGAAGCATGTCACCTCTTTAGGACATCTCCTAGTGTGTTTCCTTCGGCATTTGTCACACCACCTTTCTTCATTACTATCCCCATACTTCTTGTTGTTGGGGTCAGACTTCAGGAACCTATTTTTATTTTCAGATCTTGAGGATCCCTCAAACTTCCTCTTCTCGCATACCTCATATCTTTCCAAACCCTTTTCCCTAAGTTGGATCTCAACATTCTTGGCTGCTCTAATGGCTGCCTTCAAAGAAGTTGGCATTTTCACTATTGCACTAAATTCCGCTGGCAATCCGTTAGCAAACCTATAAATCTTGGAGAGTTCCGTCGGCACTAAGTAGGGAAATAGCTTCATCTTCTCAGTGAATGTTGTGGCTCACTTATCTACATTCATCTTCCCTTTCCTCAGGTTCTGAAACTCATTGTTTTGGTGTATCAGATCTATTTCAGAGCAGTATTGCATTTTTAATTGCTCCATGAATGCTTCCCAAAACATCCTCAGGGCTTCTCCCTGTGGCATTGTATCCACCAACAACTTCCACCAACTTAAAACTCCAGTCTTTAGCTGTCTGACTACAAAGACGGTTTTTGGCTTGTTGTTGCAATTGCAACTTTCAAACACCATCTCAATCTCGAAGATCTGGTCCATAATCTCTACAGGCTTTGGGCTTCCTGAAAGACTTGGTAGTTTTGCGCCCAAGCAATTCTTATACATACGTCCATCTCTGTTGATTCTCCCCTTCGGGCCATCCCTTTCTGCCACTGGGGATTCCGCTTGACTGACAGTCCTACTATCGTCCCCTTCTTCTAAGTGTCCATTATTCAGTTCAGTTTGTTCGACAGGCATTGAGGGTTCATCCCTATTATTCAGCAACAGTTGTCTCATCTCTTCCCTTTGTTCGACCATCATAGCCCGAATCATGGCTTGTACTCCGACCATTGTGATTGGCTCTGGAGCAGCTTCTATTATCGACACCTGCTCAATCACTTGGGGTTGAGGTTGCTGATTTCTGTTTTCATTTGTGTTTCCATCTCTGCTTCGGGTTCTTGCTATTTTGATCTATGCACCAAATTAGGCGAATTTAGATCTCTATTCACGATAGATATTTAAATTCTCCTTATAACTGCAAAACGTTACATGCTAGTTCTAATATTGTAGTCATACGCTTAGAATCCTAAACACATAAGGTTTCCAGATCCAGTTGGCAACATACCATAGATCCAAACAAATAGTATCATATATGGCAAACATATAACATTTAGCACCTAAAAGCATTTTAGGCATCTTTCCTAAAATATACTAGTGCTAGTGTCTAAAATATGGTAGACACTCATATCACGATCATTACTTATCATTTTAAGTTTAAGTCTAGAAATCCTACAAATTCCTAGTTCGCTTAAACTAATGCTCTGATACCAACTATGACATCCCCAAATTTCTCGGCCGGAAAAGACCGATTTAGTTTATGCTTTTCAAATAAAATCAGAGTAATCTTCCAAAAGGTGTTGCGGAATTTGTTCCCAAAACAAAATATAATAAAAGTTTATCAAAGCATTTCTTAAAGAAATGTATTTTCATTATATAACAAAACCTTGGGATGTCATGTTCTGATACAGACCAAAAGCATAAACAGTTTATTATAAGTCTTACAACAGTTATTTACAACTATTGTCCTATAATCCAAAAATCCCTCGTCATCATCCAACTATGCTCTGAGTCCACTACATGTAATATAAAAAGCTGAGTGGGTCATGTTTGGGAGCCTGGTGAGCATATAGGGTTTTCAACCCACAATAAATAAATTTATTATGTTTCAACATCAAACAATCAACCCAATTTTCCATCCCCATTATCCTCTTTATTACCCCACTGTATCGATCCTCACAACGACACGATCTATACTCTCAAATCTAAAATCAACCTCTTTACCTAATGCATACTCCTGGATCTAAAATTTACCTATTTACCTAATCCATACTCCCAGATCGGGTATGTCTGATCCATACTCTCGTATCAAAAATTGTGCCCATTCCATACTCTCGGACTAGGGACAATTTAACTATGTCTTAATCCATACTCTCGGATTAATAACAAATAACCATGTCTTAATCCATACTCCCGGATTAATAACAAATAACCATGTATTAATCCATACTCCCAGATTAATAACAAATAACTATGTCTTAATCTATACTCTCGGGTTAATAACAAATAACCATGTCTTAATTATTTCTTAAGGATTTACTCTAAGAATCATCTATCAATCATTCCTAAGGATTCGTCCTAAGGAACAGGCATGAAGTATATGTTCGCCAGGGTTTATACAACAGGCACTAAATCCATAGTTGCCAGGGTTTATACAACAGGCACTAAGTCCATACCTGCCAGGGTTTATACAACAGGCATTAAGTCCATAGCTGCCAAGGTTTATACAACATGTGCTAATTCCATAGCTCTCATTCATCGACAGTATTATTCATGGGAATCCACCTGTAATACATATCAATGGTTTTTAGAGTACATCTGATGAACATATACTTCACAACACCTACAAGTTGCGAGCCTGCTAGTGTTTCACAGACCGTCTAGAATAGTCCATGGTTGTCATCCATATTCTGTTGAATGACAGGGGCCAATGTTTGGGGTAGGGGCTTCTCCTATATTCCACCTGTCACCCTCATCTCATGATCTATATCACCGATCATCTCATTTATCCAACTCATCTGTCATCACATACCAACTATTTCATCTACCCATGTTTTACCCAATATTTTTGTAGATATACAATACATATACAATTTAAATCATTTAAAACCTATATAAATCATTCATTCAACATCCATCACAAATAAACAAACAATATATATTTACATAGCACGTATTTTATATAAAATACTTCATATCTATGTGTAACATGAAAGTGTCCATACAGTCACATGATAAGACGGTGATTGGACAACACTTCATCTCTTAAAACAATCTGTTTCGATGATATCGAGATGTTTTCTCAAAAACTGGGCTTCACGCGGGCAGAGTTTCGTCTCGAAAACTCTTTTTCTCATAATCTTCGGGCTCTTCGGGACTTGCTTACGATGCTAAGATGAAATAGTAGGCTTGGGAGTATTTTTGTAGGTAAAAAGAAAGTATAGGGTGGGAGGATAGAAATTGTAAACATAAATTCGGATGACATCGATCACTATTTATAGGGGCTGAATACTCGAGTTACGTTGGGTGTAACTTTAGAGTACGTTGGACGTACTCCTCTTTCAAATAGTACGCTGGGTGTACATCGAGTACGTTGGGAGTACGAGGGGATGATATCGTACATGTCGAGTCTATGACACGTGTCTCTCATGCAAAGACGTAGGGCTACGTGGCCAATCTCGAACCGTGAACTCGAGTACGCTGGGCGTACTCCGAATTTTCAAACTTCAAAAATTCGCAACTTTTGCGTGCAAGCTCCGTTTTTGATGTTGTTTATATCCACGCGTAGGTGAGACCATGCTCTACAACTTTTGTTTAGACTCCATTGGCTAATTTTGAATTTATTTTTAAAGTTATATTTTTAATAGGCCGAGACATGAAAAGTCCGTTAAAAAATCATAACTTCTTCATTCGATATCCGTTTTCGTCTGTCTTTTTACTGTTAAACTACAATCAACAAGATCTTCGATTCTCGTTTAGGTTGTTTCGGCTAAAAAGCACTTGATCTAAAATTTGAGTTTCGGGGTGCATACTGTTATGCTAAATCTTAGAAAATTCATAACTTCCTCATACGAAGTCAGAGTTGAACATTCTTTCTATGCACGCTCTCAGTTTGACGTGTACTATGACTTTGGTTTAGATCACTAATGCTAAAAAGCACTTTACCATAAATTCACTTTTTACGTCATATAGTGCCGTGTCGGTTCTGTCGCAAAACTTCGACAGGTCATAACTTCTTCGTTATAACTCGGATTTAGGTATTCTTTATATTCCCGAAATCCTTATTTCAACCACTACAACTTTCTTCATAGATATCGGGGTTATCTATCATTTATTTTCAATGCTTATTTTTATCCTTAATTCATTAAATTATAATAATTAAGTATAAAACACAAAATACTCAAATAATACATCTTATTATTTCAAAACAAATTACAAAGGTTGACCTAGACTATTACATCATCATTAATGCCTAGCCTAGAAACACGAGCATTACATAAAATATGAGATACTATTTCATGGCATAGAAGTATACTTGTTGTATCATGTTTTGTAACCAGAGTCTCCTGATGGGAAAGCGTGAGTTTGTGTATAGATCTATATGGGATTATACATCCTACACCTTGCTACTAGCTATAGTGGGACCTGCAGGTCTACGGGTGATAAATGTCATACCATTTTCGACGTCTGAAGAACATCGTGTTTTATACTAGTCAATCGAGTATGGTTATAACCAAATCACATTTTAACCTTAATTAACTAGTTTGGTTACATGGTAGTTAATGCATTAGTAGTTTATTTTACACAATACTACTATACATATTCATTTTCCATCACATTCATACGGTGATATTCTCACATGAGAAATGAAAACTATTTTTCTAGTAAAGATAGTTATAAACATGGAAAACATACATTTTTACAAGAGAATAAAAATACATTTTACACTATTACGAGAGAACAAACATACAAATAGTTGAGTCTTTGTAGAAGACTACTTTACATTTTTAGAAGAAAATATAGGATTTTCTAGGAAGTATATTAACATTTTCACTATACAAATACAAACATTTTCACTAAACAAATACAAACATTTTCAAGAAACAAATGCATACACTTGACACAAAAATACTTATGAACTCACCAACTTAAATGTTAATACTCTCTTTCAAAATAACATGTATTCTCAGGTCACCAGTGGATAGGTACACTGGACCAGCTTTTGAGAAGACGGAGCATGTTCAAGACTCATCTTTTATTTTGATATATATACATTTTTGGTGTCATACAACTATTCACTGAACAAACATGTATTAACTATATTATTAATTCCATGGATGATGTTGCTTATTTTACTATTGTGAATTGTTATGATACTGTACATGATGTCCTCCGCCGCCGAACGTTTCCGTCGTTCTCTGTTTGGGGGTGTGACATGAGGTATCTAATGGATCAATTGAATCAAAATATGATGTTGTGTCGGTGGTTGGATGTGGTGAAGGATTATGATTGTGAGATCCTTTACCATCTGGGGAAGGCTAACGTGGGAGCCGATACTCTTCGCTGCAAGGCAGTTGAGGTTCCAATCAGGGATATTTGTTTGAGGATGACCATGATTACTCCGATATTGGAGCGGATTCATGAGGCTTCGATCGAGGCTATGAAGGAAGAGCACTAGAAGAGTGACCGCATTGTGGGTCAGGTGGCATCCTTTGATTACGATAGTCGAGGGTTATTGACTCTTCTTCGTAGGGTATGGGTTCCGTCTTAGTGTGGTGTGCATCAGATTCTGATGGAGGAGGCGTAGAGGTCGAGATTCTCCATTCATCTTGAGGCGAGGAAGATGTATGGAGATCTTCGTCCTGATTATTTGTGGCCCTGCATGAAGCAGGATATGGCATGTTATGTGGAGAGGTGCTTGACTTGCATGAAATGTCAAGACCGAGCATCAGCGAACTCATGGCAAGATGCAGTTGTTGGATATTCCCATTTGGAAATTGGAGGAGAATACCATGGATTTCATTACAAAGTTTCATGTTGAGTCTGTTTATGTTGCGTCTTGGGCCTTACATTTTGGATCCGGATTGGGCCTGTCCATCCGTGATTATCTAGATTAGCTAGTAGGGTCATTCTATATATATGCATGCATGCATGCATTATTAACAGTTGATTATCACGTTCATTATTTTGTAACCCTAAAACACCTCTACAGTTGAATTTCTTAGTCGAGCTCTTCTGAGGTGTTGAAGCATTAATCATACGAATTATTCAAACCCATACTCGTGTTCTTTATTATGTTCTTAATTATTAGCTTGCTTAGAATCTATCGATCCTGATAGAACTTTGTTCTAACAGTTGGTATCAGAGCGGGAGACTGTGTGATCAATACACATTCCTTCTGTATTCAGAATTCCTTAGGGTTTCCGCTTTTATCGTATAAATAAGAAGTCGTCTTCTTTGTTTCGATGACAACTCAGTTTTAGATAAAACCCTAATCTCAAGTTTACAAGTTTGATTCTAGCAGCTCACCATGTCTCACGATGATTGTAACAACCGGTAAACATTGGTTAGAGTTCGGCGGTCAAACCACCGCGAACCATTATGCAATAAGACCAATTGCATTAAATTTTATGTTATAAAGTATATTAAAGATATTTTATTTATAATTACTTTTAAAACGTCTCATACTGTTCAAATCATCTATCGTTGAGAATAGAATCGAAATTAAATTTTATTTGTGAAGTTTAAAAAAAATGAAATTTGAATAGATTACGTTCTCTTGATTTCGTGGATATAAAGAACGTCTAAAACAGAAGTCGTATGAATAAGTTACGCCTCTTTAAAGTTATAAAATCAGTATTTATCTAATTTTCTTGAAACGAACCGTGCATTGTTTCGTTTGGAATAGCTACGAGTCTTGTAAACTGTATTTGAGCATGTTTATGAACTCAGACTATGTTCTCTTATTTTACTATGTTTTTATAATATTTTTAAACTCAACCGAAATCAGATTCAACAAATCTGTCAAAACCGATCTTACAAATCGCGAAACTTTAAACAGATTTTCCCGGGATTCTACTTATCGGATTTAAGTTCCGTCTGACTTTTTGGAAACCTCACAACCAAGACTATCGGTCATCATTTCAGAAAAATTATTTGATATCCGGCTCAAAGGCACACGAATCAAGAAAGTTAGAAAACATCAGTGTTATAGATATTCCAAATATGACATTGTACTTTGACACTTTGAGTCATGCATAGTTGAATTTACATTCTCAACAATATAACTATCTACATTTATATTTTTACCACATCACTCGATAATACACAAAATACATGTTAATAATTGAAGCAATACATTGCTTCTAAATTTACCTCAAAGTACAACAATAAATGAAATTGACAAGGATGTTTCTTCTACACTTCAATTTATCCGAAACAACACTCTAAAGGAATCTCAATGGTGCAACCAAATCATCGAGAAAGCTGAGAAGTTTTTACCCTTGGGACTATCTTAAATATCTTAAATTGGTTCATACGTCACCTTATCTCTTTTCTTTATTCTTTCTTCTTCATGATTGACTACTCAAAGAAAAACCACCGGTGGTGGTAGCTGTTTCTGGCGAAGACCAAGAGGGGGCAGCATCCCCATTTTCTTCCTCCATCTCTTTCCTGTCAATTGAAGCAAGCCAAACACACCCTATTGTTGCTATTGCTTTGCCCATTGGACTAACCTGTAGCGAGAAAGGAACCCACAAGGTTTCATCGGAGAACGCCCCCTGCCACTTTGCTCCACCACCACCAATTTCAAATTTTGACTCTCCCTCTACCTTGCTTCGTCGAGCATCCCCACACAACCACCATTCCTTCCATCTCTTTCCTTTTGGCTATGTATGTTACCGAATCGGACCAAAAAAGGAGAAGGCACCGGCGACAGCCACCTCGACACCTGCTCCACCGTCGGCAGTCGCTGCTGCTGCTGCCCTTCATTTTCCTGCTGCCGCCGACGAGAAAGAACCCTGAGAAGGTTCGCCGGAGATAGGCTACTCCTCCTCCTTGCTCGACAGATGAACCGCCGAACCACCCTCCCTTGATCGATGTTTCGATTTCTCCTCCTGCCCACGCATTCTTTTTGTTTGCTTCGTTCTTCCCTTGCGCAATCTATCGGAAACGCACCAAAATAAAACCCCGATCCCTTTTATTAGTTTGATGGATTTGGCAGAACTAACCCTCCGGTTGTATCTTTTAATTTCAAACAGCCCCATTTTAATAGATAGATCAAAAATGGTCAATGTTGGTTAATTTAAGTTATTAAACAACCATCCACTTGTCGAGTTATTACCAAAACAGTCCCACTAGCCTTGTGTTTTATTTGAAACATCCCTACACTTGTCTAGTAATACCGAAAATGCTCCGTTTGTTAATTAAGTTACAAAAATAGTTCCGGTGGTTTGTTTTAAACTCAAAGAGCGTCCAGTTGCGGTTTCTCACGACAAACTTCACGAACCGAGACTAGATTGAGATCACGCATCGAATGTGAGTTTCTACGGCCCCTCTTTTACTGTTTTAATATTTGGGGGAGAATACATGAGTGTCTATTTAAATTTTGATGATTTTCAAGTCTTATACATAAAATGACATCATACTTTATTATTGGTTAAGAGTTCATGAAAATAACAATCTAAAAGGTATAAAGTATTAATAAATTATATAAGTTATAGTAGAATGCTATAAATGATAAATCATACCTTGTTGTGATATATTAATTAATATTAATAAAAATCACAGGATTATAAGTAGATTGATATAAAGATATAAGTTATTCGACGAATCCCAAACTGTAATATTCGTCGTACATGTGCACGAAAATATTGAGAAAGCATAAAAAGACATTATACTCATAACAAAATATGTTATTCAATATAAGTGTGTACAAAGGAAATGTACATTGTCTTAAACGGCTATAAACGAAGATTTGACAAATATATATATATAATAATTAATTGAAGGTATACCAAAATTCAATTATTATGATTATACTCCCGATCATAATGTGGAAACGATTGCTAAATAAATGATATAATTTATTTTTATAATTATTATAAAAATATAAATTATTTTAGTTGTGATGCGAAAGTCGTCACATATGATAATATAATTAATTCTCTAGTTTTTGGGGATTATAACCTAATAAATTATATATCATTATGCAACTTATCGAACATCGACATAAGTGAGTATTCGGCTACGCAAACGAACATCCTCCTTATCGGATGAAGCAAGGAACTACTCAAATTATTATCTCCACAATAGTCGAATGCTAGGTTAATTTCACTATTTAACTAATTTCACTACGCTTCGAAAATCTTAGTAATCTAAGATTTGCATTAGTGACCCTAGTGAACAACGAATTTTATGAGTTGAAGAATTGTCATCATGGATTTTGTGGATTGTGTATCCCGTGTGTGCTTGTGAGAGGAATGTATCGAAAGAGGTGAAAGAGAGAGTTTTATGATGGTGTATTTTTCCTTTGTAGGGATCAAATCCTGGAATCGACACCTAGCTCTATAACCGTTAATCCAGGAGGAATCATATACTGTAGGTCTATGTACACGGCATAGATTTATAATAAAGAACCATGGTGTAGATCTATTTCTTATGGAAAGATTTATGTGAATGGTTATTTTCCATCTGTGGTTGCAAGCTACAACTTCGTTTGACGAGGCAACAGGCGTCAAGTGTTTCTATCTTCGTTACTATACGACTGCTTTTAAACGTTAGTAATGATCTCGATTCCTCCATTTATATTTATATTGTGCCTGTGTGGCTTGTTTATTGTGCCTTTTTGGCTTGTGGAGGAGCGACGAATATTGTCGGTTATAGAGAAATTGTTATATTGAAGATTTTTATTCGAAGAAGTATAGATCTAGATTGAGTCAATCCTCCCAATTTGGGCCGAGTGTGAAAGAGTGTTTAGGTTGTTAACTACCTTTACCTACGACATAATTCTCTATAAGCATAGACGTTTCAAAGAATAGAATTGTAAAGAGAATGGTTCATATTTGTCGTTGAAATTATACGAGTGGTAAAAATATGCGTTTATAATTTACTGGATATTGAAAAGTACTTTGGGATGAGTTTGCCCCACTGGTTAAGTGTCGATTTCCAAATTAAGTAAGATAATGCTTAATTAATAATACGACACGGATTTACAAAGTTTATAAAATTTGAAACTTATGAGTTTTACATATAAACTATACGAACGTATGTACAAAGTTTTAAGAGTAAACTTGGCTATTTTATGTTTACACAAAGTGTGATATGACTTTATTTATATAAATTGGTTTTCAAAATCTTTATATAAAGAGCATTTCGGTCATGAGAACCGTAAGAATTTGTTATAAGTTTGGTTTACTTATATATTTTACAAATGATGTATTTTTGGATTTGAGCAAATGACATTTCTAAATGAGTTTAAATATACTTTTATGACTCAATTATTTTATACTTTCAATAGAAAAATATGTGTTTATAAAAGCTGGTCAACTAGATAAATTTTATAAAAACATTTTTGGGTGTAAAAGTACTTTGTGTCAAAACCTGTAGAACTCACCAACAATTTTGTTGACGTATCTTAATGCATGTATTCTCAGGTTATTTATAAGGTCAGAAGAGTTTGTACAGAAGATTCTTCGATATTCATGACATACAAATGCGAACACCGGATTGTTAAGTGTATGTAGTGATTCAACAATAGTCATTATCAATGTAATTTCTATTTCGGTAATAATATAAGATTATATTTGTACTGTTCAATGTATGTTCAATAACTGAGATTACTGGAATACGTCGCGCACCTCGGCGTTTCCGCTGTCGGCCGAGGGTGTGACACTGGTAGTAAAGGTTACCTTGTTGATAGTCTTCCATGATAAATGTGCGAGAAGTAGAGGTGTGAGGGGTGTGTGAAGAGTGTATATAGATAGCATTTTTCAAATACTCCTATAGTATTTTATTTGGTTTAGTTTGAGTTCCTTAGGGCTTTTTGGATATGAGGTAAGTTTTTGGATTCATATCCCAACATGGTCACTCCCAGCCACATGTTGGTCATATTTTGAATAAATATAGTTGATCAGGTTATATTTATTCCCAATACGACTACATAACTGTCCGGGTTTAACCATGGTGTTTAATTTCCTCCAGGAGCTTTTAGGGTTATAACATTAATGCACACCTAGGTATGTATTTTATTCAGAGTGTTTTATTCCCATTGTATTTATAGTTGCATATCTTGTATGATTAGATATGCCAGTTCACTATAAACAATGCTCCGATACCAATCTGTCACACCCCGAACCTGACGGTGGAAACGTCTTGGGGCTTGGTTGACTTCATTCTTGCGGTATCATCACAGAGTATATAATGGAAACATAACATCATCGTCATCATCACATATGTAATATTACAATTGTCATTAGGTTACATTGAGTATTGTTTTTCAATATTACATGCCAACACATCCAAAATATGATGAAAACAAAACACAACAAAATATCCAAGTTTTCTTGCCGGCCAACCTGCTCAACTCTTCCCTGAGAATACAAGTTAATTTAAAAGGGTCAACATATATAATGTTGGTGAGTTCATAAGCATGTTTGAATGGAAATTTTTTGTATTATTCGTAAACACCAGAAAATACGATATTTTCTGAAAATTGTTTTATAATGTTTGTGTCTGCTCTTGTATTAATGCATGTGTGTTAATGTTCGCGAGAACGTATAGAGAATATAAAGTGAATATAGAGGGAGAGCCCCAGACAACCCGATGTTGTCTGCGGAAGAGAATATAGAGAGAATATAGAGAGAGTGACCACAGGCAGCCCGATGTTGTCTGCGAAAGAGAATGTTGGAATCTCAACACCCAAGGTTGAGTACCAACGCGTGCATGTTACCATATTATCCATAAAAGCAAATTTTTCCATAAATTTTATAACGTTAAATCCTCTAAGTGAGCCGTTATAACCGTACTTGATAATGAGAATTTCACCTGTCTTGACGTCTGGAAGACGCCGACTCGTTTCAGGTACGGTCTGTCACCCTAGACTAGACTAGTCTAACTGTAGCGAATAGCTTAGGTGTGGGTTGTCACCCCCATATAGATCTATACACAAACTCACGATCTCACTCCGGGAGACTCTGGTTATAACTACAAGCTACGATTGTACACTCAATATGTGTCGACCGAAACGTCTCACTAGATCCTTAATCGAATTTACGCGAATAAAGATATAAGGAATATTCCCGGCCCACTAAACATGTAAGTGGACAACTAAGGCAAACTAAACATGTGTATTATTTTAAGGCGCAGAAGGAATATGAAGGTATATCCTGGGCCCAACATACATGTAAAAGGGCAACTAAGTCCCATTATACATTTATATTATTTCCAAGCCCAATAAGGATGTAAGGTGTATTCCTGATCCGATAAACATGTAAGTGGGCTACAAAGGCCCAATAAAAGAAATAATGACATAATTGACCCAAGGTTTGTTATGTTGGTTGTATAAGCTTCGTTGATTACCAAAATTACATAAAAAGTCCACTTTTTGTAAAAGACATTTTGGTCCTAAAAACCGAAGATTTACAATTTTTGGCCAATTTTTGGTAAAAATAACATTTTAGGGCCTTTTAAAGGCCAAGAATTGCATCCAACATAAGTTTAAGCACTTTTGGTAAGTTAAAAACAATTTTCTTGTTTTTGGCTCTTCTGACCCGGTTGTTAGAAAAACTGTATAAAAATCATCGTAAGTCGAAATTCGGATCTGTAAACTCTGAAAGTTCAGAAATTTTGTGTAATTTGTAAACCATTTTTCTCAAAATTTTTAATATCATCAAACTAGTGTGAAATTTCTCACCTTCACAGACTGGTCTGAGATTATTTCAAATATGATAGACAGTTTTGTAAAAATCACCAAAAATTGTAGAAAATCGTATTAATGTGTGAGAGTAGTCATTTTAAAGGTATAAACTTTAAAGTTTTGCATGTAAAACAATTTTGAAAAATATTACCATTAAGGTGGTCAAAACAGTCCAAGATTAGACCAAAACTTTTTTGTTAAAGGCTGATTTTTGAGTTTAAGTTATCCATGTTTGAACACAACATTTATTTTTGCTATTTTAAGTGTATAATCCTAGATCTACAAGTTTACATGTAATATATGTGATAACACATACTTTTCTCAAGGTTTTTATGAAGATCTAAGGGCTAAATTTCATGTTTAAGTAAAACTCCAAAAGTAAAACACATATTACATCATATATCATGAAAACACACAAAATCATGCATACAAACATAGATCTACACAAGACAACTTGTATTCTCCCCAAAACAATATGAAAATCAACAAGAAGGGGTTGAACTCACTTTGGTTTGTTGTTTTTGGTCTTTGATGAAGGTTGAGAAGGATTTCGGCCCTAGAAGTCTTCTTGAGAAGAGATCTTCGAAAATATGATGATTCTAGGGGTATAAGCACAAGATTTGTGATCTTTAGATGAGGATCTAAGCATAAGGTGAATGTATCCAAGTTAAGGTGAAGTATCTTACCTAGTATTATGCTTGAAGAGATTTTCCTTGAGACACACACAAGCACACACGGATTTCCTTGAGAGATGGAGGGTGGAAAGGTGTTGAAGGTTGAGAGGAAATGAGTTGGATTACAAATGGTGAGTCAGGTTGGAGAGGGATAAAGAGGCCGAGAGTTAGAGAGGGGTGAGAGAATGGGAGTTTGACTTGTGAAGAGATTGATAAGATGCTTGCTTAGGTACATGCAAATTTTGCATGGATATCCACTAGACTAAAGTGAGGTGTCAAGCTCCATTTCACCCTTATTTAAAGTATTTTTTTGATGATGTGGGCCGAGAATTAAGGGGAAAAAGGGAAGATAAGAGGAGTTTGGGCCTTTTTCTTGATTATGCTCAAAATTGTGAGGCCCATTTTGAAGGTTCTTGGCCCATTGGGCCCTTCTTGAGGGTTCACGGCCCATAGGTGGTAAAAAGATGGGTTTACGGCCCAATTAAAATAAAAATATGGGTTTACGGCCCATCATGGTCCAATAGACTGATAGAGTGGTTCATGGCCCAACATGGCCCTATTGCAATGGTTTGATGAATGTAGGTCCAATTAGAGCCCAAATGAGCTTCATTGGCCCAAAATCATCAAATGGAAGGTTATTGGCCCCTTAGGCCCAATAAGATAATCTTAGTCCATACTACATTTGAGTCGGGTTGTTACGGTTTCAAACTCACAATTGAGTATCTGAGTTGTATTGAATTAGGTTTTGGACTTTACTCAGGAGTTTTGATTAAAATGGATGTTTTTGATTGAGCACAGAACATGATATCTACTTAGATTACAAGTCTTACAAGATTTGATGTTTACATGATAACAAAATTTCCTATCTAGAATTGCTAGTTGTGACAGCCTTCGAGCGGACCCCCTGGTCAAAGGAAAACTTCTGAGGCATCAAAGAAGAGCACTTCTCTAGTTATTCACCATGGGAATCCAGGATCCCAAGGCACCCAAGATCCTCCTGCCTCGATCTCTAACAATGAACTTTTCTCCATAATGAATATGTTGACACAACAAGTATCTCAAAAACTAGAAAACACCAGAACACTGCTCAAGGAGGTGGAAAGGATAAGGGCGGAGATCTGTAAGCGACACCCTCAATCTTGTAGCCTAAGATCCTGAATTTTGATAGCATATGATCTTTAGGGAAACATGTGGATACTACAACTCCAACATTCGTTGCTACCACAACTAGGGGCGCAATCCTATGTATCCGAACTCTTGTGATCCAGGATCTTGGCAGTACTTTTAATACCCATAATAACAGAGATATTGATAACTTCTTTGAAAGTAACACCTTCAATACTAACTTTATAAACCTTGATGCAAGAATAAGTCCAGTCATGGCCAAAGAGCTTCCACAACTAAGACAAATGATCTCAAGTGTACCAGGGGTGGTCCAACCTATACCGGAAGTATCCCCACCAATCATAGGATCTCAAGATATATTCCCTTTATAGTCGGCACTAAAGTTCCAAAGTGCTTCCAAAATCCCATTATGAAACCTTATGATGGAACCACAGATCAAGAGGAACACATAGCACAACAAAGAGAGAGAGAGAGAGAGAGAGAGAGAAAGAGAGAGAGAATGGAAATCATTCCCATTCCATAACACTTAAAAGAAGCCTGCTTATGTATAGGTTTTGGCTCGACTCTTATATGATCAACCTTGAAATGGCTTCTCAATGTTCCTCCTTACTCTATTATATATTTTGCTCACTTAGTTAATCTTTTCAATAATCAATTTACTTGCAGCAGGATATTCGAAAGGAACACTAGTCATCTTTATCGAGTCGTCAAGGATCCTAAATAATCTCATAGGGACTTCGTGAGTAGTTTTTCTAGGGAAGTGTTAAACATACCAAACATTGACATGTCCACTATAGTGGAAGCCTTTAAAATGGGCCTGAAGAGTTCATCTATTCCCTTGATTTGATGTGGGTTTGGGTTGTGAAATCCCTTTATGGCACAAATGGTTTTTCTTCCCCTTTGATCCCGATGATAGCTTGCTTAGGTCCTTGGAATGGTATTACTCGGATGTCAGCCCAAATTCATGATCGTGGCTTTGGTTTTTAGGTTGTTTGTCCTTTACCCATAAGATATGGGGCTTCTACTTCTTTTTTGCATGATGTTTATTTGCGAGATTTACCTCTTACTATCTCTTTTTATAGGTTGTACGCATTGGGTAATCATCATTCCGCTTCAGTCAAAGTTCAAGTTTTACTTGGGTGAGATATATATTTTTTATAACGGTCACCCAGGGGAGGTATTGAGCAGACTAAGTGGGATGTTTTCTCCATTATTGTGCATGACATCTAGCTACGTGCTACTCAAGACTAATTGGGATGGCTCGTTGATGTTTTAGATAGTTGTTCAGTTTCCTCGGCTTGGTCCTTTCTGGATAGTGGTTTGACTCCTTCGGGAGCAGTAAAGACTAGAAGGAATAATTAGGTTCCTAGTAAACTCAATATTCTCATCTAGAGGGTGAAGTTACGGGGTATCCCTATAAGATAAAGACTTCCTTATAAATGCATTATGGTGGAGTAGATTATATGCCCGATGTGTTCTTGTGCAATGGAGATTATTGATCATCTTTTTATAGTTTGCTTTGAGTTGATTGATTTATAAAGAGGTATTTCTATATGTGTTGGATTAGTGTCTAAGTCCATCATTATATTTGGTATGTACTTGACCCAAGAGTATCATGGTCCATTTGGGTTACATATCACCAAGACAATATGATAGGATGGAATTTTGAGAAGAGGTTATTTATGATTTGCTAATATATTATAAGTTCTAATATATTAATATGAAATCATATTATTTAATTACTATTGATTAATAATTAGTTTGGAATCGATCTAAAAATACTAATTAAATAAATGGGGATTGATTTGGTAAATCGTTCATTCTTATAAAGTGGGCTTGTAATCCATAGTTCTTTATGTTGGGCTAAACTCATGTGGTGAACCATGGATACTCCATGGAGGTTAAAACCCATGGAGCCTAAGGAATGTGGAAATTCATGCACATTAGGGTTTGCATGGTGTAACCCTAATTATGCCGTAGTATACAAGAAGCCCCTTAGCCTCCAAAATTGTGCACTAATTCTTGTAAGATCGTTGAGCCGATTTTGGTGTGAGGATATTTTCTCAAAAGTCATCATTTGTCCAAAGGTGTGTTGTGATTCCATTTGAGGCATTCATACTATTGGTGCTAAGTTCTTAAAGGCCAAAATTACAAGCTACAACAAAGAGGTAATTCTATAACTCATTTGTATGATGTTTATGTCATTTGTATGCTAGTTGTAGGCTGAATGCTTTGAAAACAATATTGCATGTATAATTAGAGAAAACATAGAATCAATGTAACGTCCCAAAATTCAAGACTAAAAATTTCTTTTAATAAAGTATCACTTAAAGTAAAACCATCATTTCAAAACATAAAAAGAGTATTAGTTTTCAAAACACATGTTCATTATCAGAGTAAAACATTCCCAGGCTGACTAATCTATGGTGTGTGCCATGCGATCATCCCGAGCTCCGTCATCCGCTACCGGAAGTACTTGAAACCAAAACTGAAAGCCGTAAGCACGAAGCTTAGTGAGTTCCCCAGATACCACATACCATACAAACCATTCATAGCCAAGAGTTATACATAACCAACTTATCCATAATCAAATAAGGTGCTATGTGCCAAACATAGTCTTGCCATTATGCGCGTAGTCTTCCTGGTCAAGCCTGGGCCACTCCCTGGGTCTTACAGACAAGTGCCAAGGGCCACCCCCTGGTCTTACAGACATGTGCCAAGGGCCACCCCCTGGTCTTTTATGCAAGTATCACAAAGACAACCGTACATACTACCCTACTTAGCTAAACATCATACAGTGTGCCAGAAGCCACCTCCTGGTCTTTCATATATAATAGCATACAATGCGCCAGGAGCCACCTCCTGGTCTTTCATACATATTGCCTAGGGCTAACCCCCAGGTCTTCCTGTCATCCATAATAACATACTGTGTGCCAGGAGCCACCCCCTGGTCTTTCATGCATATTGCCTAGGACTAACCCCCGGGTCTTCCTATCATACATAATAACAAACTGTGTGCCAGGAGCCGCTCCTGGTCTTTCATGCATATTCTAAATGGGCCGGCATTGGTGCCTTAGACCCATACAAACAGTGAGGAGACTCACCTTGCACTGCTGAACTCTGCTGATAATCCTCTGGCTGCTGACCAACAACTCTCTGAACTCCTGCTCCACTAGCTCCCCGAGCTACCAATATCAATGCAACCCTTAGTCTAACTATCTCCCGAAAGTCAACTAAGTCAACTCAGGTCAAAGTCAAAGTCCTGGTCAAAGTCAACCTTCCAGGTCAACCCTACTCGTCAAGTCACCATACTGACTCGTCGAGTTCATAAGTCCAAAGTCCTTCCACTCGCGACTCTACTCGCCGAGTCAGTCCATGACTCGCCGAGTCTACCGATTTCCGAGTCCTGACCTGTCCAACTCACCGAGTCTCTAATCGACTCACTGATTCGAGTCTAAACTCGAAGGGTTTGGGGTTTTGTGACTTGACTCGCCGAGTCCAAGAACAGACTCGCCGAGTCCAAGACAATCTTCATCCAACTCGCCGAGTTCATGCCCAACTTCATCCGACTCGACGAGCCGTTCATCCCACTCGTCGAGTTCCTCCTCATCTTCAAGCTGCTCGCCGAGTCCACTCAAAGGACTCGTCGAGTCCATCCGGTCCTTCATACATGCAGAGGACTTTTGAGTCATGCAGGGACTCAAATCTGTAGATCTACCCTTCCCAAGCCTATTCCTCACGTAAAGTTGCAAACTTTACGTGTAGAGAAAGAGATCTAAGCAAAATACACCATAAACTTAGGGTTTAAGGCCAAGGGGCTTCAACATTGACTCAAGGGCTGATACTTTATGCTTCTCTAGTCCATAACACACTTGGATCTGAAGTAGCAACTCCAGATCCGGCTTCTAACTCAAATGGGTGTCAAACCATGGCTTAAAAGCCCTAAATCTCACAACCATGGAAGACCTAAAGGAGAGAGGGACGACTTATTACCTTCAATATCTCAGAAAGGCTCCACAAACTCCAGATCTATAGTCCCTTCTTGCTCCTCCAAGTTCCTTCTTCCTTATCCAAGCTTAATGCACCTTCCAAGGCAACAAATGGCTCAATCAAAGGTTATGACGGCTAGGGTTTGGTATCCAGGGCTGAAGAGGCAGTAAGGGAACCCTAGGAAGAAGATTAAGACGTTTATATAGGCTCCAAGTCCCGAATTTAGGGTTTTCCACGCACAGACCAGACTCGCCGAGTCACCTTGGCCTACTCGCCGAGTCGGTCACTTACTCCTCGGCCCGAATCCCGCTCGGACTCTTCGAGTCGACCCCTAAACTTAGGGTTTTCTTTCCTTTCTTGGCCTTCAAAACTTTGGGTGTTACAACTCTCCCCCACTTAAATTAAACTTCGTCCTCGAAGTTTGCCATGGTCCACCGCCTGCAATCCGCCTTCATTACCCACCAATTATCCCAACACCAGCTGCCTACCTTCGCTGGTCTTCCACCCGGTCATTCTGACTAACGCAATTCCCTGCGAATAATCATTTCGGGTCAACTCTGACCCTGATCATTCTGGAAACACAACTTACTCAGCCGACAACCTTCTGGTACTCTCTGAGTACTGCAACTGAACCCATAGGGGATTCACCCCTTCTTTCCTCACGCGATTCCCTTGCTTTCCCAAGGCGATGCCCCAAAACAACTATCTCCCCTGCCACTGTGAGGATCCTATCTTCACCAAATCCATTACTCCCGCTACTTCCAGTACGGGTCATTATCGCCAGTATCCACTGGGCATTCTTTCTACTATAATTGGTGTCGAGCACCCCACAACGAACTATCTGAATTTCACCATAGACTGCTTACCAGTACTGCTACTGGCTGGAAATTTCTGCTATTCCTTATCTGCCTTTCGGATGAACTAAGACCACCCTGGTCCCTACTAATCTACCAATATCTGGATTACCGGCTCCCACCGGTCGCTAGCCCCAACTCAACTCCTAGTCGCTCCCAGCGACTTTCGAAGAAACTTCACCAATAACCGCTCAATCCACTCTACCACTAAATCATACACCTGATACATTCGCTCTAACGAATAGGGACCGATGAATGCTACGGGCCATCCCATAGTCTTACAACACTTCTACGCTGCCAGCCCACCAAAGCTACGGGCCGCCCCGCGGTCTTGCTAAACCAGTGCTACGGGCCACACCGTAGCCTAACCATACTCACATACGATGGCTGCGGGCCACACCGCAGTCTTGCTAATCTAATGCTACAGGCCACACCGCAGTCTTACTAATCTAATGCTACGGGCCACACCGCAGTCTTACTAAACAAGTGCTACGGGCCACACCGTAGCCTAACCATACTCCCATACGATTGCTGCGGGCCGCACCGCAGTCTTGCTAATCTGATGCTACGGGCCACACCGCAGTCTTACTACACTTCTCTTACTAGTTAGCCACTGGTGACTGCTACGGCCATCCGGTAGTCTAACAACACCTTCCCATACCGTCTAGCTGCTAGCGGATGCTACGACTAACCCACAGTTGATCATACAACACAATCGAGTACTCCCAAGTGGTACTCATGTCCCAAATGGAACTCCCAATCGATTCCTATGTAATCCGCGACCAGAAATTTCGAGAATGAGGTCTCACAATTGGCAAGTTTTCCCAACTTCCATTTTACACTATCCTCCAATCATACAGTCACCTGAGCCGTCTTTCTTCCTAACAGGAGAGCGAAACTTAACCTAGTTTCAAAACCCCTTCTACTCCCATAACCTGATTGTTTCTCCCCTACTTAGCCTCAGCTAAGTCCTTACTGCCTGCGAAAACCAGAAGATTTCCATTCCTTCCTTCCTTACTCGATAGGCATGATAACCACCATCGCCCTATCCCTGCTAGCGATCCGTCTCTAGCCCACTCCAACTACCGTATGAATACCGAATACTAGATGAACACCGCCCGCATCCCTAATGCTAAAAAAAATCATCTAAGCTCTAACTACTGTCCTTATAGTCTGAATAACTGGGCACAGACTCCTTGGTGATAAGTCACTTTCCTTGATGCTTCCGAAAGCCATCCCGAACGCCCAGATTAGAACCATCAAACCCCGATGATGGTGGCTGACCACTTCCCGAACCATTTTCAATCGTAACCGAGATGATACTGAACACTTCGAACCCGAAGTGAAATATGACCTACACTAGCTACTAATAGCTCCTGGTATGCAATTGGCATATGACAATTCCAAAATACAATCCAAATACAAGCAGAGAGACAAATCATACATAAAATCGCCTGAGTCCAGGGTAAAAACTTCCCTAATTCACCTAGGAATGAAAATAGCCATAGATACGTACCTGCAACATTTCTTCCTGTAATCCAGATCTTCCGCATCTGTCACTGCATGGCACTACCCTCTCGCCCATCTGTAATCCTCATAGTCGCTGGGGCAGGCGCACTCCCTGCTCCTCCCCTCATCATCGGGCAGTCGGTCCTCTTGTGGCCCACCTGATTGCAGTGAAAACATAATGGGCTTGCCCCCCATGGGCAGTCCCTGCTGACGTGACCATCACTGCCACACTTGTAGCATCCGGAACCCCTGGAACGATACACTCCCTCATGCGGTTTCCCGCACGTGCTGCACTGACTTCGGCCCTGCCGACCCACTAATCGCTGATCCGAAGTCTTGGGTCTCTTCCCGGGACCCTCCAAAGTGAATGTCTGATCTGACTTCCTCTTCGCAATGTGCTCCAGGTCGATCTCCCTCTCCCTAGCTCTGGCAATCATAGAGTCCAGGGTCGGGCATGCCGAGAAGATGACATGCTCCCGAATCTCCGCTCTCAACATGTCATGATAGCGGGTCCTCTGCATCTCATCATCCCCTGCATACTGAGGAACTAATAGGGCCCTCTCTCGAAACTTGGCGGTAATCTCCGCCACCGACTCTGTGTCTGTCTCATGTCTGGGAATTCTCTGGCCAGCTGCTGAAGTTCCACTGCGGGCGCAAACTTCGCCCTAAACCTGGTCACGAAGTCTGACCAGGTCATAGCCTCGACGACCGAGGCTCCCAATGAGTCTCCAACTGACTCCCACCAATCTCTAGCTCTGTCTCTCAAACATGCCGCCGCAAAGCGGACCTTTGACCCATCCGGGCAGAAGCTCGTCAACTGTGCAGACTCAATGTCTGCGATCCATCTCCTGGCAGCAATGGGGTTCTTCACCCCGTGAAAATCCGGCGCACCACACCCTCTAAAGTCCTTGAAGGACAGCGTGCGCGTACCTGCCTAGCCAGACGCCAAATCACTCCTGAAACCTCGGAGGCGATCCTCCATCAACTCAATGATCCCCTCCTTGATCGACCCAAAAATGACCGGGGTCACCTCAAGGATGCCTCTCGTAATCTCAGATGCGATGAACTCGCGCAACCCATCATCAATTGGTTCGGATCCCGCACCCGAACCTGATCCTGAACCGGATCCTGACCCGCCCACTGGTCTCTCTCGCAACGTCACCATGCTGAAAATATAACACAACCACTATCAGAATACTGATCACTGCTGCGAGGCCAAACACACGCACTACCAGGTTCTCGGTCTTGTCTCGTCCCTTCCCGAATCGAGTACGGATCCTCTACTTTCAGTAGTACGGGCCCATACTACCTTCCACATCTATCCGTACTTTACTCAAGAACTGCCTTGACTCCACCAGGTCCCTTTCTACTACTTCTGCTTCCAGCACTACCTCATCCTAGGCTAACCCTAGGGAAACCTCTGACTCAACTCAAACCAGTCCTCAGCTGCTAAAGGCTTCCTCGCGATGCCAATTAGCCATCACCTGGATACCATCACATGTGACGAGGCTCAGTTAATCCTTCGAGTAAAAGACTCGTTCCTACAACGGTTAGATTCAAACGAGAGCTGCGCAATAGGGCCAAGTCCAGCACTCTGAGATTATTCAACCCTGATCACATGTGACGTGGCATATCCACTTAATGGCTAACTCCCATCACTCAAAATCCCACAATGCACAAAGCAAGCAGCATTCAGACAAGGGAAAATCTAATCACAACATACTCAAGCAATCTTATCCACATAGCAAGAAACTGAACTAGCATGCAACATAAACTCATAAACTCAGGCATAACCTAAACATGTTATCCCACTACTGTCTAACATATTTGCTTGTTGCTGCTGAATCAGCAATGATTTGGCACACTGGTAAAGCAAATTTGATTGGAAGATCTACTCCTCAAACTTTCATGGACATTCACAATAGGTACATTGGAAGTCCATAAAAGCTTTCTCTTTCCAATGGAAATGGATCAGCCATAGTCATCTCATTTGACCAAATGGTAAAGAGAAAGGCTAAGTCTGAGATAGTCTTGTGTACCATTCTGAAAGAGTCCATATGTTTCTATTGCCAAGAGAAGGGGCATTGATTGCGAAGCTGCCATATTCACCTAAAGATTACAAACATGGTAAAGTCAAAAAATTTGACTCTACTTCAGGTAAAATCCACTATCTAACTCTATTAAGTTCCTATTTGGAGATTCTTAATACATGATGTAATGCAATTACATTTTGATGTTTTGTAGAATCAAAGGAAGCTTAAAAGAAGAGTAAGTTGAGTCTGATTGCGAAGAAATGGATTTCGATTGCGTGGTTTGATGATCAGATTCTTGAGCTGCTGCTTAAGAGTTATGATAGATTGTTTAGAAATATTTAGAAACATAGTTTTCATTTGTAATTGCATTGTAAGGAAAAGTTTTCTGTATTTTATAAATAAATAAAATTTTGATTTTGTTTTATATCTCCTTACAATGGCTATTGTGAAAATTGATGTTTATGTATATTCTAGCAATGTTCAATATGGATTTGATTCTTTCATTTGTGGTAGTGTCATAATTTACCAAATAAAGAAAGATTCTCATCACCCAAATTTCAGTTGGATAGAAACTTGGAATCATGCAACTTGTATTGTGTGATGAATTAGAACCTTTGTCTTTGGGAAATTAAGACTAATTCCTTGTTCACGTGAATATGTGAGTCAACCGAAGGACTAGGGGATCGGGTACACTGGGTGTGCGCTGGTCAGGTCCACCTTAAAAAATGATAAGACTATTCATCATGATTTATTAAAGTTTGGTAAATATGGTTATGCTTACAACTTTAAATATAATTCTGAACATTGGAAAAGTTTCAATGTATGGCAGAACGAATAAGAAGAATCAAATTAGGCAGAAAGATAAAAGTTTTTCCAAGCTGAAAAGATGGGAGAGTACTTTAGTATCATGTTTTATGATCATCTTAATGATTATGGAAAACCATATCACAATTGATCCTCTAAGGAAATCTTAGTGCATTTATATAGCTAGGAAGAGGAATCATGAATTGTTGAAATTGTTAAATCAAGAAGATGAGTCATACTTCGTTCCGGAACAAGTCTTAGATTCATACTCCAAGATTGTTACTTGAGTGACATAATCTTAAGAAGGTTTATAATGCTTATCAAATGTAGGGTAAAATGTTTTCTACTCTTATACATTTGAAATTGGTAAGTCGTGATGCCTTGGTAAGGACAAAGACCAACTAAGGCCAATGGTGTGAAGTGTTAGTCTTGATTAGAATCCACACTAACTCTTGAATATTTTTTTCTGTCAAGGAATGTTTCATGACAAGAGAATCATATATGTCAAGAGGTCAGTGGGAGTCTTAAAGATTTTGAAATTTTCAAGAACTATCAAGAGTAAACCTATTATTAAACACTAGCACAAGACTTGAGGTTTGTAACCTATCGTGTTGACATATTCTTGTTTTTGTGCCCATTCCAGTTAATTTGACTGTGCATGTGAGTTCTATGAGTTCTCAGTTGTTTGCATAACAACCTAGGAAGCAATGGTAGGCCCTTGTGCTGCCAGGTGGCAATAAATTAAGATTGAACAAGTTCAGTCCATACGAGTTTAGGTTTGTCATTAACCTTGTCTTGTGATTATGGTTATGACAAATTCACATGGATAGGAACACATACACCATAAAAATCGAAGTGTCATAAGGTTTCTCTCCAATTCATGAAAATGATTGTGAGGAAACGCTTTCACTAAGTGGATTTTAAGGAGATAGCATTTGTGCTATTTGCATTCTAAAATTCGATTATGATTACGGTATCCCTCTTCATAGTTCGAATTGTCAGAAATGGAAAAGGTCTAAACATTTGAGACTTACTGTTGTAAGTTCTAAAATTGTTAAGACACACATGGAAGCTATTTAAGGAAAGGTGTATGATTTTTAGAAGCCTGGATAAAGTCTTATCGAAGCATCTCATATCAGAAATCTGAACATTGGTAATGAAAGACAATAAGTATTGATTTCTAGAAGTCCAGCTGATTTTTGAGTACATGTAAATGCTAGTGGGAGCATAAGTGTTATGCTAGTAAGATATTAATTATTATGCTACTGGGAGCATAATTATTATGGAAAGTATTGCAAGTTAGCAATGTTAATTATAGAAAACAAATGTTTCAATTTGCAAAGATGCAGGGTTTGAAAAGTTGTTTTGCTATAATTAAGGGAGAGGAATTCATATTTCATTTCAAATCTAAAAGCTTAGATTGAGTTTTTAATAAAATTTAGTCAAATATATATGAATGCTATGTTGGAATGGTTCAACATAAGGAAATTCTATATATGGAAATGTTAATTGCATTCTCAAATTTTGATTATGATTACGACATCCCTCTTCATAATCAAAATTATGAGAACATGGCAAATAGAAATATTATAGCAAAAGACTGATCAAGTATCATGTCTTTATGTTAGACATTATGAATCGTGTCCCATATGTTTCGGGTATAGGATCGATTGCATATGCTATAATAATATCGTGTTCTAATTTTCCAAATGCCTGGGGCATTAAGAGGGAAAAAGGAATAGAACCGGATATGACTAAAGTGGTTAAACAACTGTTAAGGACAATCTATGGTTCGTCAAGTATTGGTCGCTTAAGGACAGTAGGAAGTATAGTAATGGCTGGACCATATTGACATTATTATGAATAGACACGAGTCTCTTAATAATGAGTTGTCATATGGCAAATATGGAATATTTCCATATTGGGGGTTGAAGAATAGATTAGAAAGTTAGAAACTTTTATGCAAGAAGGATGTTCAAAGAAATGTACTTTGAATTTGAGACTTCATTTCCATGGAATTGTCTTGTGAAAATCTCCAAAGGAATATTTTGTAATATCGTTGGTCAAGTCTCTGTGACTTTTGGTACCTAGACATTACAAAAGAATCATTGCATGATAGTTTAGAATCTACTTTCTAGCAGTGACAAGAATTTAGAATTCTTACACTTGCAATATGGATTTGGAATTGTGAAATGAGCATCATTGAAATGTTGTCAATTGATCTATTTCATAAAGTAAGGACCATAGACAAACATAGTATGCATGCTTGGAGCATGGGACAACTATTGTTTTAATTCAAGTATTAAGTTGATTATTCGAAACATTATACAATGAATAATGAGTTATCAATATGGCACTCAAAAGTTTTGGGGCCATATAGGATTAGTATTCTTCATGTGTTTCACTTTTCATGTTTTGACTTCCCGAATAACTAGGTTATTCAAACCATCCACAGTAGATCATACTTTGAAAGTAGGTATTGAGGCAAGACTGTCATGAATGGGTCTGTAGAGGTATTTTAGTCATAGAACAAGTTGTTGGGTTTTGAGCATTCTAACACTTCCTAAGTGTACATGCAACCCTAATAACCTTGGATCTATGTTTGTCTAATTATCATGCAAAGTTGATTTCCAAGGCTATGATCCTATTTAGCATACATGGGGAACAATTCTAACTTGAATAATAGATAGAATTACATACCTTGTTGCTGTAAGTGTTCCTTGAAACCTTGTGAGCCTAGCACATCAAGTGTGATGCCTCAAATGCTTCACACAACACCAAATGCAAAGTATAAACTTGAGAGAATACTCTAACACACTCAAAATCGGCCAAGCCCTCTTGTTTCTCTAGTGTAGCCGATTTTGGGGAGAGACATGGTCCTTATATAGTGTTAAACCCTAATGTAACATGACTCTTCATTTCTCAATCCATGGGTTAACTCCATGGAGCATCCTACGGGTGGAACCCAACTTGATAATCCATGGAGTCTTTTAGCCCGCTATATAAGATATGGAAGATTTACATAATCTACCCATATATTTAATTAGTTATTCTTTTGATCACTTAATTAATTCTAAATTAATTCTTGATCAAAACTAATTAAATAATATTATTAATATATTAGACCTTATAATATATTAATAAACCATATGTGTTATTTCTCTCATTTAGTTTATCCAATTGCATGGTGCCATTCAACCCAAATGGACCATGCCGGGTCGGGTCAAGTATTTACCAAAAATAGTTATGTACTTAGACACCTTATCCAACAGTCTCCCACTTGGATAAGTCTAATAACTATAACTGCAATACTTCAGGAACCGATCGGCAATCATAGCTCTTTCAAGGTCTCTCGGAACTGAGAAGATGTTGATACGCCATTTAAGATAAGTGATCATATAATCCTCTGTTCTAGATATCAGCCGGACAAATACATGGAACAATGTCTTACTTATTGTCCAGCAGTTTGTTTCCCGATTTCCGATTTGTTTGACAAAGAACTTAATTGAACACATCAACTTAGTTCTGACCGCGCCCGGTACATAGGTCAAAAAAAATCATCGAGGGGCCCAGATATCAGCTTCTAATCCAAGAAGGAACAGATAAACTTCAACTCATATGTTTGTTCTACAACTCATTGAATTACACACAAAAGCACGTTTTATAACATCGAGTTACCAATGCGTTTTCGTACAATCAATGCATAACCAACTCGTAAGTAACAAATCATATCTCTAGGTTTGAAGACTTATATGATATTACCGTCTCACGATCACTCGAGATAAAATTCCATGAAGTGATTCCAGTGAGCGTGGGTTCATTCCAATACTCGGAACTTATGAGCACTCATGAAGTGTTGTCTTATATCCTGACACCTACAACCAACTTCATGACAGTCTTACTTCATATCTACTTCCAACATATGACTGACTGTGGAAAGTTTGAATAATATGTGAAACCACAACATACTATTCTGGAAGTCAAAACATGCAAAAAAAAAATTATAGTAAACGATTGACGAAAGATAGTAACACTTTACTCATAAACAAACTCAACTTTTATTCATCATCAAATGTTAATTACACTTTACAAATTTCATAATTTATCTAACTACTAAAACTTATATCATCCTTCAGCCCTATGCTCCGAGCATGCTGGAGATGCTTAACCCTACTCAGTCCCTTCGTGAGGGGATCTGCTGGGTTCTCATCCGATGATACCCTCTTTGCCACGAGGATTCCTTCTTCTATGCGATGTCTGATAAAATGATATTTTCTAGTCGATGTGTCTGGATCTCCCGTGATCCCTTGGTTCCTTGGCTAAGGCAACAACACTGTCACTAGCATAGAAAATTTCCATGGGCTCCTTTATAGCTGGTACAACTCCAAGGTCTCCAATGAAGTTCTTTAGCCATATTGCCTCCTTTGCTGCCTCGCTCGCTGTTATATACTCTGATTCACAAGTGAAATCAGCCACTGTCTCCTGCTTGGAACTCTTCCAAGTGATTGCTCCTCCGTTTAAGGTAAAGACCCAGCCCGACTGAGAGCGGAAATTATCCCTATTAGTTTGGAAGCTAGCATCACTATACCCTACAACTCTTAAGTCATCACTCCCACTGAGGGTAAGGACCCAGTCCTTAGTCTTCCGTAGGTACTTGAGGATATTCTTTACCGCAATCCAGTGAGCCTTGCCAGGGTTCCCCTGATACCTGCTAACCATGATCAAGGCAAAGGATACATCAGGTCGAGTACACGTCATAGCATACATGATCGAGCCTACTGCTGAAGCATAAGGTACTTGACTCATTTCTGCTATCTCAGCCTCGGTACTTGGGCTTTGTGTCTTACTCATTTTGGCGTTACTCTGGATGGGTAACTCTCCTTTCATGGAGTTCTGCATGCTGAATCTCTTCAACACCTTGTCCAAGTATGTACTTTGACTAAGTCCAATTAGTCTTTTACTCCGGTTTCTCAAAATTCTTATCCCTAGAATATAGGCAGCTTCTCCTAGGTCCTTCATAGAGAAACACTTCCCAAGCCAGGACTTAACTTCCTGCAGAGTTGGGATGTCATTTCCTATGAGTAGTATGTCATCCACATACAATACCAAAAAGCTAACTATACTCCCACTAGCCTTGACATAAACACAAGATTCATCTTCATCCTAGAAAAGCCAAATTCCTTGACCTTTTCATCAAAACAAAGATTCCATCTGCGAGGTGCTTGCTTTAATCCATAAATGGATTTCGCAAGCTTACACACTCTATTAGGGTACTCGTTGCTGACAAAACCTTCTGGCTGACTCATTTAAACATCTTCAGTCAACCTTCCATTAAGGAAAGCGGTTTTGACATCCATTTGCCAAATTTCATAGTCATGAAATGCAGCTATGGCTAACATAACCCTAATAGATTAATCTTGGCTACTGGAGAAAAGGTCTCATCATAATCCACTCCAGGAATTTGAGAGAAGCCCTTTGCAACCAGTCGAGCCTTATAAGTGTGTACATTAACATCCATGTCGGTCTTCTTCTTGAAGATCCATTTGCACCCTACAGTATTACGACCTGGTACATTCTCAACCAAGTTACAAACTTGATTTTCATACATGGATTGTATCTCGCTATCCATATCCTCTTTCCATTTAGCAGACTCAGGGCCTGCCATGGCTTCCGTGTAGCTGTTAGGTTCATCCAGACCTACTAGTGTCTCATCACTAATAAGTGTCTCACCTTCCGCAGTAATATGGAAACCATAGTAATACTCAAGTGCATTCCTAACTCTCGTGGAACGCCTCAGAGGTATAGACTCGTCAATTGGATCAACAGGAGTTTCATCCTCAAGTTGAGGGCTAGGGTTTGAAGTTCCTTCACCACTTGACTCTTGAAGTTCTTCAAGGTCAATTTGCCTCCCACTGTCTCCTTGGCTTATAAATTCTCTCTCTCGAAAGACTCCTCTTCTTGCTACAAAGACCATATTATCACTAGGTTTGTAGAAGAGGTAACCAAAGGATCTTTGTGGGTAGCCGATGAAAATACACCTCTCGCTTCGGGGTTCTAGCTTATCATGAGACTCGCGCCTCACAAAAGCCTTGCAACCCCAAATCTTGATGTGGTCTAGTTTAGGTACTTTACCAGTCCACATCTCGTGAGGAGTTTTGGCAACTTTCTTTGTAGGGACTAGATTAAGAATATGGGCGGCAGTCTCTAAGGCATACCCCCAGAATGAGATTGGTAGCGAAGCTTGACTCATCATGGAACGAACCATATCCAACAAGGTTCGATTATGCCTCTCAGCCACACCATTCAACTGCAGTGTCCTGGGAGGTTTCAATTGTGAGACAATCCCACATTCCCTAAGATAGTCGAGGAACTCTAAACTAAGATACTCACCACCTCGATCGGATCGAAGCATCTTAATGTTCCTTCCCAATTGATTCTCGACTTCCTGTTTAAATTCCTTAAACCTTTCGAAAGTCTCTGACTTATGCTTGATTAAGTAGACATATCCATATCTACTGTAATCATCAGTAAAAGTCAAATAATAACGATTAGCATCCCTTGTGGCATGTTTGAATGGTCCACACACATCTGTGTGTACAAGGTCCAACAAACCTTCACCCCTCTCACAAGAACCTGTGAAGGGTGACTTTGTCATTTTTCCAAGTAAGCATGATTCGCAACTATCATCTGACTTTAGGTCAAATGACTCCAAGACTCCATCCTTTTGGAGTTGGCCTATGCGTTTCTTGCTTATATTTCCAAGACGACAATGCCATAATGATGCTTTATCCAAGTTATTATGAACAGAATCAATACACAATACATTATTTCCTAGGTTATCAACCACATATACTGTTTCATACACGCCATCACAAGGTAATGCTTTAAAATAAAGAACATTATTAAAGAAAGCATTAATCAAACCAACTTCATTATCAAATGAAAAGGTGAAACCTTTTTTATACAATGCATGAAAGGAAATAATATTTCTTGCCATTTCTGGAGAATAACAAAACTTATTAAAATCTAAACTAAACCCACTACATAGCGATAAAGTATAAACTCCAATCTTGGTGACAGGTAAAGCTTTCCTATTCCCCATGTTTAAGTTTATTCTTCCTTGCTCCACATTCTCACTTCTTCTTAGTCCCTGCAAATCAGAACAGATATGAATACCATAACCGGTATCAAGGACCCATGAGTTAGAATGGGGTGAGTTATTAGATAAGATATTGTAAATACCTGCATGGTTGGGTTTAACTTTCCCATCCTTCACATCTTGCTGGTACTTTGAGCAGTTCCGCTTCCAATGTGTCGTTTCATGGCAATAGAAGCATTCAGCCTCTTTTGGGTCAGAAGAAGGAGTGGTGAAACCTTTCTTGGTTCCACTTGAAGAAGAGCCATCAAGGGTCCTAACCTTGGTACCCTTCGAAGAACTCTTTCTCTTCTTCCCTCCTCCTTTCCCGATTGCCAAGACAGGGGCGGAGTTGGTAGGATTAGGAGTAGTAACAACCGCCTTTCCCTTAAGACCACTTTCCGCGGTCTTTAAGAGTCCTTGAAGTTTGCTGAGAGTGACCTCTTCCTTATTCATGTGGTATGTCACGCGGAATTGATCATAACATGAAGGTAAGGAGTGCAAAATAATATCTATTGCTAGCTCCTCGGGGAAGTTCACATTAAGCTTCAGCAAGCGGTCCACAAATCTTTGCATTTTCTGCATGTGGCCCATGATGGGTTCTCCATCCTTCATTCGGGTTGTTATCATGGAGGAGATGATTTCATACCTCTCTTGTCGTGCACTTTGATGGTATCTTTCCATCAAATCTTGGTGCATTTCAAAAGGGTAGTAGTCCTTGTAGGACTTTTGGAGGTCGGCTCTCATAGTGGCCATCATGATGCATGCCACCTTGGTGGCATCCCTTTCATGTGCCCTAAAGTCAGCGATCTCTTGTGGGAAGTGTGGCAAGGGTCACGATGGAGTCTGCAAAGCGGGATCTTGCTACAAATGTGGCAAGGAGGGGCATATGGCCAAGGATTGCCCCAAAGGGTTTACAGTGTACTTCCACTGTAATCAGACCAGACACCGGAAGGCAGAGTGTCCGCAGTTGCGAGGGTCATCTCAGGGAGCACCTCAGGGATCTGCCCCTGCCGCCACCAGAGCTACAAAGAGTCGGCCGGTGAAGGCCGAGGCACCGAGGGCATGAGGGAGAGCCTTTCAGCTGACCGCGGATGAGGTCCGTGCAGCGCCCGATGTCGTGGCTGGTATGTATTCTTTCATGTATTTATTTTGATGTTGTGATATTATGCTTATGTTATGTTATGCGTAGGTACTTTTCTTGTGAATTCTGTACCTGCCTTGGTGTTATTTGACTCGGGTGCGAGTCGGTCTTTTGTATCTTTGGCTTTTAGTCAGCATATCAGTGTTAGTCGTGAGGCGTTGAGTCGGCCTCTGAGAGTTTCCATAGCTGATGAGAGGGTGATATATGCCACGGAGGTTCTCCGAGGTTGCGTAGTTGAGATTTTCGGTGTTGATTTCCCGATTGATCTGGTTCCTATTACTATCAGTGATGTCTGTGTCATTGTGGGCATGGATTGGTTGAGCAGATTTGGTGCGGTTATTGACTGTAAGCGACAGCTGGTGACCATACGAGACCCTATTGGGGGAGTTCTTTCGGTATACGGCGAGGGTACACGATCAGGATCAGCGTTTTGTTCGGCCGCTAGAGCAAGGCAGTGTCTACAGCAGGGCTGTAAGGGTTTTGTGGCGTATGTGATGGATACGCGAGTGGCTTCTGAGAGGCCAAGTTCATTTGAGGAGGTTCCGGTGGTGCGTGAGTTTCCGGATGTTTTTCCCGAGGAGTTTCCGGGTGTGCCTCCTGTGAGGCAAGTGGAGTTCAGTATCGATTTGGTTCCGGGGGCTGCGCCTGTCGCTAAGGTGCCTTATCGCCTTGCACCTCCAGAGATGCAAGAGTTATCCTCACAGCTTCAGGAGCTACTGGGGAAGGGGTTTATTCGGTCGAGCAGCTCGCCGTGGGGAGCGCCTATCCTATTTGTCAAGAAGAAGGATGGTTCATACCGGATGTGTATTGATTACCGGGAGTTGAACAAGCTGACGGTCAAGAACCGTTACCCGTTGCCGAGGATCGATGATTTGTTCGATCAGTTGCAGGGAGCATCTTGGTTCTCCAAGATCGATTTGAGGTCTGGATATCATCAGGTGAGGGTGCGGGATGAGGACGTCCAGAAGACAGCGTTCAGGACGCGCTATGGACATTATGAGTTTGTGGTGATGTCTTTTGGGCTCACCAATGCCCCGGCAGTGTTCATGGATCTCATGAACCGAGTGTGTAGGCCGATGCTGGACCGGTCGGTGATTGTGTTTATCGACGACATTCTGGTATATTCGAGATCTAGAGAGCAGCATGAGGAGCATCTGAGAGAGGTTCTCGGAGTCCTGAGATCGGAGAGGCTTTATGCCAAATTCTCCAAGTGTGATTTCTGGTTGCGGGAGGTTTAGTTCTTAGGACATCTCGTTAATCAGGAAGGGATATTGGTCGATCCGGCCAAAGTTGAGGCAGTGATGAGTTGGGAGGTGCCGAAGTCACCCTCCGAGATTAGGAGTTTCCTAGGGTTGGCAGGGTATTATCGGAGGTTTATCAGGGATTTCTCTAAGATCGTAGTGCCACTCACCAGATTGACCCGCAAGGGTGTTGCTTTTTCATGGGGCCCCGAGCAACATGCCTCCTTTGAGACACTTCGCCAGAGGTTGTGCGAAGCCCCGGTGTTAGCTCTCCCGAAAGGGATGGAGGACTTTGTGGTATACTGTGATGCATCGATTTTGGGTTTGGGAGCGGTGCCGATGCAGAGGGGGCATGTGATAGCGTATGCATCGAGGCAGCTGAAGCCTCATGAGACGAGATATCCCACCCATGATCTAGAGTTGGGGGCAGTAGTGTTCGCCCTCAAGATTTGGCGTCACTACTTGTATGGGGTTCGGTGTACGATATACACGGACCATAAGAGTTTGAAGTATTTGATGGATCAGCCCAACCTAAATATGCGTCAGAGAAGGTGGTTGGATGTGGTCAAGGATTATGATTGTGAGATCCTATACCACCCAGGCAAGGCTAATGTGGTAGCCGATGCGTTGAGCCGCAAGGCGGAGAGCACTCCACTGCGGGGTGTATGTTTGAGATTGACCGTGATAGCTCCGGTATTGGACGCCATTTGTGGGGCACAGGCCGAGGCTGTGCAACCTGAGATGCAGAAGAGGGAACGGGTTGTTGGTATGGTTTCAGAGTTCGTTACCGATGGTCGGGGGCTTATGACATTTCAGGGGCGTATCTGGGTATTGTTTGTGGCAGGAACGCGTACCACTTTGATGGAGGAGGCTCATCGGTCAAAATTCTCGATCCATCCGGGGGCCACTAAGATGTATTTGGATTTGAGAAAGGAGTATTGGTGGCCCTGTATGAAGAGGGATGTTGCATGGTTTGTTGAGAGGTGCTTGACCTGCCGTAGGGTTAAGGCCGAGCATCAGAGGCCGCATGGCAAGTTGCAGCCATTGGAGGTTCCTGAGTGGCAGTGGGAACAGATCACTATGGATTTCATCACCAAATTGCCGAGGACTGCCAGAGGAGTTGACACAATTTGGGTGATTGTGGACAGGTTGACGAAGAGCGCTCACTTCCTTGCCATCAGTGAGAGTTCTTCAGCAGAGAAATTGGCGGAGGTGTATGTGAGGGAAGTGGTATCTCGGCATGGGGTGCCGATCTCGATTGTTTCGGACCGTGATGTGCGCTTCACTTCCAGATTCTGGAAGAAATTTCAGGAGGAGTTGGGTACTAGACTGCATTTTAGTACCGCATATCATCCCCAGACAGACGGTCAGAGTGAGCGGATGATTCAGACGCTTGAGGACATGCTCCGGGCGTGTGTGTTGGATTTCGGGGGTAGCTGGGATGCGTATTTACCCTTGGCAGAGTTTTCCTACAACAACAGCCATCATTCGAGCATTGGTATGCCACCCTTTGAGCTTTTGTATGGGAGGAGGTGTCGGACCCCTATTTGTTGGGGAGAGGTCGGTTAGCGGGTGATGGGCAGTACAGAGATCGTGCTTCAGACGACAGAGCAGATTCAGCAGGTCAGACAGAGGTTGTTCACCGCTCAGAGCCGACAGAAGAGTTATGCAGACAGGCGCCGGTCCGAGCTTGAGTTTCAGGTCGGCGACTTTGTTCTTCTGAAGGTCTCTCCTTGGAAAGGAGTGATTCGATTCAGGAAGAGGGGCAAGTTGGGGCCCCGGTATATTGGTCCATTCCGTGTGATCGCGAGGGTAGGCCAGGTCGCCTATTGTTTGGATTTGCCAGCAGATTTGGGGCAGATTCACGACACTTTTCATGTGTCGCAGCTGAGGAAGTGTATAGCCGATGAGTCGGCAGTGGTTCCATTAGAGGATATTCAGGTGGATGCTAGCCTGAATTATGCCGAGAGACCAGTGGCCATCAGAGATCGGAAAATCAAGCTTTTGAGGAACAAGGAAGTACCCCTGGTGTTGGTTCAGTGGCAGCATCGGAGGGGATCGGAGATGACCTGGGAGCCGGAGCGTGAGATGCGTGAGCAGCATCCGGAGCTATTTGCAGAGCGAGACTTCGAGGGCGAAGTCTAGTTCTAGTGGAGGAGAATTGTAACAGCCCGGATTTCTAGGTATCTTTTATGCTTATATTTTTGGAGTTTTGTGAGGGGACTCGGCGAGTTAGAGCTCAAACTCGCCGAGTAGGATCGCGGTTCAGGACGCAGGTTCGCGCCCGGACTCGACGAGTGCAAGGAATGGACTCGGCGAGTCCTCGCTGTTTAATGAAACCCTAATTTCCCGGTCCTAAGCCCTATTTAAAGGACCTTATGGCCCTTCATTGCGGCTACCTAGATCTTGAGAGCACCAAAGCAGCTGAGGGATTCGTGTGAGTGAGATAAGAGGCTATTATTCACCAAATTTGTGTGTTTTTGCAAGAAAGGAAGAGGAAAGTCAAGCTAGAAGAGTTGGGGAGCTGGGATCTTCTTTCATTTCATTTGAGGAGGCTTCTTGAGGTATCATTCAGAGCTCATTTCCGTATTTTTGTTGATTTGGTCAAATATAGGGTTTCTTCATGCCTTATTTGCTTTGTATTGGAAGTGTGAGAGGTCCTATGGGGATATGGTGCTTAGATCTGGACCTTAGTAGGTCCAGAGAGTCCCTAATGTCATGCTTTATGTCCTTCCTTTTGGGTTGGAGGCTAGGGTTGCCATTTTAGAGGTTATTTCTCCAAAAGGAGCCTTGTAGCTGTTGTATGGTAACCAAGATATGAACTTTACGTGATGAATGAGCTTAGGAGGGTCAGATCTATGATTGGATGGTGCGGATCTGACCTCAGAAACTAGTTTGAGTTGATGCATGGCATGGACTCGCTGAGTCTGAAGAACAGACTCGGCGAGTAGCATGAAGATTGTCCTTAACCACTCAGCGAGTGGTCCTGCCGAGTTAAGGGTCGACTCAGTGAGTCAGGGAGAGTTAGTGAGGGTTGACAGTTGGACTGAGTCGAGCTGGGACTCGCCGAGTTGTTCTTGAGACTCGGCGAGTCGAGTCGTGGTGGCCCCGCGATTCGTGCCAGGTGGAACCCGTCGAGTCAGGGGGGGGTACTCGATGTGTCAAAAGAGAATCCTAGAGAGTTGGTGAATATGTATAGACTCGCCGAGTCCGGTCAAAGTTGACCGTTGACCGTTGACCAGAGTTGACTTGATAGGGGTAGTCAGCCTTAGTGGTAAAAGTGTTAATTAAGAGATATATGATGTTATAGGAGGATTATAGCTCGGAGGATCGAGCACGAGTGATTTCCAGGATTCGCGAGTTATCGAGATACGCGAGGTGAGTCTTCTCACTATACTTTACCTTGAGTAGGTAATCAGAGTTATGTGTCAGAGTATGTGTATGTTATGTGTATGCTATGTGTTGTATTGCATGATGTCTATGTGATTTATGTTGTGCATGTTTATAGAGTTGGGACCAGAAGGTTCCTAGAGTTAGAACCTGAGGGTTCATAGAGCTTGGGTGCACGGACCCATAGAGTTATAGCCTCGAGTGGCTAATATATGTTTATGTGGTATTTTGGGGAACTCACTAAGCTTTGTGCTTACAGTGTTAGTGTTGTTGTTTCAGGTACTAGCGATGACCGTGGGAAGGCGCCGGCTTGATCTGTACACACGCATGGGATTTTTGATATATATATATATATATATATATATATATATATATATATGATCTTGGGATTTTGTATGATGTGAATTGGGATTTAAACTTAATGTTTTTATAAAAATTAAATGAGAAATGTCTTCATAATTTGCGAAAAATTATTTTGAAATTCACGGTGTTACAGTGCCGGTTAACCACACACGCTCCACTAACGACTTAGACAAAGCGTAAAGTGTATTTTCATGGATTAGCACCTTATTCACATTTTTCCTAAAGTAACTAAGATTGGGAATTTAATAAAACATTTAGTTACTTTATAATATTCATCATACTTTTAATGAGAATTTATAAGTCCTTGTCTTACCCGTTCGGCTAACGACCCTCCACCAATCAAGCAAGCGGTGGGTGAGAGTGGACACCCATTAAGTTGCCATTTTATAGGCAACAACCTTATACCCACCTTATAGAACGGCTTCGTGAATGAGGCGTACTAGCGGTAAGATGGCTTTAATCTTATACATACATACGTATATATATATATATATATATATATATATATATATATATATATATATATATATATATTATTAACTTATAATATTATAAGTATAAGGGTTGAATTTTAACTTTTAAAATTCTAAGGGTTGGAACTAAAGTTTAAATCAAGACTTTACTTGTTCCAAAACTTGAGGGCAAGTTTTGTAAACTTTCAAAACTTTTCATTTCTTGTAACTTATGAGTTTATTAGGGTATTAAAAATGAAGACTCTTCATTTTATAACCCATGTGTTCTTTTAATGGTTTTTAAACAAAGTGACTTTTGGTTTTCCATAACTTGAGGACAAGTTATGGACTCCATTAAAACACATAATGATTATGAATTAATCTACCACATAGGTTACAAATAATTCCTATGATCATCTAAACATCATAAGATCAAGAACATGAATATGGACATTTTCATGAATCAAAAATTACATTTAAAACTTTGTAATTTTGATAATTTGTTGTTGTAAATGGATTCGCAAAGACATTACAACATCTAAAACAGGTTTTCAAGTACCAAAACGGTTTAGGGTAATGTTTCTAGTCCATTTCCAGCGACTAAAGTCGAAAATCTGCATTCTGAGGCTCCTACTCGCTGAGTGAATGAACCTACTCGGCGAGTAGGTTGAAGATTCACATGAACTCGGCGAGTCCCCCCATGGACTCGGCGAGTTCATCACTCAGATTGCAAAAATATCGACTTTTTCAACTATTTAGCACAAATAACAAACAAACAAGCCTAGGCTCTGATACCACTGTTGGGTTTTGAGCATTCTAACACTTCCTAAGTGTACATGCAACCCTAATAACCTTGGATCTATGTTTGTCTAATTATCATGCAAAGTTGATTTCCAAGGCTATGATCCTATTTAGCATACATGGGGAACAATTCTAACTTGAATAATAGATAGAATTACATACCTTGTTGCTGTAAGTGTTCCTTGAAACCTTGTGAGCCTAGCACATCAAGTGTGATGCCTCAAATGCTTCACACAACACCAAATGCAAAGTATAAACTTGAGAGAATACTCTAACACACTCAAAATCGGCCAAGCCCTCTTGTTTCTCTAGTGTAGCCGATTTTGGGGAGAGACATGGTCCTTATATAGTGTGTTGCATTAGGTAAAACCCTAATGTAACATGACTCTTCATTTCTCAATCCATGGGTTAACTCCATGGAGCATCCTACGGGTGGAACCCAACTTGATAATCCATGGAGTCTTTTAGCCCGCTATATAAGATATGGAAGATTTACATAATCTACCCATATATTTAATTAGTTATTCTTTTGATCACTTAATTAATTCTAAATTAATTCTTGATCAAAACTAATTAAATAATATTATTAATATATTAGAACTTATAATATATTAATAAACCATATGTGTTATTTCTCTCATTTAGTTTATCCAATTGCATGGTGCCATGCAACCCAAATGGACCATGCCGGGTCGGGTCAAGTATTTACCAGAAATAGTTATGGACTTAGACACCTTATCCAACACAATTTTGCTAAAGTGTTCATGAGTACTCCTGGAATAAGATTCGAGTATTGGATTCAACCCACGCTCATCTAATCACTTCATGGATTTTATCACGAGTGATTGTGAGAAGATAATATCTTATATTCTTGAAACGGAGACATGTGAGTTGTAGTTGCGAGTCGGTTGCACATTGACATATGTAAACGCACTAGTAACTTGGATGTTATAAAACATATTGTTGTGTGTAATTTGATAAGTAAGTACAAGCAACCATTTGGGTCGAAGTTTAACTGTTCCTTTTACCCCATGTGGATAAAAGCGATATCTTTGGGCCCCTCGATGATTTAGTGGTGACACCCCTAAGTAATTGGCCAAGTCTAGACTGATTTGATTTGTTTAATTAGTCGATCGTCATAAATTGGAAATCGGGAAACAACAGATAGACAGAGAGAATGATTATAATCCATGTCTCAGTCCATATAATATCTAGAATGGAGGAATATATGATCTCTTATCTAATGGACACGTCATTGACTGGGTCAGAGTTCGACATCCACTTTTAAGAGCTACGATTACTAGTCGGGTTGTGGAGTCATACTTGCAATATTAGTTATTAGACTTATCTAAGTGGGAGACTATTAGATTAGTGTCTAAGTCCATAACTATAATTGGTATGTACTTGACCCAATAGTAGCATAGTCCATTTGGGTTGCATATCACCAGGACAATTTGATAGGATGGACTTTTGAGAAGAGGTTATTTATGATTTGCTAATATATTATAAGTTCTAATATATTAGTATGAAATCATATTATTTAATTAGTATTGATCAAGAATTAGTTTGGAATTAATTTTGTGATCAAAATAGATTAATTAAATAAATGGAGATTGATTTGGTAAATCATTCATTCTTATAAAGTGGGCTTGTGATCCATAGTTCTTTATGTTGGGCTAAACCCATGTGGTGAACCATGGATATACTCCATGGAGGTTAAAACCCATGGAGCCTAAGGAATGTGGAAAGTCATGCACATTAGGGTTTGCATGGTGTAACCCTAATTAAGCCACACTATATAAGAAACTCCTTAGCCTCCAAAATTGTGGACTAGTTCTTGAAAGATCGTTGAGCCAATTTTGGTGTGAGGATATTCTCTCAAAAGTCATCATTTGTCCAAAGGTGTGTTGTGATTTCATTTGAGGCATTCATACTATTGGTGTTAAGTTCTTAAAGGCCAAAATTACAAGGTACAACAAAGTGGTAATTCTATAACTCATTTCTATGATCTTTATGTTATTTGCATGCTAGTTGTAGGCTTAATACTTTGGAAACAATATTGCATGTATAATTAGAGAAAACATAGATCCAATGCATCTATAGTTGCATGTACACTATAGGAGTGTTAGAATGCTCAAAACCCTTCAATATGATGGGGTGTTTGTCTTCCGGGTCAGATTTATGTGCAGTCACTACTTTCTTAGTCTGATTACGTCTCATTGAAGGGAGGGAAACAAAAGGCTTTTGGTGCAATCGTTTTGACTACTTTTTGGTGTCTTTGGAAATTTTGAATTGTATTTTTTTTGAAGGTCGATCTCTAAAAATTATTTACTTTTTGATGATGTGATAGATAAGACATTTTTTGGAATTCAAATAGATATAGCAAAACTAAGTTAGGGTGTAATGTTTGGCTTCAAAACCTTACCTTAGTTCACTTTTATTGTAATGATTTCTTTTCTTGCCTCTTATTAGTTCTAATACAATTTTGCGGTTCCAAAAAAAAAGTTTAGAGCAAATAGATAAAGGGTTTAGACTTGCTATAAGTTAAAACAAATTCTCTCTGTACTTCCGTATATATGTTAATCAATGTCAAATCAGTTCTTGTATGTCCCCATTGCTTGTTTCTATCTTATTTCTTTCCCAAATACATACAGACATTACGATTGATAGAAAAGTTTTTTATAAACTTTTTAACTTCACTTATTTCATAATTTATGTTTATAAATATTCTTACTACATAATTTTATTCACTCATAACATATAATATACAGAGACAAAAATTTTAACATACACACCACAAACTGAAGTCATTCTGGCGAGATCCGAAAAACATCACAAACTTGAAACACGGGCAAAATAACAAGTGAAAAGAAGAAAGAAAACCCGTTTAACCATTAATCAAAAAACGATGAAGTCCGACGCATTTTTCCTCAAAAAGCTACTTTAAGACTTATAAATAGAAATTTTCTTTTAAAAAGCTACTTTTAAAACTTTTACTAATCCATGAAAAATGAAGTTGGAGATAAAATCAATAAACGTGTGCGTAAGGGAAGGTTTGGTGATCACCAATCGATCAAGTGGTAGAAGTTAGAAGTCGTATCAACATTCTCTACCTTCACGCGTGGGCCTCTTAGTCTTAAAAACACTATTAATTAACATAAATATGGCTATGTCAATTCATGTCAATATTAAGATAAGTACTATATGCTTTCACCAAATAAAATATTTATTTGACCATGTTCCTTGATATTAAATTATTTTATTCAATTCATTCTAGATTCATGCAACATTAATATGGTAAGCTTTTGATATATACGTATATGTTTATTTGGTTATTTATTTATTTATGTGTGAACACTAAAGTCCCCTTTGAAAGTCACCATATTCACACCTCATTTTTTTTGTCATCTATAAATCACCATCTTCATTTTATCTTGTTGTATATCTCTCACTCCAACTCAAGAACCATGTCTAGAGCCAACATCCTCTTCTTTACTCTCCTCCTTGTTCTCTTCTTTACGATGTCATCTGAGGCACGTTCGTTGCCTGCTCTACCTCATGTCACCACCTCCACCACTACAGTCGCCACAAACACTCAAAACAAGGTAGGACACCTCTTGAACTCTTTTTTTTATCTACATGACTTCATATTGTTAGTATGTTATTTAAGAAGTTTGTTTTCTTGTAGGGAGTTGATGAAGAAAATTGTGAAGGAGTTGAAAAAGAAGCATGCTTGATGAGAAGGATGCTTGATGCTCATCTTGACTATATCTATACTCAAGATAAAAACCCTTAGAGAGAGTCGATTATGTATGTCACGGTTTTTATATCGTTAACTTTGTTATACCTTTTGTGGTGTTTAGTTTACTTAGACACCCTTGAATAGCATGTAGTTTGTGTACATTAAAATGGATACTATATGAGTCGACGAGTGTTTCAATTTAAATTCCATTTTAAATTTCAAGACTATGAACATAGTTCGTAGATGTGTTAAAGATTTTTAGACTCTTTTAGCAGTATCGATACTATTGAACCATTGACCCTTATAATTATTCTTTGTGTTGAATATGGTCGTATGCAAATCAACTAGTCGTGTCAAACGTCTTCTAGATTACATTATTAAACAATAGTCGCAAGTCATAATATTATTTATTTAGAAAAAAAATTTAAGATGCGAAAATATTAAATTGTACATAAACAAATTCTAAACCGTTTTTTTACATCATGAAAAGTGAAAATACAAACAGCATATTATTATTTCTATTTTTTTGGTATGATTTAAAATTGTAAATGTAAAACTTTCAATCAAAAAAAAAATTGCAAAACAATATCAACAAAAACTAGAAAACAGAAAATATATAATAAAGATTAAATATAAGGGTCCACCCGTGAGTCATGACTACACATTATAAACAACAAAGACACTGTTGTCCCACGGTTTTTCCAATCATCCGCTCGGCTCTAAATAATACAATGTAAAATTATTATGTTTAACAAAAAAAATGCAAAATAATACTTATAACATTTAATAACATTCACTCTAACTTATAAGTTTTTTTTTTCATTAAATAGTACTTGTAATATAAATTATATAATCAAATTGAGTATTTAAATTATATGTTAACTTAGTATTATAAAATTAATCATGTATGATGTATATTTATGTATCGAATGAAGTATACAACTGAAACTTATTAATAAAAAATAGTCACGTCATGTTATTTAAAATGATATAAGTAATCGTTGTACATAACCATGGTTATGAAGTTCATATTTACGAAGGTTTTTACCAAGTTTGATATATTTATTTATTTGCGTAGATGATTATTTAGACTCATATTATGAAGAATAATCCTTTCAAATACTACCATGATCAAAACATACTAAATGCCATCAAAACTATTAATATAAGCAATTTTGACTCACTATTCGATCATCAAAAGAATATGTTTCTTAGTGTTACGGAAAATAAACGTGATTTTTGATGCAGAAACAAAAGAAAACTCAAATTTAAACATGTTTAAATTAAAGTTTGGACGCCGCTATACGAACCAAATTCTAGCTCCCCCTTTGTATCCAAAATTCAACATTTAGTCACTCAATTTACAGTTTCCTTACTTTCGGTTTATTATAATACTAGGTGTGAGACTCATGTATTACATTGGTTTATTTTAAAAAAAATTGAAATTTTAACAACTTGAGAGTTTAAATTTATAAGAAAAATGAGACAAATTTTGAATTATTAAAATTAATGAGATTTTTAATGTATTGAATACATTACATATATAAACTCTTTTTAATAAATATCTTATATATATATTACCTTACATATTAAATATGAAATTTTAATTTAATAAAATGACAAGTGGAAAATAAAAAATTCTAAAAAATATCATGTATCCAAATAAAAGAGAAGAGGACATCTGACAAAAAAAACCTTCATTTATTAAATGAGGATTCTGTTTTAATATCGGAATATTGGAATTCCATGATTTCTATTTTTTTAAGTTTATTTAGAATCTTAGTTAAAGGAATTTAATGCCAATTGTAAGCTTCTTAAATTTGGTAATACCGATCAAATTTAGCACTTCTTTTTAAAAGGATTTTGTTAGTTTTCTTTATTCATATTGAAAACTAATAAAATTCTTCCGTGGAATTTCTTGAACACTTTTTGTCTATGTACATTCGTTAGTGGGGTAATGTCCAACATCAATTATCTCATAAGAAGTTAGTTTTTATAACATTTTTCTGCATCTGACAAACTAATACTATCGAAAACATCCCAATCAAAGAATAGTTGGTTGCTTAGACAAAAACAAACACTATAATTGTTGTTTCCATCGGGCTTAGTCAATCTCACCATGTCACAAATATAATTCAATTTTTAAGCGTCTTATTGTTCAAGTTATTATATCAAAGTTTATATAGACGGCAAATAAAAGAATCCAGATTTCATGTCTTTATGAAGTCATACACATGGCAGTTGTATTTTTAGGACATTGTAATAAATAAATGCGTGATTTATAAAATAAAAATATGATGCAATATGGAATTCATTTTATACGTTTTCTAATTTGTCATGTTGTATACAATCAAGTTGCACTTCCAAATTATCTGATTGATCGTCTTTGACCAATTCAAAAGACTACAGCTTTAGAGTATCTCAAGCTCTTATAGTTCACATTGACTATTGAGAACAATAACTTATAATTACATATATGTTTTCTTTTCTACCGTTTGTTTTATAGAATCATGTAATGTCTCGTTTCATTTTGGAGAACTAATTGTTTTCACAAAAGTAAATGAATACGTAACTTGTAAAATATAAACACAATTTTGATATATTGTGTTGTTCAAACCTCTTACCTCGCATTCCAATCATCCAATTAAGGTATAGGAAAAACTTTTTATTTTGATCAGGTTTGTGAGCTTATGTGTGTCATATCACTACAATTATACAGATTGATTAAAAAAAATATTAAAATTTAATAATAAGTATTTTTAAAATAAAATTTTAAAATAAAGAATAAAAAAACTTATTAATTACAATTTATTATAATATTTATTACATTTGATATTTTACATATATAAATATAAGATTATATGGCTTTTTAATTATAAAAATTGAAAATAAAAACCATAAATTGACGTGTTGATATTATTTATTTAAAAAATATCATAAAACGACAAGTATCAAAACTCATTAGAGATTGACATGTGGCAAAAAAAAATTCATTTATTATAAAAGATTTTTGGTGTTATATAGACACTGCGTAGACCATTGTTAATTCATATTGGATGTCTCTATTAGGAGTTACGTTATCTATATCATGTAAGATTTTATTTTTATAACAAAAATAGGAAAATTGAGTATTCTAACCATTTTTTGTTTTAAAAATACAAGGTTTTTTTTTTTTTGCAAAATAACCATATATTATGGAATTGGTCATTTCAGAACGAATTCTGAATTATTTTTCAGGTGGTCTGACCTATTTCATTGTATGCAGAATGTCTATTCCGGATCAACATTATATGTTCCGAATTGGGATTTTGAATTTCAAAATTCGAAATATAATTTGAGGCGGTGATATCATTTTGGAAATGCGTATTCCGATTCCGAGGTTCCGACTCGATTCCGATGCATCGACACATCTCTAACATGGAAGACGAGCACTACGACCTCATTATTTTACATGTATGTTCTTCGTTTTCTATTTGCATGTTTAAGGTTCCTATTTTTCTATTGTTACTTACTGTTCCGGAATTCATAGACTACCTCCGAAATGAACCGAAAACGTTCTGGAGTTTAAATTAAAGTTGTCATTGTTGTAGGGTCAACTGAAAAATGTAGTTTAGATGTTTAGATATTGTTGACTTACATTGAAATGTCGTGTTCCGGATCTTAAAATGTCATTCTTGAAGCCCCTGAAACGCGAAGAACTATTCTGGAACATGATGAACTCGTCCGGAACATGAAGAACATGTCTGAAACTAGTCTGAAATATTGGTCATTTCCATTTTAGGATGAAGTGGTAACAACTTTTCTATTTGTGCAACACGACATGGTTTTTGATGCATCAATTACACTCTCATGTAAACCCAAAATCGGCATGGAAATTCTTGCGACATTCAAAAGATCCAAATGTGAAACTATGTTTTGGAATACATGTTTCGGGAGGTGGTTAGACATTCCTAATGTTGATGGGAATCCTTTGCTTCTACATTACATATTTTGCCACGAAGTTGTCACCGACCCCCGAAGCCAAGTACGTAATGGAAATAGTTTTTGAGATTAGGGGTTACGAGCTATCATTCGGGAAGAAATAATTCTGTCTCATCACCGACTTCTAGTTTCGTGACTATTTTCTAGCTTCTGCATCCGACGCTGCCTTCTGTTCCCGTGCCTTTCCTATGGTCCCAACGAATGCATCAGTTGTGACATCCCCAAAATCTCGGCTAGAAAAGACCGATTTCATTTATGCTTTTTAAACATTTTCAGAGTAAATCCGTTTGATTTTAAAAGAGATGCGGAATTTGTTCCCAAAAACAAAACATGATAAAATAGATATTTATCAAAACATTTCATATAGAAATATGATTTCATTTCATAATCAAAAGTCGGGATGTCATGTTCCGATATAGATCATAAAGCATAAACGATAACATCACAAGTCGTTCAACAAATATATACATATACAGACTTGTAAACAAAACAACTTGATGATTCGCCCATCTTAAGCTCTTGCGCCACTTCCTGTAATACAAATCAACTGAGTGGGTCAGGCTTGGGAGCCTGGTGAGCATATAGGGTTTTCAACCAACAATAATTATATTTAATTTCAACAATCCACAATAAACCCGATTACCCATTCCCGTTATCCTCACTTTTACGTCCCTAAAATAACTTCTATTATAAGGAACCTAATTCAGGATTTTCATCGGGACGGACATTACTGCAGAGGGGCTTCCTCAACAATAAGTGTCCTAAAGGCAACCATGTGGGGGATAGAGTACACCGGTGAACACGTCGTTCACAACACCTACAGGTAATGAGCCTGCTAGTGTTCCACAGGACAGTCTAGAATAGTCCGTGGTCGTCATCCATACTCTGCTGAATGACTAGAATAACACCAATAACACCGAGGCCTCTCATTTGTTTATTTCACACCAATTATCTACCCATGTTCTACCCAACATATTAGTAGATAAAAATATACATTTTTATACATTGTTTAAAAACCTGTATAGCATGCTTTAATCAATACATATTCCACATAACAGATGAGGCATACACACATAACACATATTTCCTAGAGAATATATCAGATCTATGAGATAGAAGAGAGTGAATATACATTCACACATATAACCACAAAATATATACACGTAGCACGTATTTTATATTAAATACTTCATAATATTGCGTTGGAAAGAAAATAACTACACATTCACATCCCGTATTCTTAAATACGTTTAAAAATTACTTGTATAATATCGCGTATTGAAAAGGGAATATACACTCACTTGATCAGAAGATGATCCGACAGCACTACGGCTTATAGAAATAGTATACTTCGATAGATCTGGAAGATCTTCACCAAAATCGAACTCCTCGCGGGCAGAGCTTTGGCTCAGGAATAACGCTCTTCGGGATCCTCGGGGATTCGGATCTTGCTTCGGGGCTCGGGAATGATACCGGGGCTTCGGGATGTGATTGGCACGCAAATCGAGGCAAAACTTAGAGAGAGGGAAGAGTTTGAACAAGAGAAAATGGCTGATTTCGAGTTCTATTTATAGGCTGAGGGTCTGGGATTACGCGGGGCGTAATCTCAAATTACGCAGGGCGTACTCAGTACGCGGGGCGTACTCGGTTACGCGGGGCGTACTTTGATGTCACTGCATGCGTCGGTCTGTGGCACTCGAGTATTGGTCAGGCAACTTGTATCCGCCTGAGTACGCGGGGCGTACTCAAATTACACGGGGCGTAATTGACTCGTCGAACTTCTAAATTGCGTAACTTTCGCATACGAGCTCCGTTTTCGACGTTCTTTATATCCACGCGAAGGTCAGACCATACTCTACAACTTTCATTTAGACCCCGTCGGCTAATTTTGACTTTTATTTTTATTATTTAGTTTTAGAAGGCCGGGACAGAAAAACTTCGTTATAAATTCATAACTTCTTCGTCTGACGTTCGTTCTCGCCTAACTTTTCATCGTTTCGCTACTAACAACGAGATCTTCGATTCTCATTTAGATTGTTTCGGCTAAAAGCTGCTCGATCTCAAATCGAGTATTCGGGCTGCATACTGCCACGTCGAAACTTAGAAAAATCATAACTTCCTCATACGAAGTCAGATTTGGGCGTTCCTTTTATGCATGTTCTCGGTTTAACGAAATCTACGACTTTCGTTTAGATTGCTAAGGCTAAATATCGCTCTATCTTAAATTCATATTTTTACGTCACTTGACGTCGTGCCGGTTCTGTCGCGAAACTTCGACAGGTCATAACTTCTTCGTTATAACTCGGATTTTGGCATTCCTTATATCTCCGGAATCCTTGTTTCAACCACTACAACTTTATGCAAAGATATCGGGCTTATCTCACACTTAAATTTTGACGCTTATTTTATTCTTAATTTAATTATATCACATAATTAAGCAAATAAACACTTAACTCACTAATTCACAAATTCACAAATAATACATTTTTATTATTTCAAATTGGGGTTACAAAGGTTAACCTAGACTATTACATTGCTAAAAATGGCAAGCCCAGAAACACGAGCGTTACATCGGTCAAATTACACCATGATACGGATGTGTTTAAACATTCACTTAGTGAGTTACCGGACGACGAAGCAGTCTGTGTATGTCTTCTTTACCTGTTAGAGAATGGTTTCAATTAGCGGTTAGCTAAAAAGCCTGTTACAGAAGAGTATTTCGATTTGCTATCCAACCTTGATGAATTTGTCACAACTAGGAATTCTAATGTGTTGTAAACAATTAACAAGGATAACGTTGTAACTAAAACTTGAAAGCGTGTATGATGCTTATTCAATGACAACAAAATTCCATCAAACACTCTATACAAACACTCAAATAGTCAACAAAAGGTTGAAAACCCTAGAAATCTCGGTTTAAGTCCAACATGGACTATGATTTCCTTATTAGGCCTAATGGGCCAATAAACTTCCAATTTGACTATTTTGGGCTTAGAACTCTTAAATGGGCTCTAATCCAACCCACCATCATAAGATTTGACATTTTGGGCCATATTGGGCCTAAAATGGAATAACTAGCTTAATTAACCTTATTGGGCCATAACTAACCTAATTAGCTTTAATGGGCCACAAACCTATTCCATTATGCTAAATGGGCCGTGAACCATCCAAAGGAGCCCAATGGGACGAATACCTTTCTAGGAACCTCATGAATTCGAACCAAGGCTAGAAGTGGGCCGAATTAATCCATGATTCTTTTATTAAGCCCAACTCAGCCCAACAAAAAAAAAGAATTGTGATAAGAGTAATCAGTGAGGTGTCACCTCACTAATAACCATTAGTCCTACATGCCTAATACACAACATACACCCATGAACTCTCATGTTCCCATACACCATCATTTCAAGCTTCATTCTCTCTCTTCTTCCCTCTTCTTATCACCTCTCGGCCAAAAGACAAGAGGCACACACATACATAACACAAAAATCTTTCTAAGTATACATTCAAGAACACCTCTCCTCTTTCATCAAGAAATTTCGAGACATAGAAGCATTTCAAGGAGGTTTCAACAAAAAAAATCACTTCAAGTTGCACTCTAGTGGTAAGATCTTACAAATCTAAGTAGCATACTTTCTTTTGAACTTATTCATCCTTCTTACCACCCTAAGTTCGTGATCATGCTCCCTAGAACCCATCCAAGTTCGAAATCCACTCAAGGAGCTTGCTAGAACCAAAAACAACATCAAACTCTTCCATTTCTTCTTCAAAACCGTGACCAACAAGCAAAGGTGAGTTCATACCCCTCTATTTTTAGTTTTCACAAGTTTTATGAGGGAGAATACAAGTAAAATGTGTAGATCTATGTGTATGTGTATGTTATGTGTGATTTCATGTGTTTATGTGGTAAATATGTAACAAAAAGGAAAGAAATCTCGAGATCTATGGCTCAAAGAGGAAGATAAACATGATCTAAGATATATTACACTAAACAAGTCAAGAAAAATTACCCTCTAAGGTTAAAATAAACATATTGCAACATAAAACTCATTTTTGGGCTATATTTGTCAAATAAACAAAAGTTTGGTTAAAAGTTGTCATTCACGGTTTTCTAAACGACCAAAAGAGTCAAAACAGTAAAAATAAATGTTTTTATGAATATCATACTCTTCAAAGGACTAGAAATGTAATTTGTAGCCTAATGGGCCAATTTTGGGCTTTTCGGCCCATAGGCCCAAAAATTGCAAAAATATGGTTTTCATGGGATTGAAATGGTAAATTTCTCAAAACAGGGGGTAAAAAGGGTAAAAAAACTATTTCAGGGGTTAATATGATTTTTTTTTCCAAAGAGGATCAAAAATGCAAAGTTTTTGGATTTTGGGTCAAAATTTTAAAATTTGCGAAAAGTTTGGACTTTAAGTGAATATCCTTTCCAAAAGGGGTTGAAACTGCCAAAGAGAAAATTATTTGGGCTAAAAACATTATTTAAATAAGTCTATGGGCCAAAGATGTCAAGAAAATAGTTTAAGGGCCTAAAATGTCATTTTTTTTTATAAAAAGGGACTAAGATTGTCATTTTTATTAAAGAAGGGTTGAATAGGTCAAACCAATATTTTTTAGTCAATTATTTTATTACCAAGATATTTGGGTCAAAATACCAAGTTATAACCTATGAAATTAGAATGAAGAATATACATATATTTTCAAATAATGTTATAAACAATCCACAAGCTTCATGCCATTGCGAATTTAACAATTGATCAATCAAACTTTCCGACAATTATACTATACCTAAAACAAGTAAATATTCAAATTTTTGGGCTGGAAAGTTTCTAATCATGCGTATTGGGCCTTTGTGACCCATTAACATGACTTTTGGGCCTAACGATAATAATAAATGTTATAGCCTCCTATGACCCAATTACATGCTTAAGGGACCCTCAATGGCTTTCACACGCTATTGGGCCTCAGTGACCAATTAGCATTGCTAGTAAGGTCCAAATAAATCATATACGAAATTGGCCAATGCGCCCTTCGTATACTCGACAGTCTTTGATAACATACGCGATTAGTAGGACCTCGTGGTCCTCTCTGTCCTCGTCTGTTAGGCTTACCTTCTATTCAAGTAAACAAAAATCAGGTCGTTAATCAAGAGTAATCAAATTCATTTGGATTAAGTGAGTAATAACGGGCGACACCATTGAGTTTCGGTCGTAGTCTGTAGTTATAATCAAAGTCTCCTGGAGGGAGAGCGAGAGTTTGTGTATAGATCTATACGGGGGTGACTCCCCCACACCTCATCTGTTCGCTACAGTTAGACTCGGCCAGTCTAGGGTGACAAAATCTTAAGATCAATTACGACGTTCGCTAGAATGCCAAGACAGACGAACTAGTCATTATCATGCATGGTTAAAATGACTCACATAATAAATCCAATACTATCTAAGAAATCAAGGGAATTCAAAAATCATTCATTGTGATGGTATAACAATTCGAATCGATTATATTATGTTATTGGAAAACATCGGGTTTTTCGAGGAAAATCAACACCATTCACTTGTATTTTCAATAAGTATAATGCAAAACTTCTCATTTATACACGTTTTGAAATCATTCATGCATAGACCTATGGATCTTCACACTTTAGTATAAACAGTTGTCTTTTCAGAAAATATCAGATTTTCTGGTTTTACAAACTGCACAAAACATTTTTATAACAACCCTGCTTATGAACTCACCAACATTCCATATGTTGACTTTTTTTTCAAAATAACTTGTATTCTCAGGTAACAAGTAAACTGAAGAGTAATACCAAGTATGTTAGGATGTCATGTTTTGAAAATTTCAAACAATTTATGTTATGGAAATCTAATATTTAAACAATGTACTTGATGTGAACAATGTCAGTTGTAATGTATTAATGCATGGTGATGTTTATATTATGTTTCATGTATATTCATGGCGATGATATTCAATTTAAGTCCCGCGAGCCCTTAGACGTTTTCGCCGTCTGGTTCGGGGGTGTGACAGAATTCAACATGTATAATGTCGTTTATTTTATAATTATTGATTATAATTACTTATTGGTACTAATATTTTTTAGAAATTTAATTGTTAACTAATATTTTATGTGGTATATATCCATGATGGAGGATAATTTGGGATAAATTATACAAATTGATGAGTTTTATACAAAAGAACAATCCTATGTGCTCATACAAAACCCTAAATGTTTGGATCTAAGTTTATCTATTGTACATGCAATTCATCCAAGACTTGAAACCCTAATCTAGCATACTGTCAAAAATGAGATCTACAATATAACAAGTTTAGATGATACCTTTCAATAGTTGCAAGAATCTTTTGATCTTCAAGAAGCTTAGTGTCACAAGTGTAATACCTCTAATGGCTTACAAACACCACAAGCAAGAGGATGATGTTTAGGGGTGAGGATGAGAGGCAAAATTCGGCTCCAAGCTTCCAAGGGATCAAGTGGCCGATTTTGCTAGCCCTAGGGTCCTTATATACTTGAGCTTCTAGGGTTTCAGTCAAAACCCTAATTTAATGACTTAGGCCCTAAGCAACTGGAGAACCTTCTGGAATAAGGCCTCCTTGGACGAATTTAAGATGGACTTCACCTTAATTCCTTCCATGCCCTAATCCATAAGGATTCTCAGCCCAAAATCAACTATCACACAATTTACAGTTCCACTCCCCTTTAATTAGTTAATCTCTTTTAGCCACAAAATTAATTCTTAATTAATTCTTGACTAATATAAATTAAACTATATGATTTCTCCTTTAATATATTATTCATATTTTAATAAACCATAATAACCTCTCTCTCTCCATAAATTATCATGTCAAGTTGTTTCTGGTGAAGGCAACCCAAAAGGACCATGCACAATCGGGTCAAGTACTTATCAAATGTAGTTACGGGCTTAGACATTAATCCAACAGTCTCCCACTTGGATAACTCTAGTAACTATAAATGCAAGTACTATCCAATTAGCAATCATAGCTTGCAAAGATGTTGTCGAACTCTGATCTTATCAGTCGCCTGTCCTTTAGATAAGGGATCGTATAGTCCTCCGTTCTAGATATCGTGCGGACAATTACATGGAACATAGTCATACTTATTGTGCAACAGTTTGTTTCTCGATCTCTGATTTGTCTCATATAGAACTTTATTGAACACATCAATTCAGCTCTGACCGGGCCCGAAATATAAGTCAAACCAAATCATCGAGGGGTCAGATATCGCTTTTACCCTCTTAGGATAAAAGGAACAAATAAACTTCGACTTATATGCATTTACCATTCACTCATCAAATCATGCACAACAATGTGTTTTATAACATCATGTTACTGATGTCTTTATGCATTATTAATGCACAACCAACTTGCAAACAATAAATCATATATCTAGGTTTTAAGACCATATGATATTATCTACTTGCGATCACTCGAGATAAATTCCATGAAGTGATGCCAGCAAGCACGAGTCTAATTCAATGCTCAAATCTTATTCATAAGCACTCATGAAAGTTGCATCAAACTTTTGCTATGTCTAATACACTTTAGATAATCTACAAACCACTTCACGACAATATTCTTTCATACCTACTCCCAAAGTATCAGCGACTGTGGAACGTTCGAATAATCTTATTATTCAGGAAGTCAAAAGATGCATAGTGAAACAACAGGTAAACAATCAACATAAGATAGTAACTTTACTTATAAATAATACTCCTTTATTTAATCATCAAATGTCAATTATATTTATCTATTATACATTTCGAATCTATCTAATCTAAACTAATATCGTCCTTCAGCCTAATGCTCCTAGCACGTTGCAAGTGCTTAACCCTACTCACTCCCTTCGTAAGGGGATCTGCTGGGTTATCCTCCAACGATAGCCTCTTCACTATGAGGAGTCCCTCTTCCACCCAATATCGAATAAAATGATATTTCATGTTGATATGTCGAGATCTGCCAGGATCCCTCGGTTCCTTGGTCAAGGCAACCGCTCCTTCATTATCATAAAAAATGTGCATAGGCTCCTTTATGGATGGTACAACTCTAAGGTCTCCGATGAAGTTCTTCAACCATATTGCCTCCTTTGACGCTTCGCTCGCTGCTATGTACTCTGATTCGCATGTTGAATCAGCTACGATCTGCTGCTTGGAACTTTTCCTAGTCACTACTCCTCATTTAGGGTAAAGACCCAGCCCGACTGAGAACGGTAGTTGTCCCGGTCGGTCTGAAAACTGGCATCACTATACCCTCGCACCCTTAAGTCATCACTCCCACCGAGGACTAGAAACCATTCCTTGGTCTTCCAAAGGTACTTAAGAATATTCTTGACTACGGTCTAATGTGCTCTGCCAGGGTTCCCTTGATATCTGTTGACCATGCTCAAAGCGAAGGCCATAACAAGGTGAGTACAAGTCATAGCATATATTATCGAGCCAACTGCGGAAGCGTATGGTACTCGGCTCATCTCTGCTATCTCGATTCGGTACTCAGGCTTTGAGTCTTACTCAAATTGGCATTACTTTGGATCGTTACTCCCCTTTCTTGGAATTCTCCATACTAAAACGTTTAAGTACCTTATCCAAGTAAGTATTCTGACCAAGTCCTATTAGTCTTTTACTCATGTTTCTCACTATCCTTATTCACAGAATATAAGCAGCCTCTCCGAGGTCCTTCATAGTTAAACACTTCCCAAGCCAGGACTTGACTTCCTGTAGGGTCGAGATGTTGTTTTCTATGAGCTGTATGTCATCGACATACAATACGAGGAAGCTAACTATACTCCCATTGGCTTTGACATATACACATGACTCATACTCACTTCGCAGGAAGCCCAACTCTTTGAGTTTCACGTCGAAACAAAAGATTCCATCTGCGAGATGCTTGTTTCAATCCCAAAATGGATTTCTCAAGCTTACACACTCTATTAGGATGCTTCGCGTCGACAAAACCCTCTGGCTGACTCATGAATACATCCTCAGCCAACTTCCCATTCAGGAAAGCGGTTTTGATGTCTATCTGCCATATTTCATAATCATGAAACGCAGCTATGGCTAGCATCACCCTAATAGACTTTATCTTTGCAACTGGTGAGAATGTCTCATCATAGTCAACTCTGGGAGTTTGAGTAAAGCTCTTCGCAACCAATCGCGCCTTATAAGTTTACACTTTCCCGTCCATGCTTGTCTTCTTCTTGAAGATCCACTTGTACCCGACCGTCTTACGACCTGGCACATTGTCAACCAAATTCCAAACTTGGTTATCATACATGGACTGAATCTCACTGTCCATAGCCTCTTTCCATTTCGCAGACTCCGAGCCTGCCATGGCTTCCTTGTAGCTGTTAGGTTCGTCCAAATTTATCAGTGTATTGTCACTAATAAACATATCACCTTCACTTGATATATGAAAACTGTGACAACCCGATATTTCGATTCTATGTAATGACTTAAAAAGCCAAGTATTGTAACCACTTGTGAAAATAATGAAATTAACTTTGAAAATAGAAATGTACAAAAGTCTCTATTTGGTTACCTACTATGTTAGATATCATTAAACCGTGATCGTACATAAAAAGAACGTCCAAATCTGACTTCGTATAAGGAAGTTATGATTTTTCCAAGTTCGGCATAGCGATAGACAGCTAAAAACTCGAAACCGAGATCGAGAGAATTTTCGCCGAAATGACCTAAATGAGAATCGAAGGTCTCGACAATGGTTGTTCAACAGTAAAAAGTTTGGCAAAAACAGAAATCGTATAAAGAAGTTATGGATTTCTAACAAACTTTTCTTACCTCGACCTTTTTAATAAATAAATAATAAAAATAATTTCAAAAATTGCCGACGAAGTCTAAACGAAAGTTGTAGAGCGTAGTCTTACCTACGCGTGGATATAAAGAACGTCCAAAATGGAGTTCGTATGAATAAGATATGAATTTTTGAAGTTTTCTAAATAATAAAAATATAAATTTAAATCAAATTTCGGTATTATCCGAAGGAGGAGTCACCGGGCCAATCCGAGTTACGCCCAGTGTACTCGAGGCCTAGGCCTCGGATCGTCCACGTCGCCCCCTGTGCGAGGCTATGCCCCATCCCATCCGAGCTCCGAGGCAGTCGAGGATGCGGTCACGCATGACACACGTGTACGCCCAACGTACCGAGGCGGTTCCCAACCCCTATAAAATGGATGCGAGGGTTCCGGGGAAAATGCTCATTTCCTCTCATATTTCTTGCGTTTTTGCCTCGTTTTCCATGCACGTGATATCCCGAAGCCCCGGTTTCCATACTCAAGCCCCGAAGGTCGCTTGTGCTCCCGAGATTTCCGAGAATCCCGAGAAAATCCGCTTTCTCGAGTCAAAAGTTCTACTCGGTTTTCATCTCGCCTTCTTCGATTATTCAGGTGAGTTCATACCCCTATAAACTACGCTTTTAAATGTTTGATAAATGCTTTTTATACAATATTGGGGGGAGGGGGGAAATCCAAGTAAAACACGCGGTTATTATCGTGTATAACTTAACGATTCATTGTATAAACTTTTTATCTAAGTAATCATATGTGATTCATAAACTACTACATGAGTATTCTCGTATGATATATATATACATATATATATATATATATGTGTGTGTGTGTGTGTGTGTGCAAATCAAATGCTCCATTTTTACATTAGGTATATGTGATCAGTCAAGTCACTTTACGTGTTATACTTTTACATAATAAGTAAGCATTACACTAGGGTTTACTATACGAACGAAACAAACACTTTGAAAAACTATAATAGGTATAGTTTACGAGAAAATCAGGAACATTTACACACTAGAAACACTACATCAAAGAGATATTCTCATATACAAGAACAAATGGACATTTTCATACGTAATTCTGTTTTATACTAAATTTTGTGAGACATTTCACGTACTTTCGAGTATGAATTTTAAGTCTTGTATTATATACCATAATCCCTTGTTTGGGGAGCGTGATACTTGTGTATAGATTTATACGGGAATTACAATCCCGCACCTAAGTTGTTAGCTACAACTAGGCCGGCAGGCCTGGGGTGACAAACGTCATAACTTTCCAACGCTTGAAGAACGTTGGTATAGGCATTCTGGTCAAATAGTAGGGTTATAAAACTCACATGGAGTATTAAAAACACATTGATTTATGGGGTTTTAAAAAGCCTTAACGATTTACACATAAAACTACTATTTTAGGCATGAATAGCACTATTGCAATTACAGTTTTGGAACAATCAAACTCCCATCTACTATAGTAGAAAATATAGGATTTTATTGGAACATTTAACAAGAAAAAACCATTTTCATTCTTTTTCATATAAACATTGTCACTAAATACTTATGAACTCACCAGCTTAAATGCTGACATACTCTTTCTAAACCACTTGTATTTCTCAAGGATTCAGTAATACAGGTAAAACTACAGCTTTTGAAGAATGGACGCTATGACGTTAGTTTAATTTCCTTTTAAACATCATATTGTAATTTTCTTTTGAAACAAGTACCTTTAATAAATGTAAACTTTTAAATTATATATGTGATGGTTGTATTGCTTTCTTTACTATGTATTCAATTATTACGATACTACATGAAGTCATCCGCCCTCGAACGATTCCGCCGTTCTGGTTTGGGGGTGTGACAGATTGGTATCAGAGCATTGTTTATAGTGAACTAAGTATATTGAACCACATAAGATATACAAACTATAAATGCATAAGGGACTAAAACTCTCTGACAAAACGTTTTTACACCTAAGGCCTCGTTTCATTTAATTTAGATTATTTGGGTCGTAAAAATACAAATACATGCTTACAACGATATATCTTCATGGTTAAAACTATACAAGAAGTATTGATACGAGTTGGACACTACGATTAGCTCTCAATATATGTAATCGAATTCGGGACGAATATAGCCTGATCAACTATATTTATCCGAGATTAGACTAACATATGTCGAGGAAGGGTCGTAGTGAGCAACAAGTCAAAACTTACCAAAAATAAACACCAGTATCAAACATATAAATTTAAATACTATAGGAGTATTTGGTACATGAAATAGTTTAATCGACATGTTTAGTTTTACATGTTTCATAATTTATTCAATTCCTATAACCGTATTCATGTATAGACTCAATGGCTGGATTTCATCACTCCGGCGACCCCTACTACCCCAACCAAGGTAAAGGGGGATGGATCGAAGAAGATCCCAAAAAGGATGAAGAACCCATCGAGTTGGAGGGAGGGGATGACTTTGGGACAGACTCAGAACCATAAGTAGTCGACCCTCCAACCGCTCAACCTCCCGCTATTAGGAGGAACTTCCAGGGAGCGACTCCCGTTTGGGGAAGTCACCTCCACTATTGGAGCCAGTAACAAGCGATACGTCCTCCCTACGGCATGTGTCGAGACTTCTACGATGTCCGCTGCAGAGGTTTTTCCGATCGAGCACTTCCAGTCATGGTGGGCAAGCTAGCCAACCAGTCCTATCAATTCGGGGTTCAAGCTAGCCGGATTCGTGAGGTCAACGTGGAAGTACAGGTTCACACTTCCGACATCCGTAGGCTGGACAGAGCACATGATAATGCCCAACTCCAAACGACGCATTCCAAGCACAAATGATTGCAGCCCTCTCCGAGATGAGGGAACAACATGCCGCCTTCGATAGGCGTCTTATGGAAGCAAAGCAATCGGATGCAGAGTCAAGCTCCAAGCTCAACCTACGTCGCAAGTAGTGCTTGCCGAATCCCAAAATTTTGATATAGAATAGGACCATCGGATAAAAGTCTTACCCTCTTTAACTTCTTGTAATCGGTGACCTTTAGAAAGGTCACAATTTTCTAAATTCGGATGTAACACAACCATATGTTTAATATATATAGGACATACCTCTTTTGTGTGTTAATTCTATGCATTTCATTCGAGTTCATAAGTTTGTTTATTGTTATTCAAACTCCATTGGTAAATCAAACTCAAAACCCTGTGTTGGTCAAACCAAATTCTCGAACTATTAAAGATAGTTAACTCATTATCATTCAACTCTCAACCACCAAAACTTATAATCTTTTATTTTTATTTCTTCGCAGCGCGATGCCTCCTCGTCCAAACCTAAGACCCAGGCCGGGAACGATACCTCCACCACCACCGCCTCCAACAATGGAAAATGCCGCTTTGATAGCTGCTATAACGGCTGCAGTAACAGCGGCAATGGCCCAAATGAGTAACAATGGTTCTGGTGGGGGAGTGAATAGTTCTACGAATGGCCAACGCCCAGGTCGTTCAGGGGATTGTACGTACAAGGATTTCATGAATAGCAAACCCATTACTTTTAATGGGACTGGAGGGATAATGGCTCTATCACAGTGGATAGAGAAAACTGAAGCAGTTTTCGAGAGTTGTTCTTGTTCGGAAGGGAACAAAGTGAAGTTCGCTGCCTGTACTTTCTCTGAGAGAGCTCTGACATGGTGGAATGGTCATGTCAAGTCACTAACGCTAGCAGTGGCCAACTCTATGGGCTGGGAGAACCTAAAACAAATCTTACTGCAGGAGTACTGTCCTTGGGGCGAATTGCAAAAGCTTGAACAGGAACTTTGGGGCCTTACCATGGTAGGCTCAGATATCACGACCTATGCCAACAGGTTCAGTGATTTGGCAATCCTTTGCCCAGGAATAGTTGCTCTAGAGAGCAAGAAGATCAAAAGGTACATCTGGGGACTATCACCCCAAATTCGAGGAAGTGTTCTAGCTTCCAAACCAATCACCTTCGATAGCGCCAAACAGTTGGCACAAGCTCTCGTAGACCATGGGGTCTGCCAAAACTTCATAACTACCACTTCGGAACAACCAAGAGGAAGCAACAAAAACAACGACAACACCAACAACAACAACAAGAAGAGGTTCTGGAACAAAAGGAAGAGTCAACCTTCACGGGAACCTTCCAAGAAACAACAGATTGTGGCAGTCCATGCAGCTGGTGCCCCCATTGCTGCTCAAACTACCACTACACCAGCAAAGCCATATGCTGGGAACCTACCAAAGTGCAGCAAATGTAATTTCCATCACAACGGAAATTGTCGGGAGATGCACTGCAACAACTGCAACAAGAAGGGGCACACTGCCCGTTTCTGTAGAGCACCAGCACAACCGATCATCCAAGTCCAAGGAGCCGGTGTAGGCCAGGCATGTTATGGATGCGGTGAGGCTGGACACTATAAGAGGGAATGCCCTAAGGCAAGGAATGTTGGCGGCCTAGGAAGAGTGCTGGCAATAGGGGAGAACGAAGCAATAACTGATCCCACGGTGGTTACGGGTACGTTTCTCCTCAATAGCGTTTATGCATGCATACTCTTTGATTGTGGTGCGGAGAGGAGTTTCGTGAGTCATAAATTCAAGCATATACTAAAACAGAACCCTAAAACACTCAATAAGATATTCACAGTAGAAATGGCAAACGGTAGAACAGAAAGCACGAATGATATGTACATAGGTTGCACACTAACTCTAAACGAACATTCATTTAAAATTGATCTAATGTCGATCACTATAAAGAGCTTTGATGTCATCATCGGTATGGATTGGTTAAGCCTACACCATGCCGATATACTTTGTCACGAAAGGGCCGTTCGCCTGAATCTGCCAAACGGTGAAACTCTTGTCATTTATGGTGACAAACCCAATACCAACTTACAAATCATCTCTTGCGTCAAAGCCCAGAAACACCTACGTAAGGAGTGTTATGCCTTCTTCGCCCACGTGGTAGATAGGGAAAAAGAAACGAAGAGCCTCAAAGACATTCCAGATGTCTGCGATTTTCTCGATATCTTCCCTGAAGATCTCCCAGGAGTTCCATCGGAACTTCAAGTCGAGTTTAGAATCGACTTAATCCTCGGAGCTACACCAGTTGCTAAGTCGCCGTACCATCTAGCACCGGCAGAGATGCAGGAGTTATCCAGCCAACTAAATGAACTACTCATCAAAGGGTTCATCAGGCCGAGCTTCTCACCTTGGGGAGCACCAGTCTTATTCGTAAAGAAGAAGGATGGATCTTTCCGTATGTGCATCGACTACCGAGAACTTAACAAGCTCACTATCAAGAACCGATACCCACTACCACGCATTGACGACTTGTTCGACCAACTCCAAGGAGCGAGTTATTTCTCAAAGATCAACTTAAGATCCGGGTACCACCAACTACGAGTCTTGGAAGGAGATGTTCCCAAAACAGCTTTTCGAACTCGTTATGGTCACTACGAGTTTGTAGTGATGCCCTTTGGATTAACCAACGCACCAGCGATGTTCATGGACTTAATGAACCGGGTGTGTCGTTCGTCTCTAGACAAGTTTGTGATCGTATTCATAGATAACATACTCATTTATTCGAAGACTAAAGAGGATCACGGTTAACACCTCCGACAAGACTTGGAAATGCTAAGAAAAGAGAAGCTATACGCAAAATTCTCCAAGTGCTAATTTTGGATTCGGAAGGTAGACTTCCTAGGTCACGTGGTTAGCAAAGACAAAATACACATGGACCCTTCCAAAATCAAAGCAATCGAGAACTGGTCAGCTCCAAGAACCCCAATGGAAATTCGACAATTCTTGGGCCTTGCTGGCTACTACCGAAGGTTTATACAGAACTTCTCGAAGATTGCGAAACCACTTACCACCCTGACCAAAAAGGGTGTTACTTTCAATTGGGAAGAAAGACAAGACGCTGCATTCCAAACACTGAAGCAAGCACTGTGGAGCGCACCTATATTGTCCTTGCCAGAAGGAACAGAAGACTTCGTGGTCTACTGTGATGCATCTAATCAAGGTCTTGGATGCGTACTAATGCAACAAGGTAAGGTCATCGCTTACACCTCAAGACAACTCAAGACGCACGAAGTCAACTACACTACCCATGATCTTGAACTAGGAGCAGTTGTTTTCGCGCTAAAAATCTGGAGACACTATCTTTATGGCACGAAATGCATGATCTTCACCGATCACAAGAGCCTTCAGCACATCCTTAACCAGATAGAACTCAACATGAGGCAGAGACGATGGGTTGAACTACTGAATGACTACGAATGCGAGATTATCACCCAGGAAAAGCGAATGTAGTAGCTGATGCCCTTAGTAGGAAAGAATACTCAGGTCGCCGAGTGAAATCCTTAACCATGACGATCCATTCACATCTGTCCACACAAATCAACGAAGCTCGGGGAGAGGCCTTGAAAACAGAGAACGTGGCAGGTGAAGCCCTAAGAGGAATGGAAAAAAAATCTTGAAGTCAAGGGTGACGGAGTTCATTACTTCATGGATTGGATCTGGACACCGAAGTTTGGTGGAATCAGAGACGTGGTCATGAACGAGGCTGATAAGACCCGATACTCCGTGCATCCAGGTTCGGACAAGATGTATTTGGACCTCAAGAAATGGTTTTGGTGGCCGAACATGAAAGCAGAGATCGCTACCTATGTGAGCAAGTGTCTGACTTGCGCTAAGGTCAAGGTAGAGTACCAGAAGCCATCGGGATTGCTGCAACAACCCGAAATACCTGAGTGGAAGTGGGAAAGGATAACGATGGACATAACCAAATTACCCAAGACAGCAGGTGGGTTAGACACCATCTGGGTAATTTTCGATAGGTTAACAAAATCCGCACACTTCCTACCCATAAAGGAAACCGATAAGATGGAGAAGCTAACTCGAACTTACATCCGAGAGATCGTACGACTGCATGGTGTACCAATATCCATTATCTCCGACAGAGATAGTAGGTTCACCTCGCGGTTCTGGCAATCGTTACAAAAATCTCTAGGAACGAGGCTCGTCATGAGTACTGCTTACCATCCACAAACCGACGGTCAAAGTGAGAGGACCATACAAACCTTGGAAGATATGCTAAGAGCTTGTGTAATCGATTTTGGTAAAGAGTGGGATACCCATTTACCACTAGTCGAATTTTCATACAACAATAGTTATTAATCCAACATTAAAGTTGCTCCATTTGAAGCCCTCTACGGACGGAAGTGCAGATCACCATTGTGCTGGACTGAAGTAGGTGACACACAACTAGCGAAGGGACAAGTACCCGAGAACACTTTTACTGGCCCGGAAATCATAAGAGAGACAACCGAGAAGATTGTACAAATTCGGGAGCGACTAAAAGCTTCAAGAGACAGAAAAAAGAGTTATGCAGACAAAAGACGGAAGCCCTTGGAATTTCAGGTTGGGGACCAAGTGCTATTAAAGGTCTCGCCCTGGAAAGGACTAATATGTTTTGGAAAACGAGGGAAACTAAACCCAAGGTATATCAGACCATTCGAGATCCTTGCAAGGATCGGCCCGGTAGCCCACAAACTTCGTCTGCCGTAGGAACTCAATAACGTACACCCTACCTTTCATGTGTCAAACTTGAAGAAATGTTTGTCCGATGAGACCCTCGTCGTCCCATTAGACGAGATCGAAATCAACGAGAGTCTCCACTTTATAGAAGAACCAATTGAAATCATGGATAGGGAAATTAAAAGAACAAAACAAAGTCGCCGTACCATCTAGCACCGGCAGAGATGCAGGAGTTATCCAACCAACTAAATGAACTACTCATCAAAGGGTTCATCAGGCCGAGCTTCTCACCTTGGGGAGCACCAGTCTTATTCGTAAAGAAGAAGGATGGATCTTTCCATATGTGCATCGACTACCGAGAACTTAACAAGCTCACTATCAAGAACCGATACCCGCTACCACGCATTGACGACTTGTTCGACCAACTCCAAGGAGCGAGTTATTTCTCAAAGATCAACTTAAGATCCAGGTACCACCAACTACGAGTCTTGGAAGGAGATGTTCCCAAAACAGCTTTTCGAACTCGTTATCGTCACTATGAGTTTGTAGTGATGCCCTTTGGATTAACCAACACACCAGCGATGTTCATGGACTTAATGAACCGGGTGTGTCGTTCGTCTCTAGACAAGTTTGTGATCGTATTCATAGATAACATACTCATTTATTCGAAGACTAAAGAGGATCACGGTTAACACCTCCGACAAGACTTGGAAATGCTAAGAAAAGAGAAGCTATACGCAAAATTCTCCAAGTGCTAATTTTGGATTCGGAAGGTAGACTTCCTAGGTCACATGGTTAGCAAAGACAAAATACACATGGACCCTTCCAAAATCAAAGCAATCGAGAACTGGTCAGCTCCAAGAACCCCAATGGAAATTCGACAATTCTTGGGCCTTGCTGGCTACTACCGAAGGTTTATACAGAACTTCTCGAAGATTGCGAAACCACTTACCACCCTGACCAAAAAGGGTGTTACTTTCAATTGGGAAGAAAGACAAGACGCTGCATTCCAAACACTGAAGCAAGCACTGTGGAGTGCACCTATATTGTCCTTGCCAGAAGGAACAAAAGACTTCGTGGTCTACTGTGATGCATCTAATCAAGGTCTTGGATGCGTACTAATGCAACAAGGTAAGGTCATCGCTTACACCTCAAGACAACTCAAGACGCACGAAGTCAACTACACTACCCACGATCTTGAACTAGGAGCAGTTGTTTTCGCGCTAAAAATCTGGAGACACTATCTTTATGGCACGAAATGCATGATCTTCACCGATCACAAGAGCCTTCAGCACATCCTTAACCAGATAGAACTCAACATGAGGCAGAGACGATGGGTTGAACTACTGAATGACTACGAATGCGAGATTATCACCCAGGAAAAGCGAATGTAGTAGCTGATGCCCTTAGTAGGAAAGAATACTCATGTCGCCGAGTGAAATCCTTAACCATGACGATCCATTCACATCTGTCCACACAAATCAACGAAGCTCGGGGAGAGGCCTTGAAAACAGAGAACGTGGCAGGTGAAGCCCTAAGAGGAATGGAAAAAAAATCTTGAAGCCAAGGGTGACGGAGTTCATTACTTCATGGATTGGATCTGGACACCGAAGTTTGGTGGAATCAGAGACGTGGTCATGAACGAGGCTGATAAGACCCGATACTCCGTGCATCCAGGTTCGGACAAGATGTATTTGGACCTCAAGAAATGGTTTTGGTGGCCGAACATGAAAGCAGAGATCGCTACCTATGTGAGCAAGTGTCTGACTTGCGCTAAGGTCAAGGTAGAGTACCAGAGGCCATCGGGATTGCTGCAACAACCCGAAATACCTGAGTGGAAGTGGGAAAGGATAACGATGGACATAACCAAATTATCCAAGACAGCAGGTGGGTTAGACACCATCTGGGTAATTTTCGATAGGTTAACAAAATCCGCACACTTCCTACCCATAAAGGAAACCGATAAGATGGAGAAGCTAACTCGAACTTACATCCGAGAGATCGTACGACTGCATGGTGTACCAATATCCATTATCTCCGACAGAGATAGTAGGTTCACCTCGCGGTTCTGGCAATCGTTACAAAAATCTCTAGGAACGAGGCTCGTCATGAGTACTGCTTACCATCCACAAACCGACGGTCAAAGTGAGAGGACCATACAAACCTTGGAAGATATGCTAAGAGCTTGTGTAATCGATTTTGGTAAAGAGTGGGATACCCATTTACCACTAGTCGAATTTTCATACAACAATAGTTATTAATCCAACATTAAAGTTGCTCCATTTGAAGCCCTCTACGGACGGAAGTGCAGATCACCATTGTGCTGGACTGAAGTAGGTGACACACAACTAGCGAAGGGACAAGTACCCGAGAACACTTTTACTGGCCCGGAAATCATAAGAGAGACAACCGAGAAGATTGTACAAATTCGGGAGCGACTAAAAGCTTCAAGAGACAGAAAAAAGAGTTATGCAGACAAAAGACGGAAGCCCTTGGAATTTCAGGTTGGGGACCAAGTGCTATTAAAGGTCTCGCCCTGGAAAGGACTAATATGTTTTGGAAAACGAGGGAAACTAAACCCAAGGTATATCAGACCATTCGAGATCCTTGCAAGGATCGGCCCGGTAGCCCACAAACTTCGTCTGCCGTAGGAACTCAATAACGTACACCCTACCTTTCATGTGTCAAACTTGAAGAAATGTTTGTCCGATGAGACCCTCGTCGTCCCATTAGACGAGATCGAAATCAACGAGAGTCTCCACTTTATAGAAGAACCAATTGAAATCATGGATAGGGAAATTAAAAGAACAAAACAAAGTCGCATACCCATCGTGAAGGTCCGCTGGAATGCAAAGCGAGGACCTGAATACACCTGGGAACGCGAAGATCAGATGAAACACAAGTACCCACATCTTTTTCCCTAATCCACAAGTGTTTTGTTTACATTAAATTTTAGGAAGAAATTCCCTCTAACGGGGGGATGATGTGACAACCTGATATTTTGATTCTATGTAATGATTTAAAAAGCCAAGTATTGTAACCACTTGCGAAAATAATGAAATTAAAATTGAAAATAGAAATGTACAAAAGTCTCTATTTGGTTACCTACTATGTTAAATATCATTAAACCGTGATCGTACATAAAAAGAACGTCCAAATCTGACTTCGTATAAGGAAGTTATGATTTTTCCATGTTCGGCATAGCGATAAACAGCTAAAAACTTGAAAACCGAGATCGAGCGAATTTTGGCCGGAATGACCTAAATGAGAATCGAAGGTCTCGACAATGGTTGCTCAACAGTAAAAAAGTCTGGCAAAAACAGACATCGGATAAACAAGTTATGGATTTCTAACAAACTTTTCTTACCTCGACCTTTTAATAAATATATAATAAAAATAATTTCAAATTTGCCGACAGAGTCTAAACGAAAGTTGTAGAGCGTAGTCTCACCTACGTGTGGATATAAATAACGTCGAAAATTGAGTACGTATGAAGAAGATATGAATTTTTGAAGTTTTCTAAATAATAAAAATATAAATTTAAATCAAATTTCGGTATTAACCGAAGGAGGAGTCACCGGGCCAATCCGACTTACGCCCAGCGTACTCGTGGCCTAGGCCTCGGATCGTCCACGTCGCCCCCTATGGAAGGCTATGCCCTGTTCCATCCGAGCTCTGAGGCATTCAAGGATGCGGTCACGCATGACGCACGCGTACGCCCAGCGTACCGAGGCGGTTCCCAGCCCCTATATAAGGGATGCGAGGGTTCCATGGAAAATGCTCATTTCCTCTCATCTTTCTTGCGTTTTCGCCTCGTTTTCCGTGCACGTGATATCCCGAATCCTCGGTTTCCATACTCAAGCCCCGAAGGTCGCTTGTGCTCCCGAGATGTCCGAGAATCCCGAGAAAATCCGCTTTCTCGAGTCAAAAGTTCTGCTCGGTTTTCATCTCGCTTTCTTCAATCTTTCAGGTGAGTTCATAGCCCAATAAACTACGCTTTTAAATGTTTGATAAATGCTTTTTATACAATATTGGGGGGGAATTCAAGTAAAACACACGGTTATTATCGTGTATAACTTAGCGATTCACTGTATAAACTTTTTATCTAAGTAATCATATGTGATTCATAAACTACTACATGAGTATTCTCGTATGATATATATATATATATATATATATATATATGCAAATCAAATGCTTCATTTTTACATAAGGTATATGTGATCAGTCAAGTCACTTTACGTGTTATACTTTACATAATGAGTAAGCATTACACTAGGGTTTACTATACGAACAAAACGCACACGTTGAAAAACTATAATAGGTATAGTTTACGAGAAAATCAGGAACATTTACACACTAGAAACACTACATCAAAGAGATATTCTCATATACAAGAACAAATGGACATTTTCATACGTAATTTTGTTTTATACTCAATTTTGTGAGACATTTCATGTACTTTCGAGTATGCATTTTAAGTCCTGTATTATATACCATAATCCCTTGTATGGGGAGTGTGATACTTGTGTATAGATCTATACGGGATTGACAATCCCGCACCTAAGTTGTTATCTACAACAAGGCCGACAGGCCTGGGGTGACAAACGTCATAACTTTCCAACGCTTGAAGAACGTTGTTATAGGCATCCTGGTCAGATAGTAAGGTTATAAAACTCACATGGAGTATTAAAAACACATTGATTTATGGGGTTTTTCAAATGCCTTAACGATTTACACATAAAACTACTATTTTAGGCATGAATAGAACTATTGCAATTACAGTTTTGGAACAATCAAACTACCATCTACTATAGTAGAAAATATAGGATTTTATTGGAACATTTAACAAGAAAAAACCATTTTCATTCTTTTTCATATAAACATTGTCACTAAATACTTATGAACTCACCAGCTTAAATGCTGACATACTCTTTCTAAACCACTTGTATTTCTCAAGGATTCAGTAATACAGGTAAAACTACAGCTTTTGAAGAATGGACGCTATGACGTTAGTTTAATTTCCTTTTAAACATCATATTGTAATTTTCTTTTGAAACAAGTACCTTTAAATATTGTAAACTTTTAAATTATATATGTGATGGTTGTATTGCTTTCTTTACTATGTATTTAATTATTATGCTACTACATGAATTCATCCGCCCTCGAACAATTCCGCCGTTCTGGTTTGGGGGTGTGACAAAAACCATACAACACAGGTGGAAAACTAACTCTACTGGAACGTCTAAGAAGTAAGGACTCTCCAACCGGTTCAACCGGAGTTTCCTCCTCAGGTTGAGTGCTAGTGTCAGAGGTTCCTTCATCGTTCGTCTCTTGAAGCTCTTCAAGATCAATTTACCTCCCACTGTCCCCTTGGCTAATGAGTTCTCTCTCTCGAAAAATCCCTCTCCTCGCAACAAACACAACATTGTCACTCGGTCTATAGAAGAGATATCAAAGGACTTTTGCGGATAACTGACGAAAACACACCTCTCACTACAAGGTTCGAGCTTGTTGTAAGTCTCTTGTCTTACTAAAGCCTCGCAACCCCAAAGCTTGATATATGCCAACGAGGAAGCTTTCTCTACCCACATCTCGTGAGGTGTTTTGGCAACCTTCTTTGTAGGGACTAAGTTAAGGATATGGGCGGTAGTCTCTAAGACATACCCCCAGAATGAGATAGGTAGCAAAGCACAACTCATCATGGAACGAACCATGTCTAGCAAGGTTCAATTATGCTTCTCAGCCACACCATTCAACTTCGGTGTCCTAGGTGGCGTCAATTACAAAACAATTCTGCATTCCTTGAGGTAATCCTGGATTTCAAGACTAAGGCACTATCCACCTCGATCGGATCGAAGCATCTTGATTTTCCTGCCCAACTAATTCTCCACTTCCTGCTTAAACTCTTTGAACTTTTCAAAGGTTTTTGGCTTGTGCTTAATTAAGTAGATATACCCATATCTGCAATAATCATCGGTGAAAGTCACATAGAAGCGGATCACATCCCTTGTGGTGGATCTAAAGGGACCACATACATCGGTGTGTATGAGATCCAATAAACCCTCACCCCATTCACAAGAACCAGTGAAGGGTGAGTTAGTCATCTTTCCAAGTAAACAAGACTCGAACACGTCATCGTCCCTGAGGTCGAATGATTCCAACACTCCATTCTTTTGGAGTTGGGCTATGTGTTTCTTGTTGACATGTCCAAGATGGAAAATGCCACAAGCATGATTTATCCAAACTATTGGAAGAATTGATACACCACACATCATTTCCTAAATTGTCTACAACCATCACAGTTTCATATATTCCATTACAAGGCAATGCTTCAAAATAGAAAATACCATTAAGATAAGCATTAATAGAACCCTTTTCATTATCAAATGAATATCTAAATCTTTGTCTATACAAACCATGAAAAGAAATGATGTTTCTTTCCATTTCTACTGAATAGCAACAGTTATGCAAATCTAGTCCTAATTCATTACAAAGCACTAAAGAGTAAACTCCAATCTTGGTGACAGGCGACGCTCTTCTGTTCCCCATGATCAAGTTTATCTTCCCATGCTCCACATCCCTATTTCTTCTTAGGCACTGTAGATCAGAACAAATGTGAAAACCACACCCTGTATCAAGAACCCAAGAAATAGCATGTGATGAATCATTAGATTGAATAGTGTAAATACCTACGAAGCATAGATTGATCTTCCCATCCTTGATATCTTGCAGATACTTCGGGCAGCTTTGTTTCGAATGCCCTTTGTCGTGGCAGTGATAGCACTCTGTATCCTTTAGGTTGGAGGTGGGTGCAGCGGGACCATCCTTGGTTCCACTAGAAGAGGTGTCATCATGGGACTTTCCCTTATGGTGACTCTTTGAAGGAGCCTTCCTTTTCTTGCCCTTCCCCTGCCTAAGAGCCAAGACCATGGCAATAGTAGGAGTAGGAGTTTGTGCAATGGATTTGTCTTTGAGGTTGCTCTCAACAGTCCTCAACATCCCTTGAAGTGTACTCAACATGACCTCCTCTTTGTTCATGTGGTAGGTCATGCGAAACTTGTTGAAGCAGGGTGGCAGTGAATGAAGAATGATGTCAATTGCCAGCTCTTCGTTGAAGTTAACATTTAACTTCCGCATGCGATAAACATATCTCTACATCTTCTGCAGATAAGCAGTGACAAACTCTTCGTACCTCATCTTGGTCGTGATCATAGAAGTGATGATCTCGTACCTCTCCTGCCTGGCACTCTGGTGGTACCTTTCAAGCAAATCCTGATGCATTTCGTAGGGATAGAAGTCCTCGTAGGACTTTTGGAGTTCAGTAGTCATGGTCGCTAGCATGATGCAATGGACTTTCGTGGCATCACGCTCATGGGCCTCAAAGTCAACAATCTCTTTGGGACTAGCAGTGTTCATATCCACCTCTTTCAGCTCCTTGTCGAGGACATACTCCTTGTCCTCGTAACAGGTGACCATCCTTATAATGTGGATCCAATCGTTAAAATTGTTTCCGTCAAAGATCACCCTCCCACACAAATTCATGAGTGAGAATGATTCGGAGGTGTTTGAGTCTGAAGCATTCTTGTTTGAGAAATTAAAGCTAGGATCCAACAACATTATTTTCAAATTAGAAGAGGGATGTCGTAATCTAAACAACAAATAACTTGAAGGTAAGTGAATGACGATTCACTAATTTCCATCATGAAAAACAAAAGCAATTAAGTTTTAAATGTATTGAAAACTCCTAGATCTTTTGAGATTTATTCAACTTTTCAATGACATGTGTAAATCTCGATATGCCCCTCAAGTTTGTGACTGGGATATCGATGATCACCAACAAGGTGTGAATAACCATGGAAATATACATGGTGCCCTCAATGTTACAATCACCTAATCGATGTGCCGGTTAGCCACACACGTTCCATTGATCTATAACAAACATTAGGTCACCCTTTTCCACCTTTGCTAAGACCCAAATTAGTGTGTCGGTTAGCCACACATGCTCCGCTAACGTCTCGGCAAGGGTACAAAGTGTAATTTCATGGAATAGCATCAAATTCACATTTTGCCTAAAGTAACTAAGATTGGGAATTTTATGAAAATATTTAGTTACTTTATTAATCATTATACTTTTAATGAGGAATTAGTTTGCCCTATCCTACGCATTCGGCTAACGACCCTCCACCAATCAAAGAAGCGGTGGGTAAGAGTGGACACCCATTAAACGACTATTTTATAGGCCATAACCTTATACCCCCCCCCCCCTTATGGATCGGTTTCGTGAATGAGGCCTACTAACAGTAAGACTAGCTTAATCTTATACATATATATAATTATTAGTCTTATAATATTATAATAGTATAAGAGTGTATTTTAAACATTTCAAAATACTAGGGTTTTAATCAAATTTAAAATTTCTGAAAATTAAAACCTTTTAATTTAAAATTTTAAATATTAAAACTTTGATTTAATAATTATCCCAAAATTAAACAATTAATTAGAATTATTAAATCTTGGGGGATTATCTATTAAATAAAAGAATTAATTTAACCTAATCCCTTAATCCCCTAAATACAAAAATTTAGGATGGGATAAATCAAAAAATCTTTAATTACCATATTAAACAATTAAAGGGATAATTACAAGATATGACATTATTCAAATCACTAAAATTTAGGAATCTTATCTTGGGGAGGAGGCTATTTCGAAAACCCTAGGATTAGATAACCCTAAACTCGAAATCTTGGGGCTAAGGAAAGGGTTTGGCAAACCCTAGAAAAATTTCGAAACCTAAGGTTTAGGAACCCTAATTTCGAAAATCAAGCCCTTAGGGTTTATTTTCCATAAACCCTAATTTGTCATATTCATACTCTTGTATCAAATCTAATTGAAAACAAAACCAAATGCTCTGATACCACTGTTAGGTTTTATACAAACAATCCTATGTGTCCATGTAACCCTAATTGGATCTATGTTTTCACTATTAGAGATACAACTTTATGAATACAAAAAGAAACCTGACATGCTTCTACAATTTTCGAAATTCACATAGAAAAATAGAGGACATACATTTTGTTGTTATGTAGTAATAACAACTTGTTTCTTGAATCTCCTTAGCTTTGAAAGCCAGTACCACAAGTGTAGTACCTCTAATGGCTCACAAACACACTTGAGTGAAAGGATGAATATGAGAGAGAGGATGGAGGGTAACAAAATCGGCTCTGCTAGGGTTTCTCCAAGGGATAGCCGATTTTGAGTGCCTTAGGGTGCTATTTATTTGTTGAAGTCAACTTGGGTTTCAAGGTGGAAACCCTAATTCCTTAGCTTCAGGCCTAAGCAAACCAATGGAACGAACCATGTCTAGCAAGGTTTGATTACACTTCTCAGCCACACCATTCAACTGCGGTGTCCTAGGTGGCGTCAATTGCAAAAAAAAAATCCATATTCCTTGAGGTAATCGTGGAATTCAAGACTAAGGTACTCTCCACCTCGATAGGATCGAAGCATCTTGATTTTTCCTGCCAAGCTGATTCTCTACTTCCTGCTTAAACTCTTTGAACTTTTCTAAGTTTTCTTACTTGTTCTTGATTAAGTAGATATACCCATATCTACTATAATCGTTGGTGAAAGTCATATTGAAGCAGATCACATCTCTTGTGGTGGATTTAAACGGCCCACACACATCGGTGTGTATGAGATCCAATAAACCATAACCCCTTCCACAAGTACCAGTGAAGGGTGACTTGGTCATCTTTCCAAGCAAACAAGACTCGCACACATCATCTTCCCTAAGGTTGAATGACTCCAACACTCCATCCTTTTGGAGTTGGGCTATGCGTTTTTTTTTTGACAAGTCCTAGAAGACAAGGCCACAAGCATGCTTTATCCAAACTATTGGAAGAATCGATACACAACACATCATTTCCTAAGTTGTCTACAACCATCATAGTTTCATATATTCCATTACAAAGAAGGGCTTCAAAATAGAAAACACCATTAAGATAAGTATTAATAGAACCCTTTACATTATCAAATGAATATCTAAATCCTTGTCTATACAAACCATGAAAGGAAATAATGTTTCTTGCCATTTCAGGAGAATAGAAACAATTATTCAAATCTAGTCCTAATCCATTACTAAGCACTAAAGAGTAAACTCCAATCTTGGTGACAGGCGGCACTCTTCTGTTCCCCATAATCAAGTTTATCTTCCCATGCTCCACATCCCTATTTCTTCTTAGGCCCTGCAAATCAAAACAAATGTAAAAACCACACCTTGTATCAAGAACCCAAGAAATAGCAGGTGATGAATCATTAGATTGAATAGTGTGAATACCTGCGAAGGACGGCTTGATCTTTCCATCCTTGATATCTTGCAGATATTTCAGGCAGCTTTATTTCCAATGCCCCTTCTCATGGTAGTAGTAGCACTCTGCAACCTTTGGGTTGGAGGTGGGTCCATTATAACCAGCCTTGGTTCAAATAGAAGAGGTGCCATCATGGGACTTTCCCTTATGGTGGCTAATGGATGGAGCCTTCCTCTTCTTACCCTTTCCTTTCCCAATAGCCAAGACGGGGCAGCAGTATGAGTAGGAGTTTGTGCAACAGACTTGTCCTTGAGGTTGCTCTCAACAGTCCTCAACAGACCTTAAAGCTTGCTCAACATAACCTCCTCTTTGTTCATGTGGTAGGTCATGTGACACTAGTTGTACCAGGGTGGCAGTGAATGAAGGATGATGTCAATCACCAGCTCTTCATCGAATTTAATATTTAACTTCAGCAGGCGGTCAACATAACTCTGCATCTTCTGCAGATAAGTAGTGACAGACTCTGCGTCTCTCATCTTGGTCGTGATCATCGAAGTGATGATCTCGTACCTCTCCTGCCTCGCACTTTGGTGATACCTTTAAACCAAGTCCTAATGCATTTCGTAGGGATATAAGTCCTCGTAGGATTTTCGGAGTTCAACAATCATGGTCGCTAGCATGATGTAATGGACTTTCATAAAATCATGCTCACAGACCTCGAAGGAAGCGATCTCTTCGGGAGTAGCAGTGTTTATGTACACCTCTTTCAACTCCTTGTCGAGGACATATTCCTTGTCCTTGTAGCGGGTGACTATCCTTATGTTTTGGATCCAATCGTTAAAATTGTTTCCGTCAAAGATCACTCCCCCATACAAATTCATGAGTGAGAATGAGCCGGAGGTATTTGAGCTTGAATCATTGTGGTTTGAGTTCGACATCCAAAAAAGAAAAGAGACAATGTTTGATTAGATAAGAATCCCCAATTAAACACGCAAATGAGAAATTAAGACTAGGAACCAACAACATTATTTGCAATTTAGAAGAGGGATGTCGTAATCTAAACAACAAATAATTTGAAGGTAAGTAAATCACGATTCACTAATTTCCACCATGAAAAATGAAAGAGAATTAAGTTTTAAATGTATTGAAAACTCCTAGTTCTTTTGAGATTCATTGAACTTTTCAATGACATGTTAAAATCTCGAGATGCCCCTCAAGTTTGTGACTGGGATGTCGATGATCACAAATAGGGTGTGAATAACCATGCAAATATACATAGTGCCCTCAATGTTATAGTCACCTAATCGACGTGCCAGTTAACCACACACGCTCCATCGATCTATGACAAATAATGAGTCACCCTTTGCCACCTTTGCTTAGAGCCAAATTAGTGTGCAGGTTAACCACACACGCTCCACTAACGTCTTAGCAAGGGTACAAAGTGTAATTTCATGGAATAACATCAAATTCACATTTTGCCTAAACTAACTAAGGTTGGGAATTTTATAAAAACATTTAGTTACTTTGTAATTCATTATACTTGTAATGAGGAAAGGGTTGCCCTATCCTACCCGTTCGGCTAACGACCCTCAACCAATCAAGGAAGCGGTAGGTGAGAGTGGACACGCATTAAACAAACATTTTATAGGCCATAACCTTATACCCACCTTATAGATCAGCTTCGTGAATGAGGCCTACTAACGGTAAGACTAGCATTTAGGTTATACATATATAATAACTATTCTTATAATATTATAATAGTATAGGGTGAATTCTAAACTTATGAAATTGTAGGGTTTGGAATTTAATAATTTCAAAATTAAACTTTTAATCCAAAAAATTAAATTCCAAAACTTGAGGGAAAGTTTTGAAACATTTCAAAACTATCTAGATCAAAATTCAAATAAATAATTAAACAATTAATTATGGTGATTATCTAATTTTGACCTACTCCAATTTCATGCAACATAATTACCAAATAATCCAAATAATTAACATTTATCATATAAGGAAGTAATTATTCAATTAATTTGAAATTATCTTTTATTTTGGCTAGGATCATCATACAATATCAATAAAATATGTCTTGTTTATTAATAAAAAACGACATGGTAATTATCTCATAGCAAAACAGGCATGAAATCTCGAAATACCCTCTGTCTGACAGCCCGACTCACTAAGTCCCCATATGGACTCGTCGAGTTCATCCTACTCGGCGAGCACACTTTGGGACTCGACGAGTCTGTCAAGCAGATAACCAAAAAAACCAATTTTTCAAGCATGAATGAAACACAAAGCATCAAATACAACGGAAACCAACCAAGCTCTGATACCAATGATGGGTTTTATACAAAAGAACAATCCTATATGCTAATACAAAACCCTAAATGCTTGGATCTAGGTTTCTCTATTGTACATGCAATTCATCCATGACTTGAAACCCTAATATAGCATACTATAAAAAATGATATCTACAATATAACAAGTTTAGATGATACCTTTCAATAGTTGCGAGAATCCTTTGATCTTCAAGAAGCTTAGTGTCACAAGTGTAACACCTCTAATGGCTTACAAACACCACAAGCAAGAGGATGATGTTCAGGAGAGAGGACTGAGAAGCAAAAGTCGGCTCCAAGCTTTCAAGGGATCAAGTGGCCGATTTTGCTAGCCCTAGGGGTCTTTATATACTTGAGCTTCTAGGGTTTTAGTCAAAACTCTAATTAGATGACTTAGGCCCTAAGCAACTTGAGAACCTTCTGGAATAAGGCCTCATTGGACGAATTTAAGATGGAATTCACCTTAATTTCGTCCATGATCTAATCCATAAGGATTCTCAGCGCAAAATCAACTATCATACAATTGACAGTTCCAATCCCCTTTAATTAATTAATCTCTTTTAGCTACAAAATTAGTTCTTAATTAATTCTTGACTAATATTAATTAAACTATATGATTTCTCCTTTAATATATTATTCATATATTAATAAGCCATAATAACCTCTCTCTCCATATATCATCATGTCAAGTTGCTTTAGTGAAGGCAACCCAAAATTACCATACACAACCGGGTCAATTACTTACCAAATATAGTTATGGGCTTAGACACTAATCCAACACAAACAACTTTTACTGTTTTCAATAAGATTAACAAGCTTATACATCAAAACGAAACAAAAGAGAACGAACCCCAAAAATTGAGCTACATCCTACAAGGTTTTTTTATATGCTTTTAAGGTAAGTATATGATGATAATTTTATTATTCTTTTTTTTTGTTTGCTAACTCTAACTATTTTTATTTATTTTTTGGTAACATTTAGATATGGATTCTTGAGACTTTTCCAGTGAGCAGTTTGTTTGATACCGACAACATAATATGATCCTTTGGGCCCTTGCATGGTCAAAACTGAGGCTGTTACAAAAGACTCTATGTAACCAGTTTTTACAAATCGATGATGTATGGTTACTTTATTATTTAAATATTTATTTGTTTTATATTTTTTTTGTTTATTTACAATTTTATAAATTTGTTTTTAGGGTAAAAACTCGTACCGAAGTTGGAGTCGACAGATGATGAGATTCGTGCTAAATTGTGGATTGTTAGCTCGGCTTGGATTGATCGCCATGATTTTCCCAACATTGAAGTTCACAAAGCACCCCCAAAAACCGATTGCCATGATTTTCCCAACATTGGTTTATAGCTTTACATTCCAATCAATATACCACATGCTTATCGGTTTCTGGGTGCTTTGAATTTGAAAACATTCCAAATGACTATATGTGATAGTCATCGGAAGGAAGACTACTGTTCAAAAAATGAGGATTGGTTTATAGGTATAAGAGTTCGCATCCACAAACTACTAGTAGGAGCCTGCCAAACCAATTGAGTTAATCCCACTCGAGAGCTTCAAGATGGCCCTCGAAAAATCCCCAATCATACCACAACACATTGGCAGCAGAGGGGATTGTGGTATGTTTTTGTGCTGGTGCTTGGAGGTGTTGATCACCGATAAATTGATTTCTATAGAAGGTAAAACCATCGGGCCATGGGCTATGGTTATAGAAAACGACTAGCAGAAATATTTTAGGGTGCAAGGACAAAGATAATTTGAACTTTGTATTTGTAATGTGACCTACAGGCACATCATTTATTTAGTTTATGTATTTGTTAGTTGTTTGTTAATTTTAATTGCATTTTATATTTTGCAAAACCAAAAATTATACATTTTTTGTGTAACACACATAAAAATCAAGCCAATTTAAAACTTTTTCAAACATTCAAAAGCCATTAGTTATTACAAAATGTTTTCAAAATAGTTTAATATCAGAGTCTCCCAGAAACATAGTCATAAAATGTTAGGAGCTGTACGATCACGCCTTTGCCTTCCCGCGATCATCTCAGGTACTTGCAACCAAAACTGAAACTGTAAGCCCAAAGCTTAGTGAGCTCCCCAAAAATACTGATACACAACAAATAGCACATATACAAATAACAGCATGTAATGGGTCCGAAACTTTACAGACTAGATTACCCTTGGGCCCACAGTGTGACGGCTTGCCTTCCGGGCCCACAGTTGACAACTGGATTTCCACTGAGCCCACAGTACGAGTCTGGTACGCCCTACTCGGCCCTCAACTCATATTGGAATGCTCCCGAGCCCCTAGTATGAGTCAGGCATGCCCTGCCCGACCCTCAAATCGTATCTAGAATGCTCCTGAGTCCTCGGTATGAGTCTGGCATGCCCCACCCGACCCTCAGCTCGTATCTGGAATACTCTAGGCTTTGTTGGCTACCGCACGGAGTAGTACAACCTGAACCCAACCCACATAATATGTCGACATATAACATAACTAATGCACATATAAATAATTAGATAGCAACACAGGTAGTCCTACAGATCTACCAAACTGGCATGGCAACTAGCATTAACTAACTCATACTGAACATATCATCAACTACTAGGATGTTAGATCCAATCGGCCGACATTGGTGCCTTCGACCCCTTACTATAGTGAGGATAACTCACCTCACACTGCTAAAGTCTCGCGGATAAAATCCAGCTGTTGGTTGACAAATTCCTGAGCTGGTAGCGTAAGGTGGCGGTAGCAGCCCTAGAAAACGGGCAGCAACAGTGGCTATCGGTAACAACTCGTCATCAGCGGCAAACACCATGGCCGACGGTCATGCTGGTTCTTCATGACTCCCACTAGATAGAAAACCACACATGCACATGTAACCTCATCACAAACAACAAACCACCATGGTCTCCATGGTTGTCAGCCTTGATCCCCGCGACTGAAACACGACAGGTAGCGTCATCTTCATCTTCATTGGCGACGAGACGACACGACGACTTCTCGGTGGTCCCATGGATCCAATAGGGACAACAGAGGTCATAGAAGAAGGCTGTTGCATTATGGAATCAAGGTTGCGCCTCCACCGGAGTACGACTCGACAGCAGCGGCGCTATATGGTCCGGCAACCCACTAAACCGACGTCACCTGATATTCTTCGTCGTTGTCGTGACTGCACTGACCGTTGACTTCGATCGGCAACACCGGTTGGCAAGGACGCAGCGGCAGACCTAGAATCAATGGGAGTGGCGGCCAAAGAATGCAGGAAGGAGGTGAGGGTGGCGGTTGGTGTGAAGGGATTAGGGTTAGGGTTACGGGGTGGTAAACCGCTAAATACCCGTTGTAACACCGTAAATTTTCAGACAAAAATTTTCATTTAAAAACACAATTATCTCATTACAAATCGAAAAAATCCCAAAAGCATTAAGTTATCAAAGACATGTTCCAAAACTGAATATATCACAAATCCAGGATCTTCCAAAAACATATCTCCAACTCGGGTGTGTGTGTACAATCAAGTCGGTGCATTCCTATGATCCTGAGAGGATCCTGAAATACGTAACACATAACACGGTAAGTACGAAGCTTAGTGAGTTTGTAACACCCGATCCCTGGTATGCTTTAACGCCCGCAGATTCGGGCTAGTCAATTTAGAGATAATAAGGGTCGAAAACGACGTTTTGACAAAATATTATTTAGAATAAATAATCTTAACTAATCTGTAGAATACGCATCAAGGGTTCCGTACATATAAAGAACGTTGAAATCCGAGTTATAACGAAGAAGTTATGGTCCGTCGAACTTTTTCGGCAAAATCGGCACGCCACGAGAGACGTCAATAGTGAATTTGCGATAGAAGACTTTTTAGCCTTAGTAATCTAAACAAAATTCATAGAATATGTTAAACTGAGAGCGTACGTAAAAAGAACACCCAAATCTGACTTCGTATAAGGAAGTTATGAATTTTCTAACATTTGGCATAGCAGTGGACGGCCCGAAACTCGAATTTTAGTTCGAGTGGTTTTTCGCCTACACAACCTAAATGAAAGTTGAAGATATCATTAATAGGAACTCAGCGGTAAATAGACAGACGAAAACGGATTCTGTATGTAGAAGTTATGAATTTTACGCAGACATTTAACAGTATAATCTCCTCGTATTGTTAAATTTAAGATCGGTCGAGAATTAGCCGACGGAGTCAAAATGAAAGCTTTAGATCTTATTTTTACCTACGCGTGGATATAAGAACGTCAAAAATAGAGGTCGTATGTGGAAGTTATGGATTTTAGAAGTCGGAAGTGTGTTGTGCGAAAATGGGTGATGTGGCACAATCTTGGCCATTGCTTTCTCCCCAAGTCTTGCCACTAGATGGTGACATGTGGCACCAAGTTCAGCCATTTTCACCCTATAAATAGAACCTCTCCCACCCTCATTTTCTTCATACCTTTACCATTCTTTCTTCTCTTTACTCTCTCTCTCTCTCTAGAACCTCTCTCTAGCCCCGAAACCCCCCGAAAAGCCTAGGGAACCTCCCTAGCACGAGACGGAAGCCCCGGAGTGCTCGACGGCTCCAAGAAGAAGAGCTTTTTGGCTCGGGAACGTTGCTCCAAGCAAAGCCCGGTTTTCTATAAAACCCGCTGTAAGTGATCTACGCCTACGCTATTTTTAACATAGCTTTTATTTAATTATAGTAACATTATTAGGAACTTATAATAAGCATTTGGGCTATTATTATGGGTTATATAAGTATATTTTAACGCTTATATAATAGTAATAATAGCTAGACTATTAATTAGTCTCGGCGAATAATAGACTAAACTCTAGTGGTAATAATACTAGGTTTCGTCAAAAGAAATTATTTTTTTAGAAGCAAAGCGATGTCTGAGTTCAGAATTACCACCTTACCAAGTGAGTGCATGGTCCTTTTCATCTTACACATATATATGAAGTATTTAATATAAATTACGTGCTATGTGTTCATATTGTCTGAATACTAGCTGTCTATGCTGGGTGAAATATTTTTATACACGTTTTAAATTATTTAAATTGTATATGTATTTTATATCTATAAAATGTGTTGGGTAAAATATGGGTAGATGTAATAGTTGTTGTGTGACCAAATAAAATAGTGAGAGGCCTCGATATAGATGTTATTGTTGATCCAGTCATTTAGCCGAGTATAGATGACGACCACAGACTATTCTAGACAGTCCAGTGGAACGCTAGCAGACTTGCAACCTATAGTTGTTTATTTTAACTGTGTGCTCACCAGCAGTACTCCATCCCCCACATGGTTGCCTTATTTGACATGAATTGCTGAGGAACCCCCAAAGCATGTGTTGTCACGCTGATGAAAGTCCCTTAGACTAGGTCCCTTGTGTTAGATGTTTTAGGGATGTAAAGTCAGGATAATGGGAACGGGTAATCGGGTTTGTTCAGTTTGATATAGTTAATAAACTTATTTATTGTGGGTTGAAAACCCTATGTACTCACCAGTTTTCCCAACCTGACCTACTCAGTTTTTTTATATCACAGGTGTTGATATGAAGTCACATTATACTGAGAGAATAAGGAGATATAAATCACTAGTGATAATGAATGTAAGTTCTATTTATGCTTATGTTTTTGTATTGATGATGACATCCCAAATGTTTTAAAATGAATAAAAATACTTTTCTTCAGAAATGCTTTGATAACATATTTATCATGTTTTACTGGGAACAAATTCCGCACATTTTTATTAAAAATAGGTACTCTGATTTTATAAAGCATAAACAAAATCAGTCTTTTCTGGCCGTAAAAATGGGGATGTCACATATGCTTCCTTTCAAGTATTTCTTATGTTTTTCTCTGGGACTCAACGAGTTGGTGGCCCAACTCGTCGAGTAGAGTCGTGATCCATGGGGAACTTAAATGACCTACTCGATAAGTTGGGAGACTGACTCGGCGAGTAGGTGTTGTTTGGGTGAAACCCTAATTTTGAGGGTTTGTGCCTTATTTGAACAACTTATCTTAGCCTCCACAGTCCCTATTACTCCCAGAAAGCATTATCTCGAAACCCTAGCCTTGTATGAGTGTCCTAAGTCCATTTTAGTGCATTTTGGTGGATTGTGAAGCTTGAAAAGAGGAAGGAAGCTTGAGAGTTCGATTTAGGGCTTGGAGATCCAGAGATTTTGTTCCATTTCCAGCTCATTCAAGGTAAAATGCCCCTGTCTTCATCTTTCATGTGTTTATTCATCCTTAGGGCTTGGATTTTGAGTATCTTTAGGGATTTCTAAGCCATTTTCGGAATTGTGAAGGGTTATATGGAGTTTTGACTTCAGATTTGGTTCATTGGAGGGGTCTAATGGCATAAAGGTGCCAACTCTATGGCCATGAGAGCCCCATGCACTTTGTAGAACATCTTTTATGGATTTTTGAGCCAAAGACCCCTTGCATGTGCACCAAGCTTGGAACTTTACGTGTAAAATGGACATTAGGAGGCCAGATCTATGGTTTTGATGTGTTAAGACCCATTTAAATCGACCATATAGATATGCTTATGAGATATGCTTATGTGATATGCTTATGAGACATGCTTATGTGATGTGCTATATGAGTTTGTGGTAGTAACAGGGAGTAGTTTTTTCCTGACTCAGTCGTTAGGACCGAAGGGTAGGTCAGTAACCCAGATATACCTGACCATATGATTATATTGGTTTTTGTATGATAGAGTTAGGGATGAAATAGTCCCCGTTGTCGGTTGAGCTAGACCAGAGGGTAGTCGACACCCCAGAACGACCCGACATAGGTAGGTTAGCACCCTAGAATGGCTTGACATGGGTAGGTCAGCACCCCAGAATGGCTAGACATGGGTAGGTCGGGCACCCCAGAATTGCCCGGCAGTATCCATGTTATGTGATTGTATGGTATGTGGTATGATGGTGGAACTCACTAAGATTTGTGCTTATAATTTTAGTTTTGGTGTCAAGTACCTCTTCGTCTAAAGGGAAAGAGTTGACGGTGTAGCAGTGCATCACACACACACACACACATCTGGTTTCCGTATGGAGTTTTCTGGGATTGTACTTTGATTTTCATTACTTTCGATGACATGGTTTTCAAGCACGTTGTTATGGTTTTTTTATAAATTGATATGACATTGGCAATGTTTGGTAAACTATGTTATGAATCTCTTAAAAAAAATGAAAATTTTGGCCTTGAAATTTGGGATGTTACAAGTTGGTATCAGAGCCTTGGTTTGAGGTATTCGGACACACCCTCAGGGGTGTCTAAACACAAACCGAGGGATTGAATGATTTTTACAAGGAAATAGTTTTTCTAAAATCTAAATTAAAGAGTTTTGAGAAGGAGCGAGGTGTGTGATGCGTACGAGCGACCGAGCTCAAGTAAGTTTTCCCCAAGATACCCATAATTTTTATGTTATGATATATGATATGGTCATGAGAAATGCATGCTAGATTAGGGCTAAGGATCTAGGAGGATTCCTTGTATGTATGTTATGTGCTTAGGAGAACTGCATGCTAGAGTAGGGCTAATGATCTAGGAAAGATGCCTTGTATGCCTGTTGTTGGAGCTTATTGAGTTGTATGTTAGAGCTGTTAGTCAGCAGTATGGTAGCCTGAGTAGGTTATGCTCGATTTGGTTACTCGATGCACGAATGTTGCTTGCTTTGTGCTATAGGGTTTCCGTCTAGCTTTAACTAACTTTTAAGCAAGTATGTAATAGTATCTGCAAGCTAGTTAGGGAAAGGGATAATTGTTAAGGGAATCCTAGTGCAACTGATGGTGGAGAGTAGGTTGGAGGGTGCCCTAGGAAAGCCTAGGATGAGATCAGTTGGAAAGGGATAATTATTAAGGGACTTGGTGAAGTTGAGGCAATCCTTGAGGAAAGTACGGATAGATGTCTAAGGTAGTATGGGCCCGTACTACTGACAGCAGAGGATCCATACTCGAGTCAAGGAGGGCTAAGATGGAACCAGGAAACTTGGGAAGTGTGTGACATCTCTCAAAAGTATGTATGATCTTGACATTTACGTGTTTTATTTTCAGTATGGTGGTCACATGACATGGAGCAGGAGGTTTAGGGTCTGGATCAGGATCAGGATCACGCCCCGGTGCAGGGTTTGAGCAGGTCAATGACAGGCTAAGCGAGTTCATCACGTCTGAGATCACGAGAGGTATCCTTGATTCGACCCCAGTTATTTTTGGGTCGATCAAGGAAGGGATTGTTGAGCTGATGGAGGATCGCCTCTGAGCATTCAAGAGTGACTTGGCATCCAACCAGTCGGGTATGCACACACTGTCCTTTAAGGACATTCGAGGGAGTGGTGCATCATACTTTCATGGGGCGAAGGACCCAATTACAGCCATGAGATGGATCGCGGACATCGAGTCTGCGCAGTTGACGAGCTTCTGCCTGGAAGGGTCGAAGGTGCTCTTTGTTGCAGGTTGTTTGAGGGACAGAGCTAGGGATTGGTGGGAGTTAGTCGGTGACTCGCTGGGAGCCCCAGCCGTGGAGGCTATGACTTGGTCAGACTTTGTGACCAGGTTCAGGGCAGAGTTTACGCCAGCTGTGGAGCTTCAGCAGCTGGCCAGGGAGTTTCTGGATATGAGACAGACTACGAAGTCAGTGGCGGAGATCACCGCCAAGTTCAGGGAGAGGGCCTTTTTGGTACCTCAGTATGCTGGGGATGAGGAGATGTGGAAGACCCACTACCATGATATGTTGAAGGCTGACATTCGGGAGCATGTCAGCGATTCAGCCTGTCCGACCTTGGAGTCCATGATTCCCAGGGCGTGGGAGAGGGAGATTGATTCGGAAAGCCTCAGGAAGAGGAAGGCGGAGACTGAGCTGGTTACAGGGGTTTCGGGGAAGAAACCCAAGGGTTCCGACGTTAGGTCGAAGGGCCAGCCAGGCCAGAACCACTGCAGGAAATGCGGCAGGCCGCATGAGGGAGCTTGTAGGGCAGGATCGTTGGGCTGCTACAAGTGCGGCAAGACGGGGCACCTTGGCAGGGATTGTACTGCCCCCGCCCCCACGGTTCAGACATCAGACCTAATTTGCTTTCATTGCAATCAGAGGGGCCATAAAAAGGCCAACTGCCCTAGATTCATAGCAGCGACAGCACCAGCGCCAGTTGTGACGCCAACTTCAACTACAGCGCGGGTTGCGGATGGCCGAACGGTTAAGGCAGAGGCCCTAGTGGTGTTGAACCGAGCATTTCAGTTGACAGCCAAGGAGGCACGCATCGCACCCGATACGGTGATGGGTTCGATTTTCTTCTCTTTAACCTTTTATGTTATGTCGCTATGATTTTGATATGCTATATATGTGCTCTGTATAGGATTGTTCCATGTTAATGGTATCCTAGTTCAGGTGTTGTTTGACTCGGGTGCTACCCGATCATTTGTCTCTCTTGCGCTTAGCAAGAAGATTCCTGAGTTCTCGGGCATGTTGGATTGCCCTCTAGAGGTCGAGTTTGCGGACGACCGGTCAATGTGAGCATCATAGGCTTTCAGGGATTGTGTTTTGAGATTGTTCGAGGAATGTTACCTGGTAGACTTGGTTCCCATACCGTTGTGGGGGAACAAGGTTATTATAGGTATGGATTGGCTAATCTTCAATGGGGCAGTGATCGACTGCGCACAGTAGTTGGTGCGGATCAGTACCCCAAGTGGGGGAGAGCTGGTAATTCAGGGCGAGAGGTCGGAGCGAGGACCAGCCTTATGTTCAGCAGTGAGGGCTAGGCGCTACCTTCAGCAGGTATACGCGGGATATGTTGCCTATGTTGTGGATACCCGGGAGGTGGGTAAGGTGATGGTGTGCGATGTGCCAGTAGTAAGAGAGTTTGCAGATGTATTCCCCGAGGATTTTCCTGGAGTACCTCCGGAGAGGCAGGTGGAGTTCAGGATCGACCTAGTCCCAGGTGCGGCTCTGATAGCCAAGGCACCGTATCGGTTGGCTCCTACTGAGATGCAAGAGTTGTTTATACAGTTACAGGAGCTGATAGATAAAGGGTTCATTAAACTGAGCAGTACACCCTAGGGAGCCCCGATTTTATTTGTGAAGAAGAAGGATGGGTCGCATCGGATGTGTATAGATTATCGGGAGCTAAATAAGGTAACGGTGAAGAACCGTGACCCACTCTCGAGGATAGATGACTTCTTTGACTAGCTACAGGGAGCATCTTGGTTCTCCAATATTGACTTGCTTTCAGGATATCATCAGATGAGGTTTAGAGAGGAGGATGTGCAGAAGACTGCTTTTCGGACGTGTTATGGTCACTATGAGTTTGTGGTGATGCCTTTCGGGCTCACCAACGCTCCTGCCGCGTTCATAGATCTCATGAAGCACGTATGCAGGCCGATGTTGGATCGGTCTGTGATAGTTTTCATTGACGACATCTTGGTTTATTCCAAGACGCGAGAGCATCATGAGGAGCACTTGCGGGAAGTTTTGGATACTTTGAGGAGGGAGAGCTTGTATGCTAAGTTCTCCAAGTGTGAGTTCTGGTTGCGCGAGGTGCAGTTTCTTGGGCACCTTGTCAACCAGAACGGGATTTCGGTTGACCCGGCCAAGGTGGAGGCTGTGATGAGATGGGAGGTTTTGAGGTCTCCATCCGAGATTCAGAACTTCCTGGGACTGGCAGGCTACTATCGGAGATTCATTCAGGACTTCTCCAAGATAGCCTTGCCCTTGACTAGGTTGACGAGGAAAGCCGTGGTTTTTCGTTGAGGGCCTGAGCAGCAGGCTGTGATAGAGACTTTGAGACAGAGATTGTGCGAGGCACCAATCTTAGCCCTACGGGAGGGCATGGAGGATTTTTTTAGTATATTTCGATGCGTCCATCTTGGGTTTGGGCGCGGTATTGATGCAGAGAGGGAATGTCGTCGCTTACACCTCGAGGCAGTTGAAGCCTCATGAGGCAAATTATCCGATGCATGATTTGGAGTTGGGGGCTGTTGTTTTTGCCCTCAAGATTTGGCGTTATTACCTCTATGGGGTTCGTTGTACTATTTACACGAACCACAAGAGCCAGAGGTATCTCATGGACCAACCAAATCTGAATATGAGGAAGCGTCGGTGGCTTGATGTGGTAAAGGATTATAATTGTGAGATCCTCTACCACCCTGGGAAGGCCAATTTCGTGGCCGACGCGCTTAGTCGCAAGGCAATGCTGATCAGAGACATCTGTATGAGGCTGACAGTTGTAACTCCGTTATTGGAGCAATTTCGGGAGGACCGCGCAGGGAGTGGATTCGATTTGGATCATTGTTGATCGATTGACCAAGAGCGCCCATTTTATTCCGATTCAGGAGAGCATTTCAGCCGAAAAGTTGGCCGACATCTATATCAGGGAGGTAGTGGCGTGACACGGGGTGCCGGTTTCAGTGATTTCCGACAGGGAAGTGCGGTTCACTTCCAGGTTTTGGAAGAAGTTCATGACGAGATGGGTACTTGTGTAACATCCAGATTCCCAAGTATTCTACACTATTCATTATTTTTTAGTTAGAGAGAAGGACTCGATGAGTTGGCGCCTAGACTCGTCGAGTAGGATCGCGATTTGTTGACTGGATTAACGAACGGACTTCACGAGTCGGAAGGGGTGGACTCGATGAGTCCGTGCTGTGAGTTGAAACCCTAAATCTTGGGGTCTGTTCCCTATTTAAAGTCCTTTATGGCCTTCATTTGCGGCCACTACACCCCTGAGAAACCCTAGAGAGTAGAGAGATTGTTTGTGGTGCAAGAGGAAGGCTAACTCACCATTTCTTGTGCATTTTAGCAAGAAGAAAGGAGGAACGAAAAGCTAGGAGAGTTGGTGATCTTGGATCTACTTCCGTTTGATAAGAGGAAGCTGTTGGAGTTATCAATCTGTGCTCACTCTCATGATTATGATGTTTAGTCGAACCTGGGTTTCTATATGCATTATTTTGGCTTGAATCTAGAGTGGATGAGGTCCCAAGGGGAAATGATTCTTAGATCTGGACAAGTCGAGTCGGGGTTGCCCCGTAATTCGTGACAGGTGGAACCCGTCGAGTGGAAGGATGACTCGACAAGCCAAGAAAAGCTAGAAGGATTCAGAGGACCTGCATGGACTCATCGAGTCGCCCATGTACACTCAACGAGTCGGGTCAAAGTTTGACCATTGACTTTCATTGACCTTAGGGTTTTGGTCAAGACTGATTCGAGAAAGTTCAGGAAGGGGTAGAATGGCCTTCTACCCAATCTTTAGAGCTGAGACTATGAGAGAATATTGAACGAGAATGTTATTTGAGTGATAGGAGGAGGCTAGGTCGGGACATTGAGCACGAGAGTTTATCCGGCTTCATTGAGGTGAGTCTTCTCACTATACTATACCTGGAAGGGTACTTATGTGTGACCGGAAGGTCTTATATTTTATGAGATGTATGTGCTATATACTTTTATGTGATATGTATGTGTTATGTAAGTTATGTATAACAAGGACCGGAAGGTCAAGATGATATGGACCGGAAGGTCAAGATGACATGGACCGGAAGGTCAAGAGGTTATGGACCGGAAGGTCGATACAGGTAGAACCGAAAGGTCTACCGGGATTCGGGACGGAAGTCCCCTGAGACACTTGGACCAGAACGTCCCACAGAGTTATGGCCTAGAAAGGCGTATGTGTTGTATGTGGTAATTTGGGGAACTCACTAAGCATTTATGCTTACAGTTGTTGGGTTATGTGTTTCAGGTACTAGTGAGGATCACGGGAAGGCGCCGGCATGATCCGTACACACTTATAGAGATTATGTTTGAGATTCTGGGAATTGTTTTGTTATGATAACATTGGATACATTATGTTTGATATTATTTTTGATGTTTAAAAGTATTATTTAAAAATGAAAACTTGTTTTGAAAATTCACATCATTACAAGTTGGTATCAGAGCCTTGATTTGAGGGATTCAGATGCATCTTCGGGTGTATTTGAAATTAAACTGAGGATTTGAGAAAGTTTTCATAAAATAAACAATTTTTCTAAAGAAGTAAAAAAAAAGGGATTTGAGAAAAACAGAGGGAAGCAGTGTGTACGATCAGCCAGCGCCCGAACGGTGATTTCCCAAAATATCCTTACATTATGTGTTATAAGATATGTTATGATATGTTATGCTAAGTAGGCTAGGTATTCATATTAGGACTACAGTGGCCTAATTTGTGATGCCTTAGCCTAGGAAGATTTTTGCTGCTATGAGATGCTTGAGAGCGAGTAGGTAGCAGTGAGGGGATACAAAAGGTTTACCGAAGGGTAGCCTATGCTAGCGAGACGTAGAGTACTTGTGATCTGGGATCCAAGGAGGAGGACTTGGGGTGAATACTGATGCAGTGTGGACGGTAGTATAGGGCCTGTACTATTGAAGACACCGGATCAGTGCGAAGCCCAAGTAAGAATCCTTAGGTTACTAGGGGACAAGTAGGGTGGAGTATCTAGTGCGAATATGCTCGAGCGGGTCTCTGATATTTTTTATGTTGTATTTTAGAGACATCATGGTTGGGACATGCCACAGACCTGATACTAGCGGCGTGAGTGACAAGGAGCTTCGTAAGATTATCCACGATGAGGTGGCAGCGGCGATTCGAGCCGAGATTCCGGAGATGTTTGGGTCTATCAAGACCACATTGATTGAGACTTTTGATGAGCGGTACACAACGGTGACTGAGGTTGCGGCTGCTGTAGCTACTACAGCTATGGCAGCTGCCAGGCCTCAGGGAGGTGACTCATTGTTGTTTCGGGAGTTCAGCAACACGAAGCCACCAGAGTTTGACGGGACGCAGGATCCGATCGCTGCGATGAGATGAATTTATGATATCGAGGGATGCTTCTACACGTGTTCATGTCCGGAGCATCTGAGGGTACGGTTCGCGCTAAACCAGCTCCACTTGGGAGTGAAGGATTGGTGGAAGTTCGTGACGGCGAACTTTACTCTTGCAGAGCTTTCAGAGGTGACCTGGGAGAGGTTCAGCACCATGTTCAGAGATGAGTATGTTCCCGGTGGAGAGGGAAAGATTGGACTAGGAGTTTTTGACCCTCAAGCAGGGTACTGATTATGTTACTGTGGTTACCAGGAAATTTCATGAGAGGGCGATGTTCTGCCCTGAGCAGGTGTCTACCGAGCAGACACGCATGAGCCGGTATTTGGGCATTTTGAGGAGGGATATTCGGGAGTTCGTGTCGAACTCGACTTACCGGACATTTTCCGAGCTCCAGGAAAATGCTCGGAAGAGGGAGATTTAGTTGGAGACTCAGGCCAGGGAGGATGCCGAGTCTCAGGGGAAGGGTCGGTGGTTGGCAAAGTCTCAGCCGGCAGCCAAGCGGGAAAAGCCCGTCGATTCGAGATCTGGAGACCAGAAGGGCCGCACTTGCGGGAAGTGCGGAAAGGGACATGATGGGGTTTGTCAATCAGGTGCTTGCTACAGATGTGGCAAGGAGGGGCATATAGCCAAGGAATTCACCAAGGGATTTATGGTTTGCTTTCATTGCAACCAGACGGGCCATCGGAAGGCCGAGTGTCCACAGTTGCTATAGGGGTCAGCGCAGGGGACTGCGCGAGTTAGTAAGCGACGGCCAGTGAAGGCCGAGGCACCGAAAGCTCGCGGAAGAGCTTTCCAGTTGACAGCAGAGAAGGTCCACGCAGCGCCCGATGTCATGAATGGTACGTGTTCTTTCATTTATTTATGCTGAATTGCGATGTGATGCTTATTTTATGTTATGTGTAGGTACTTTTCTTGTGAATTTTGTACCTGCTTTGGTGATATTTGACTCGGGTGCGAGTCGGTCATTTGTGTCTTTAGCCTTTAGTCAGCACATCACTATCTGGCGAGAGGCGTTGAGTCGACCTCTACGAGTTTCTATAGCTGACGAGCAAGTGGTGTATGCTACGGATGTGATTCAAGGATGTGTACTCGAGATCTTGGGTGTTGAGTTCCCGATAGATCTGGTCCCGATTGCGATGGGGGACGTGTGTGTCATAGTGGGCATGGATTGGTTGAGCCGATTTAGGGCTGTTATAGACTGCGAGCGATAGTTGGTGACGATGAGAGACCCTAGTAGGGGAGTACTAACGGTGTACGGCGAGGATACCCGATGTGGGTCAACATTCTGTTCGGCTTCAGACTGCTCAAGACAAAGTTCACAGCAGGGCTGCAGTGGGTTCGTAGCCTATGTGATGGATACACGAGTGGCCGCTGGGAGGCCAAGTTCGATATGTTGGGGTGTGGTTGGTCAGAGGTTTATGGGGAGTACCAAAGTGGTGCTCAACACTACGGAGATGATTCAGCAAGTGCGGAGCAGGCTTCAGACTGCTCAGAGTCGGCAGAAAAGTTATGCCGACAAGCATTGATCGGATCTGGAGTTTTGGGTCGGGGATATGGTGCTCCTGAAGATGTCGCCTCGGAAAGGCATCATACGATTCAGGAGGCGGGGCAAGCTGGGCCTCAGGTTTATCGGATCCTTCAGGGTTATAGCCCGGGTGGGCAAGGTGGCATGTAGGCTGGATCTGCCAGCCAAACTCAGTCAGATTCATAACACCTTTCACGTCTCCCAGTTGCGGAAGTGCCTGGTGGATGAATCGGTAGTGGTGCCTTTAGAGGATATTCAGGTTGATGACAGCCTGAATTACATCGAGCAGCCAGTAGAAATCCTTGACAGGAAGTCAAGGGATCTGAGGAACAATAGAGTGGAGATGGTAAAGGTGTAATGGCAGCACCACAAGGGCTCGGAATGGACCTGGGAGCTGGAGGATGAGATGAGGGAGCATTACCCCAGCTTTTGCAGGACCTAGCAGCAGACATTGAGGACGAAGTCTAAAATGAGTGGGGGAGATTTGTAACACCCGATCCCTGGTATGCTTCCTTTCAAGTATTTCTTATGTTTTTCTCTGGGACTCGACGAGTTGGTGGCCCAACTCGTCGAGTAGAGTCGTGATCCGCAGGGAGTTTAAATGTCCTACTCGACGAGTTGGGAGACTGACTCGGCGAGTAGGCGATGTTTGGGTGAAACCCTAATTTTGAGGGTCTGTGCCCTATTTAAACAACATATCTCAACCTCCACAGTCCCTATTACTCCCAGAAATCATTATCTCGAAACCCTAGCCTTATGTGAGTGTCCTAAGGCGAATTTGGTGCATTTTTGTGGATTGTGAAGCTTGAAAAGAGGAAGGAAACTTGAGAATTCGATTTGGGGCTTGGAGATCCAGAGATTTTGTTCCATTTCCAGCTTATTCAAGGTAAAATGCCCCTGTCTTGGTCTTCCATGTGTTTATTCATCCTTAGGGCTTGGATTTTGAGTATCTTTTGGGCTTTCTAAGCCATTTTCGGATTTGTGAAGGGTTATATGGAGTTTTGACTTCAGATTTGGTTCATTGGAGGGGTCTCATGGCATAAAGGTGCCAACTCTATGGCCATGAGAGCCCTATGCACTTTGTAGAACATCTTTTATGGCTTTTTGAGCCAAAGACCCCTTGCATGTGCACCAAGCTTGGAACTTTACGTGTAAAATGGACATTAGGAGGCCAGATCTATGGTTTTGATGTGTTAAGACCCATTTAAATCGATTGTATAGTAATGATCAAGGATGGACTCGAAGAGTTGTTCTTGGGACTCGGCGAGTCGGGGTGTAATGACCACCAAATCCTTTTTGTCGATGTACCAGCTGATAGTGTGGAAGGTCCCTCAGTTGTTTAGGCTCATAAGGGACGTGGGAATCATGGGACTCGATGAGTGTTCGACAAACTCGGTGAGTCCAAGGCAATCTCCCAATATTTGAAGATGAACTTGACGAGTTGGTCATACAACTCGGTGAGTCATAGACTGGGCGCATTCATATGCTGAAAATGAACTCGACGAGTTCAAGGAAAAACTCACCAAGTCGGTTGAAGATTGACTAAAGTGTTGTTGAAGGTGAACTCGTCGAGCTCTTGCTAGACTCGATGAGTGGGGAAGGGTTTGTAGTATTATGTGGACGAAGGGACTCGACGAGTTGGCAGACCAACCCGACAAGTTTGCTCAACCAAAGAGTTGACTTGGATAGGGTTTGAATTTGACTTTGACTTGGATTCAAGTTGGACCTTGTAGGGGTTGTGCATACAAATTGATAACTTAGCATGGTTGTCGTGTAGGGATTGACGAGTTGAGGAGAGCCGACTTTCATACCGAGGACAGTACAGACATTTTACGACATCGAGGTGAGTTACCTTCCAGTAGGGGTGGGTCTAAGGCCACAATGTCGGCCCACCAACAAGAGTAATTAATAGATAATTGTCTTTGTGATAATTATCTTCGTATGCTTATGTGATATGCTAATCAGATATGCTTATAAGACATGATTATGTGATGTGCTATAAGAGGTAGTGGTAGTATCATGGAGTAGTATTTCCCTGACTCAGTCATTAGGACCGAAGGGTAGGTAAGTACCCCAGATATGCCTGACCGTATGATTATATTTGTTTTTGTATGATGCAGGTAGGGCTGAAATAGTCTTCGTTGCCCGTTGAGATAAACCGGAGGGTAGTCGGCACCCCAGAATAGCCCAACATAGGTAGGTCAGCACCCCAGAATGACTTGACATGGGTAGGTCGGGCACCTAAGAATTGCCCTTCAGTATGCATGCTATGTGATTCTATGGTATGTGGTATCGTGGGGGAACTCACTAAGCTTTGTGCTTATAGTTTCAGTTTTGGTTTCAGGTACCTCTTCATCTAAAGGGAAAGAGTCGGCGGTGTAGCAGCGCATCACTCACACACACACACACATCTGGTTTCCGCGTGGAGTTTTCTGGGATTGTACTCTAATTTTCATTACTTTTGATGACATGGTTTTCAGACACATTGTTATGGTTTTTTTTTATAAATAGATATGACATCGGCAATGTTTGGTAAACTATGTTATGAATCTCTTAAATAAAAAATAAAATTTTTGGCCTCAAAATTTGGGATGTTACAGAGTTCCCCAAACTACCATACACATCACGTTAGCCACTAAAGGCTAACTCAATGCGACCAATGTGTCTAAGTGGAGACCCTCCGGACCCACAACTAAGGTGGACCCTCCGGTCCTAACTCAATAAGCTCATAATAAAAATACTCAATATAAATCACAAAGACATAATGCATAATATCAATATACATAGGTAAGCACATAAGACATCTCGGTTACACAAAGATACCACTCTTGGTAATTATAGTGAAACGACTCACCTCGTAATCAAGTAAGTAATAGTATCGTACATGAATATCGAACTAGCCTCTGCCTAACACATAAGATAATAATCTCTAATCAACACCTAAATCACAACTCGAAATGAGCTCATAATAAAAATACTCAATGCGACCCTCCGGTCAATGTGTTTAAGTGGAGACCCTCCGGACCCACAACTAAGGTGGACCCTTTGGTCCTAACTCAATAAGCTCAAAATAAAAATACTCAATATAAATCACAAAGACATAATGCAGAATATTAGGTAAGCACATAAGACATCTCGGTTACACAAAGATACCACTCATGGTAATTATAGTGAGAAGACTCACCTCGTAATCAAGTAAGTAATAGTATTGTACACGAATATCGAACTAGCCTCTGCCTAACACATAAGATAATAATCTCTAATCAACACCTAAATCACAACTCGAAATGAACTAGGTTAATCTCTCTCTCAATCTCATGGAATGGCTAAAAGACCATTTTACCCCTCCATGGTCCCCAAACTCCCTGCCTTGACTAAACCCTAAAGTCAACAGAAGTCAACACTCGAGTCAACTATCCATGTCGACCCGAATCGCCGAGTGCATCTATATGACTCGCCGAATCCCCCTTGTTCCTTCAGAACCTCACGAAAACCCATCCTAACTCGTTAAGTTCCCCCGTCAACTCGCCGAGTTACCCACGTCCAGACTTATCAGGGAAAACCCTAGCCGACTCGTCGAGTAAGCTCTTTGACTCGTCGAGTCCCTTAATTCAAAATCTCATTCAGACATTTTAAGGTAGATCTATCACTCCAAACTTTCGATCTAGCCTCCCAACGGTTGAATGTCACGTAAACCTTCGATCTTTACGTTCATGCATGTGACAACCCGAAACTTTTATCATGTACAATCGATCCGTATATCAATATTTCACTCGAATTAATCATCTTATAGAGAAATTGTGGGTCCATATGAATGCTTTAGACTTAGTAAATTTTAGATATGAGTATTAAAAAGGGTTAGGAAGGGATTTGCATCACAAAACCAAGCCAAACACACCAAAAGAGGTGTGTGCGGCCACACACTAGAGTGTGCGGCCAGCCAGCCGCACACCCAACCGCAAACACCCTCCAGCCTCACACCTAACCCTATATATTAAGAAGACCCCCTTCATACACTCCTTTCTTCTCTTGAATGCACCATCTCTCTCTCTCTACTTTCTCTCTCTAAAATCATCAACCAAGAACACTTTGAAGGCCTCATAATCGTGAATTACTCCATCATCTAGTTGGTTATAGTGGTAAAAACTTGAATCTAAGCTTAAAACTCATAATGTTCATCATGTTCTTCGTCCCTTGAAGGTGTACGGCCGCACACCTTCATATGGTGGCCGCACACATTCAAAACTCCCCTTAGTGAAGAGAAAACACTTCAAAAATCAACATTTGGACTCAAATGAGGAGTGTACGACCGCACACTCCTGTGTACGGCCGCACACACCCTTTGTATCGCCGCACACTCTTGTGTGCAGCCTCACACACAAGTCTAGCCGCATTCCATGGCCGCACACCCACTTTCATGTCCATACACCCACTCTAATGCACATATTTAGCCTTGAACTTGCAAAGATCCCTATGTATGAGACATAGAACACTTAGTTCTAGTGATTCCAAGCCTTTAGGGTGGTTTTCCATCATGGTGTATCATGGGACTCTAAATCTAATACGTATATGTGCAATATATGTTCTTAGGGTCTGCACGCGTGCAGAATACCGGTTGACACTCGGCGCTTATAACCAATCGCAACATCAAATCCTATGTTAAACTGTGAGTTCATACCCCTACACTTTTTCGAGTTTTTCATGTTTTCAGGGGGGAATGCAAGCTAAACATAAAGGTTTCATAACTTAAAAACTGATACATTACAATGATTTTCTATGAAACGTTAAGATACAATTATCCCTCTTGTATTATGCGGAGCATAAGGGATGTTTTCATTTCATAATTGCATAGTTTTCAAAACCATGCCTGAACGTAACAACCATTCAAACTATAATAGGTATAGTTTGGGATTTCATTATCAGTTTTAGATGTTTAAACATCATGCAGAGTCAAACATATAAACTATGTCAGATTTAGTTTATCCATTACCTCGAATACAAAACTAGAGTATTATGCTAAATAATTATTTTATGTATAATTGTTTATACTCTATACCATTACAAACGAATTCGAACTCGAGAACAACCGAACAAACACGTAAACCAGTTAATACAGGATAGTGAGACTATCTTCGTTTTGCCCCTCGGGGTACCAATAAATCCTCACCGGTAGTATAACCAGAGTCTCCTGGAGGGAGAGCGTGAAATTTGTGAACAGATCTATTCGGGACCGACAATCCCACACCTGAACTGCTAGCTACACTTAGGTGGGCACGCCTGGGGTGACAAATTTTGGAATCGTGTGACGCCTGAAGAACGTCAAGGAGGTCATCGGTCATATTAGTATGGTTATACGACTCACAATAAGTATAAACTAATCATTTTTTATGGGATTTCTTTCTTCTATAGTTTTATTTAAACTAATAAAACTATTTATCTACTTACTGTAGGGTATTCCAAAAACGAAAGCTATAGTTTTATTTTAAGTAATAAAACTACTATACATATTGGTGGTAACCAGAGTTTCCCAAACGGTTATACATTACATACTGGTGGTAGCCAGGGTTTTCAGACAAAACGTACCTTTCATTCAGAAACCAACAAACATGTTAGAAAATACTGGATTTTCTTGGTAAGCAGGCATACGTAATTCAAAACTTGGTAACAACGATTTTCGATACAAACGGTATTTACTTATAAATGAAAGAGAACATTCATACAAATTCAGTGACTAGTTTTCAATACAAAAACATGCTTATGAACTCACCAGCTTTATGCTGATATGTTTTCAAAACCGCTTGTATTCTCAGGGCAACGATAGACAGGTACCTAACCAGCTTTTGGAGAAGACGGAGCATTTTTGGAGTCTCGTCTTTATCTTTTTCTATATATTACGATGTATAAACCATGATTTTAACTGATGTAAATATTCATATCGTAATGTAATGGTTGTGTTTACTATGCTTGTTATGATACGATTGTTGTGATACTACGTATGACGTCGCCGCCTCGAAACATTTTCGCCATCGGTTTCGGGGTGTGACAGATTGGTATCAGAGTTATTGTTTATAGTTAACTAAGTATAGCGAACCTTACATGGTATACAACTATAAATACTAAGGGGCCGAAGTGCTCTGAACTAAAAGTATACTTTAAAAATATAAGTATTTTTACTCCAAGTATATAAGTACATCTACATATCAGAATCGGTAACCATGAGTAGAACGAAACAAAAGTAATTGGGTGTTGGGCACTGCGGTTAAACCTTGGCAGTTATGTAGTCGTGTCTAGGGTCAATATAGCCTGATCAACTATATTCATTCGAGACACGACCAATATGTGCTTGTCAGTGACTGTGGTGTACAGCAGGCCTAAAACTTACCAAATATCCAAACAACAAGTCATAGTCGCAACAAACCATAAAATACTATAGGAGTATCTTAGTCAGAGCCGAATACGTTGTAGAAAGTCATTCCAAGTGTTGCTACTCATTCTTTCCTTAGCGATAGTTTACTTGCTTTAGTAACTTTTTCCTGTCATATCGCTTAGTAGAACACTCTAACTGCCATAATGAGATATCTCTTGATTCTATCCAGAGGACTTACCATCCTCTCTTTCCTGATCATTTTAGATCAAGATGCCTCCAAAGAAAAGACCCAGCTCAAAGAACAACAATCCTCCTCCACCACCTCCTCAATTCGATCCTGCAATGTTCCAGGTAGCTGTTACTGCTGTTGTGGCTGCTGCTATGTCACAAATGAACCCCGATGGTTTAGGCGGGCCAGGAGGTGGTATCCATCCCCAAAATCAGGAAGGTAGTCAGGGACACCAGAAGGAGTGTTCCTATAAAGACTTCATGAATGCAAAACCCAAATCCTTCGACGGCACTGGAGGTGGTATTTCCCTGACTCAATGGATCGAGAAAATTGAGTCTATTTTAGAAATCTGTTCATGTTCCCATGTCAACAAAGTAAAATTGCCCGCTTGCACCTTTGCCAACAGGTCACTGACCTGGTGGAACAATCGGGTCAAATCCCTAACCCTACCAGTGGCAAATGCTATGGGTTGGGAGAGCCTGAAAGAGCTCATGATTGTTCAGTACTGCCCTCGAGGTGAAATGCAGAAATTGGAGCACGAACTCTGGAACCTGAAGATGAAGGGTTCCGATATTGCTGCCTACACATCTAGGTTTGAAGACCTGGTGCTTCTCTGTCCGGGAATGGTCACCCTAGAAAGCAAAAAGATTGAAAGATTCATTTGGGGGCTGACCCAACCAACTAAAGGATATGTTTTGGCTGCTAGGCTAAACACCTTTGACAACGCTAAGTGTTTGGCGCAGACTCTGATCAATCATGGAGTCGATCTCGATGAAGTGGCCACCGCTCCTGAACCGGCTAAAGGGATTGGTGACAAAAGAAAAATTTTGGAAACAGAAGAAGGGTCAGAGTTCGCAAGGGTCCTCCAAGAAACAACAAACTGTGGCAGTCCACGCTGCCACTATCCCTGCTGTTGCTCCTGCAACTCAAGCACCTACCAGTGGATATATTGGTACCCTCCCTTGGTGCAGCAAGTCCAATTACCACCACCGTATCCCCGAACCATGTCGTGAAATACTCTACAATAATTATGGCAAGAAGGGTCACATTGCCCGAAATTGCAGAACGCCAGCCCAACCAACCAATCAAGCATCCGGAGCAGGTGTCAGTTAATCCTGTTATGGTTGTGGTGAGGTCGGGCACTACAAGAGAAATTGCCCCAAAACAACAACGACTGGCAACAGTGGGAGAGTTCTAACAATGGGGCAAGAGGAGGCAGTTGTTGATCCTACCGTGGTGACGGGTACGTTCCTCCTCGAAAACTCTTATGCATGCGTTCTTTTCGATTCTGGTGCTGAGAGAAGTTTTGTTAGTCACACATTCAAGCATTTTCTTAAACATAAATCCCAGCCATTAACCGAAACGTTTACTGTCGAGATGGCTAACGGTGAGAAAGAGAGTTATAACGAGATATACATAGGCTTTACCCTTACCCTAAATGAACATTCCTTTCCCATCGATCTTATGCCAGTTTCCATAAAAAGCTTCGACGTTATCATTGGCATGGATTGTTTGAGCCCCAATCGTGCTGATATTCTCTGTTTCGAAAAAGCTATCCGTCTCAATCTCCTCTCTGGCGAAACCCTCATGATCTATGGTGATAAACTTAGCTCCAGCCTTCGAATCATCTCATGCATCAAAGCCCAGAAACTTTTGCGAAAGGAGTGTCATGCATTCCTATCCCATGTGATAAATGAGAAACATGAAGTTAAAGACCTCGAGAGCATCCCCAAAGTCTACAACTTTCCTGATGTCTTTCCCGAAGAGCTCCCGGGAATCCCTCCCGAACGTCACATCGAGTTTCGCATCGACCTAATTCCCGGAGCAAATCCTGTAGCCAAATCTCCATATCGCTTAGCGCCAGCAGAAATGTAGGAGTTATCTAGCCAACTCAATGAGCTACTTAGTAAAGGGTTCATCAGACCGAGTTCCTCACCCTGGGGAGCACCGGTATTATTTGTGAAGAAGAAAGATGGATCCTTTCGGATGTGTATAGACTACCGGGAATTGAACAAGCTAACTGTCAAGAACCGTTATCCTCTTCCTCGAATAGACGACCTTTTCGATCAACTTCAGGGAGCCAATTACTTCTCAAAGATAGACCTTAGATCAGGGTACCATCAGCTGCGAGTTCATGAGAGTGATGTTTCCAAGACAGCATTCAGGACTCGATATGGTCACTACGAGTTTGTAGTGATGCCCTTTGGTCGAACCAACGCAGCAACAGTGTTAATGGACTTGATGAACCGGGTGTGTCGTCCTTTCTTAGACAAGTTTGTTATCGTGTTCATTGACGACATACTTGTCTATTCCAGAAGCAAAGAAGATCACAAACAACACTTGAGGTTAGTGTTGGAAACTCTTAGATCAGAAAAGCTATACTCGAAATTCTCCAAGTGTGAATTCTGGATTCGGAAGGTAACTTTCTTGGGTCACGTGGTAAGTAAGGAAGGCATACATGTGGATCCATCCAAAATCAAAACAATAGAGAATTGGTCAGCACCGAAGACACCCACAAAAATCCGTCAATTCTTGGGCCTTGCTAGCTACTATCGCAGATTCATCCATAATTTATTGGGAATTGCCAAACCCCTAACCACTCTAACGCAGAAAGGTGTACCCTTTGTTGGAGTGAAAAGCAAGACATTGCATTCCAAAAGTTGAAGCGAGCCTTGTGTAACGCACCTATCCTGTCCCTGCCCGAAGGGACAGAGGATTTTGTTGTCTATTGCGATGCGTCTAATCAAGGCTTAGGTTGTGTACTTATGCAATGAGGAAAGGTTATTGCTTATGCCTCGAGACAGCTGAAAGCACAAGAAGTCAATTATACAACTCACGACCTGGAGTTGGGAGCAGTTGTCTTCACATTGAAAATTTGGAGACATTATCTCTACGGAACCAAGTACACGATCTTCACTGACCATAAAAGCATGCAGCACATCTTCGAACAGAAAGACTTAAACATGAGACAACGAAGATGGGTAGAACTACTCAACGATTACGAGTGTGAAATCCGCTACCATCCTGGTAAGGCCAATGTAGTGGCAGATGCCGTTAGCCGTAAGGAAAGTTCTGGCCGCAAGGTAAAGACACTGACAATGACCATCCATTCCCACTTATCCACACAAATCCGAGAGGATCAGCGAGAAGCCCTGAAACCAGAGAACATGGCGGAGGAAGTCTTGAGAGGAATGGAAAAGAACTTAAAGATCAAGGGAGACAGAGTTTATTGTTTCATGGACCGGATCTGGACCCCAAAGTTCGGCGGTTACAGGGAAGTTGACATGAACGAAGCTCACAAGACCAGATACTCTGTTCACCCAGGTTCGGATAAGATGTACCTGGATCTCAAGAAACTATACTGGTGGCCAAACATGAAAAACGAGATTGCTACCTTCGTAGGCAAGTGTCTGACTTGTGCCAAGGTGAAGGTCGAATATCAGAAGCCCTCAGGTTTACTTCAGCAGCCTGAGATACCTGAGTGGAAGTGGGAGAGGATTACCATGGATTTCATTACCAAATTACCCAAATCTCCGAGTGGGTACGACACCATCTGGGTAATAGTCGACCGATTGACTAAATCCGCTCACTTCCTGCCAATCAAAGAAACATTCAAAATGGAAAGACTCACACGAATCTACATCCAAGAGATAGTTCGACTACATGGTGTGCCTGTATCCATTATCTTAGATCGAGATAGAAGGTTCACTTCGAGGTTTTGGCATTCCCTACAGAAAGCTCTTGGAAATAAGCTGGATATGAGTACATCTTATCATCCTCAAACAGATGGACAGAGTGAGAGAACTATCCAGACCCTCATCTTTTTCCAAACCCATGATTTGTATCCATATTTCTGAATTTCGGGACCAAATTCCCTCTAACGGGGGAATGATGTCACAACCCGAAACTTTTATCATGTACAATCGATCCGTATATCAATATTTCACTCAAATTAATCATCATATAGAGAAATTGTGGGTCCATATGAATGCTTTAGACTTAGTAAATTTTAGATATGAGTATTAAAAAGGGTTAGGAAGGGAGTTGCATCACAAAACCGAGCCAAACACACCAAAAGAGGTGTGTGCGGCCGCAAACTAGAGTGTGTGGCCAGCCAGCCGCACACCAACCCACAAACACCCTCCAGCCTCACACCCAACCCTATATATTAAGAAGACCCCCTTCATACACTCCTTTCATCTCTTGAATGCACCGTCTCTCTCTCTCTCTCTACTTTCTCTCTCTAAAATCATCAACCAAGAACACTTTGAAGGCCTCATAATCGTGAACTACTCCATCATCTAGTTGGTTATAGTGGTAAACACTTGAATCTAAGCCTAAAACTCATAATGTTCATCATGTTCTTCGTCCCTTGAAGGTGTACGGCCGCACACCTTCATATGGTGGCCGCACACATTCAAAACTCCCCTTAGTGAAGAGAAAACACTTCAATAATCAACAATTGGACTCAAATGAGGAGTGTAGGGCCGTAAACACCCTCTGTACGGCCGCACACTCTTGTGTGCAGCCTCACACACAAGTCTGGCCGCATTCCCTGGCCGCACACCCACTTTCATGGCCAAACACCCACTCTAATGCACATATTTGGCCTTGAACTTTTAAAGATCCCTAAGTATGAGACATAGAACACTTATTTCTAGTGATTCCAACCCTTTAGGGCGGTTTTCCATCATGGTGTATCATGGGACTCTAAATCTAATACATATATGTGCAATATATGTTCTTAGGGTCTGCACGCGTGCAGAATACCGGTTGACACTCGGCGCTTATAACCAATCGCAACATCAAATCCTATGTTAAACTGTGAGTTCATACCCCTACACTTTTTCGAGTTTTTCATGTTTTCAGGGGGGAATGCAAGCTAAACATAAAGGTTTCATAACTTAAAAACTGATACATTACAATGATTTTCTATGAAACGTTAAGATACAATTATCCCTCTTGTATTATGCGGAGCATAAGGGATGTTTTCATTTCATAATTGCATAGTTTTCAAAACCATGCCTGAACGTAACAACCATTCAAACTATAATAGGTATAGTTTGGGATTTCATTATCAGTTTTAGATGTTTAAACATCATGTAGAGTCAAACATATAAACTATGTCAGATTTAGTTTATCCATTACCTCGAATACAAAACTAGAGTATTATGCTAAATAATTATTTTATGTATAATTGTTTATACTCTATACCATTACAAACGAATTCGAACTCGAGAACAACCGAACAAACACGTAAACCAGTTAATACAGGATAGTGAGACTATCTTCGTTTTGCCCATCGGGGTACCAATAAATCCTCACCGGTAGTATAACCAGAGTCTCCTGGAGGGAGAGCGTGAAATTTGTGAACAGATCTATTCGGGACCGACAATCCCACACCTGAACTGCTAGCTACACTTAGGTGGGCACGCCTGGGGTGACAAATTTTGGAATCGTGTGACGCCTGAAGAACGTCAAGGAGGTCATCGGTCATATTAGTATGGTTATACGACTCACAATAAGTATAAACTAATCATTTTTTATGGGATTTCTTTCTTCTATAGTTTTATTTAAACTAATAAAACTATTTATCTACTTACTGGAGGGTATTCCAGAAACGAAAGCTATAGTTTTATTTTATATAATAAAACTACTATACATACTGGTGGTAACCAGAGTTTCCCGAACGGTTATACATTACATACTGGTGGAGCCAGGGTTTTCAGACAAAACGTACCTTTCATTCAGAAACCAACAAACATGTTAGAAAATATTGGATTTTCTTGGTAAGCATGCGTATGTATTTCAAAACTTGGTAACAACGGTTTTCGATACAAACGGTATTTACTTATAAATGAAAGAGAACATTCATACAAATTCAGTGACTAGTTTTCAATACAAAAACATGCTTATGAACTCACCAACTTTATGCTGATATGTTTTCAAAACTACTTGTATTCTCAGGGCATCGATAGATAGGTACCTAACCAGCTTTTGGAGAAGACGGAGCATTTTTGGAGTCTCGTCTTTATCTTTTGTTATATATTACGATGTATAAACCATGATTTCAACTGATGTAAGTATTCATATCGTAATGTAATGGTTGTGTTTACTATGCTTGCTATGATATGATTGTTGTGATACTACGTATGACGTCGCCGCCCCGGAACGTTTCCGCCATCGGTTTCGGGGTGTGACAATGCATGGCATGTTTGATGCATAATGCCAAATAAAAGCTCTAACCAAGGTATTTAAGCATAATAACTCTTTATGGTTAGGTAAATCTAGGACCTTTGGACTTTATGGACCTCACAAGGTCCAGATCTGATGTCTCAATGCTTGGCAAGCACAAGTCATACCAAATCTCAAGGGAATATGGAAAAAGCCCTAAAAGTTTATCATTAAAAAGATCTTAACAACATGAAGAGCAAGGTGATGACTTTTACCTTCCAACAGAAGCTCCAAGTGAAATATTACTGGATCTCACAACCTTTCCTCGTTCCTTGCTTGAATCTCCATTCTTCTTCTTCTTCCAATGCTTCACCAAAACACTCAAATATAATCTCCAACACTTTCTCTTAGCTTAAAGACTGATTAGGATTTCACTCAGATGAGTAAGGTAGCTGGTGAGGCGGAAATGAGGACATAAGCTTCATCTCGCAGCGCCTACTTGGCAAGTCAGCTCTCTGACTCGTCGAGTCAGTTTTTAGACCCACGTGGTCAATCAGTCTCTACTCGACGAGTTGAGGCACCAACTCATCGAGTTGCTCAATAGATCTCAAAATAAATAAATAAATAATATACTTAGGAGCCCGGATGTTACAATTCTCCCCCACTAGAATCATACTTTGCCCTCAAAGCCATGCTCCGAAAATAACTCTGGATACTACTTTCGCATCTCAGACTCCGGTTCCCAAGTCAACTCGGACCCCTTCCGATGTTGCCACTGGACCTGGACCAGGGCAGCACTTTGTTCCTCAGAACTTTAACTTTCCGATCCAATATCGCAATCAGCCTCTCAATGTAATTTAGGCTCACATCCAGCTGAATGTCCTCTAACGGCACTACTAGCGTCTCATCGGCTACACACTTCCTCAAGTGAGACACGTGGAAGGTATTATGAATCTGACTCAACTCTGCAGGTAGCTCCGACCAGTATGCTACCTTACCCACTCTGGTATGTACTTGACCCGATTTAGCATGGTCCATTTGGGTTGCATGGCATCGGAACAATTTGGATAGACTTTTGCGAGAAGAGGATATTTATGATTTATTAATATATTATAAGTTCTAATAAATATGAAATCATATTATTTAATTATTATTGATCAAGAATTAGTTTGGAATTAATTTTGTGATCAAAAGAGACTAATGAAATAAATGGGGATTGATTTTGTAAATCATTCATTCTTATATAGTGGGCTTATGATCCATAGTTCTTCATGTTGGGCTAAACCCATGTGGTGACCCATAGATACTCCATGGAGGTTAAAACCCATGGATCATGAGGAGTGTGGAAAGTCATGAGTTTCATGGTGTAACCCTAATGTGCACACCATATAAGAAGCCTCATAGTTCATGAAACGGCACATTTAAGTGATAAGAAGTGAGGGCTAGCCGATTTGTGATGCAAGTGTTCTTCTCTCAAGTTATTCCAATTGTTGGTGGTGTTGTGTGAAGCATTTGAGGCATCACATTTGGGGTGCTAGGCTCACAAAGTCTTAAGGAATCAAAGCTACAAGAAAGGTATTTCATTCTACTAGAATTTTGTATTACATATACCCCATGTTATACTAGTTAGGATGAAACCTTGGAAAAAATAAAGTTTGCATGTATAGTAGAGAAAACATAGATCCAATGTTTCTAGGGTTGCATGCACACCATAGGAGTGTTAGAATGCTCAAAACCCAACAGTATCAGAGCCCCAACTTGCCCCATTTCCTAAAACGAATCACTCCTTTCCGGGGGATACCTTCAGGAGGACAAAATCTCCCACATGGAACTCTAGCTCGGATCGAGGCATGTCTGTATAACTCTTCTAGAGACTCTAGGCTGTCAATAGCCTTTGCTTAACCTACAAAATTTGCTCAGTCATCTTTAGCACTATCTCAGTGCCACCCATCACTCTCTACCCTGCCTCTCCCCAACAGATGGGAGTCCGAAACCTTCTCCCATATAGAAGCTCTAAGGGAGGCATACCAATACTCGAATGATGACTGTTGTTGTAAGAAAACTCAGCCAAGGGTACATAAGTGTCTCAACTTCCTCCAAAGTCCATAACACATGCACGCAACATGTCCTCAAGCGTCTGAATTATCAACTCGCTACGCCCGTTTGTCTGCGGGTGGTATGTGGTACTAAAATGCAAACGGGTACCCAACTCCTCATGAAATTTCTTCTAGAATATGGAAGTAAAACACGCATCTCGATCTGACACTATCGAGTTTGGCACTCCATGTCATGCTACCACCTCGCTCACATAAATCTCGGCTAGTCTCTCGGCCGAAGAGCTCTCACTGATAGCGAGGAATTGAGCACTCTTCGTTAGCCTATCCACAATCACCCATATCGCGTCAACACCTCGTGCGGTCCTCAGTAGCTTGGTGATAAAATCCATCGTCATCTCTTCCCACTTCCACTGGGGAATCTCTAAAGCTTGCAACGGACCATGTGGAAGCTAGTGCTCCGCTTTAACCCGACGACAGCTGAAGCACCTCTCAACTACCCATGCCACATCCCTCTTCATACATGGCCACCAATAATCCTTCTTCAGGTCCAAATACATCTTAGTGGCCCCTGGATGGACGGAGAATCTCGATCTACGCCTCCTCCATCAGTATACGCCGGGCTCCACCCGTGTAGGGCACCCAAATCCGCCATCGGAAAGTCATAAGTCTATGATCATCCGTCTCAAGGTCAGACACCTGCCCAATCACCATCTCCCTGTTGCGGTTCTCCAGTCTCACGGCCTCTACCTGGGCTACTCGAATAGTATCTAAGACATGAGTCATCATGTCAACCCCCCAAACTGAATTGGCGGAAACATTCGAGGTGGAGGATGTCATGTACAGTATCATAACAATACATAATAGTAAATTAGGCAACAACATCCATTGCATTAAATAGTATAGTTAATACAAGTGTGTTCTTTATAAAGTTTAAATGCCACCAAAAAGTTAACGTATAACAAAAGAATAAGACGAGTCTTGATTTCTTCTCCATCTTCTCAAAAGTTGAACGAGTGTACCAATCTTACTGGTTTCCTGAGAATACAAGTTATTTTGAAAATAGAGCATCAACATAAAGATGTTGGTGAGATCATAAGAAATTTAGTGTCATTATGTTGTATTTATTTCACAGAAATATTTGTATTTGTATCATACAAAAGGTTTGTTTGTTTTTTCAGAAAATCCTATATTTTCTGCTTATAATGAAATGTAGTCTTCTACCAAGACCTGACTGTTTGTATGTGTGTTCTCTTGTAATAATGAAAATGAAATGTTTGTATTAGTGAATGATACTCAACAGATAGTTTTATTGCCTTATAACCGGGTTGGTTAATTTAGGTTAAAATTTGATTGAAGTTATAACCATGCTTCATCGACCTAGTATAAACACACGAAGCTCTTTAGACATCGAAAAGGTATGACATTTGTTCACCCGTGGACTTACAGGTCCCACTGTAGCTAGTAGTGAGCTGCGGGATGGTCAATCCCGTATAGATCTATACACAAACTCACGCTCTCCCTCCAGGAGACCCTGGTTCCTAAATGTCACACAACAAGTGTATTCTCATGCCATGAAGTACTATCTCACATTTTAGTTATCATGTACATTTATAGTGTGTATGTTCCTTATGTTTCTTGTATATGTATATGCATGTTCCCTTTTTGTAAGTGTATATGTTCCGTTTGTAAATGTATACATATAGTATTACTTCTTGTTCTTGTATATGTATATGTATATGTGTGTACTCGAAACTATACCTATTATAGTTACTAGTATGTTTGATGTATAACTGACTTGTTGAATAGACTCAATTGTTAAGCATAAACAATTAAGTTAAGTATAACCTTGAGAAAGAGATTTAATATTCATATAAGTATTTAGTATGTATAATCATGAGTTCATCGACAGTCGGACTAGTGAATCCAACCCTAAGCCCAAAACCAAACAAGGAACAGGAGTCAAGGTTATTAACATTAGTCCTAAATCCATTAAAGCATACTTATACACAAGATCTATATGAATATAGTTTTTAAAGTAAAAGAGTTTATAAGTAATTTAAAAAGGTTTTGAAAACTAATTTTAACAATGTTTGAAAAACAGTAAAGTTCTTTTGTTTGCAAGTATTCAAATGTATAAACAAACACAATTCTATTGTGTTTCAACTTGTATCCCCCCCCCCTTAAAAGCATTTAAAACAAGTAAAAGGTTGATTGTAGGGGTATGAACTCACCTACAGTGAGTGATTCGAATGAAAGATCGATATAGGATGCTAAGTATGCTAAGTGAAGTCTCGAGCACAAACGGATCCTATAAAGCATATAATAACACATAAATGTATACAATTAGTCTATATAACAACTAACTTGTAAGGGAAACAACCTTCAGAACTAGGAAACACTTTCTATGAAGTGTGAGAATCAAAAATGATTGATTGAAAGGTGTTCATGGCCACACAAGGAGTGCTTACGGCCTTAGAAGGGTTCACGATCATAGAACACATGATGTGTTCATGGCCTAACCTTGATCCTATGAAGGGTTCACGGCCATGGAAGGAGGTTTCACGGCCAAAGCTTGTTTTTTGAAGGGTTCCCGGCCCAATGAAGGGTTCACGGTCGTGAACTCTTGAAGATTCATGCAAAGTGGTGTTTGTTTCATAGGGAATCATGTGTTTCTATTAGACAATAAGAAGATGGATGAGATACTTACTTATTGGAAGCCTTTGGAGTGTTCACAGTTGAAGAAAGTTGAGAAAGAATGGGTGTGTTCACGACTAGAGTTGAAGAAGTGAATAAATTATGAACCAACTTTTTATATATAGAGGATGTTCACGGCCAAGGATGGGTTCACGGCTGTGAACTCCTTTTTGATGGTTATTTCGGCTCGATTGTAACTCAATGAATTCAAGCAAGCGCTTCCTAACACACAATCCTTGAGTGTACTAGGCTTAGAAACTCTGAAATAGACCTTTAGTAAGGCTAAAACATAATAGAAACTAGTCTGACTTTTGATTGAATTGATTGACTTTACAAGATAGAAATTTCGGGTTGTCACATTATCCCCCCGTTAGAGGGAATTTCATCCCGAAATTAGAGTTTAAAAAAATACAGATATATTAAGGGAAAAGATGAAGATATTTAAGTCTCATTTGATCCTCGCGCTCCCAAGTGAATTCAGGTGCCCGCTTTGCATTCCAGCAAACCTTCACTATCGGGATACGACTTTGCTTTGTTTGCTTGACCTCACGGTCCATGATCTCTACTGGTTCTTCCACGAAGTTGAGGCTCTCATTGATCTCAATTTCATCGAGTGGGATAACAAGAGTCTCATCGGATAGACACTTTTTCAGGTTCAAAACGTTGAAGGTATGGTGTATGTTACTAAGTTCTTTAGGTAGTTTGAGTTTGTAAGCCATAGGGCCGATTCTAGCGAGAATCTCAAAAGGCCCTATATACCTTGGATTGAGCTTCCCATGCTCCCTGAAGCGTAATAATCCCTTCCAAGGTGATACCTTCAATAGAACATGGTCATCAACCTAGAATTCCAAAGGTTTACGTCTCTTGTCAGTGTAGCTTTTTTGTTAGTCTCTAGAGGCTTTCAATCGTTCACAAATTTGAACAATCTTCTCTATCGTTTCCTGAATGATTTCTAGACCCGTGAGAGTGCTATCAGGAACTCGTCCCTTAGCTAACTACGTGTCACCCACTTCAGCCCAGCAAAGAGGGGATTATGCACTTTCGGCCATAGAGGGCTTCAAATGGAGCAGCATTTATGCTTGTGTGAAACTGTTATTGTAGGAGAACTCAACAAGGGGTAAATGTGTATCCCATGCCTTTCCAAAGTCTATCACACAGGCTCACAACTTATCTTCCAAATTTTAAATAGTCCTATCACTTTGCCCGTCAGTTTGTGGGTGGTAGGTTGTACTCATGTCTAGCCTGGTCCCCAAGGACTTTGTAGCGACTACTAGAATCTTGAAGTGAATCAACTGTCTCTATCAAATATGACAGATATGGTAACACCATGCAGTCGTAGAATCTCCCTAATGTATGTTCGGGTTAGCTTTTCCGTCTTATCTGTTTCTTTGATCACGAGGAAGTGTTCAGACTTGGTTAACACGCCAACGATCACCCATATGGTATCAAAACCACCTATTGTCTTGGGTAACTTGGTTATGAAGTCCATAGTAATCCGCTCCCACTTCCACTCCGGTATCTCAGGTTGTTGTATTAGACCTAAGGGTTTCTAGTATTCGACCTTAACCTTGGCGCAAGTAAGACACTTGCCCACAAAGGTAGCAATTTCTGCTTTCATGTTAGGCCACCAGCATAACTTTTTGAGATCCAGATACATCTTATCTGAACCTGGGTGAATGGAGTATCAAGTGTTGTGTGTTTCCTTCACGACCACGTCCCTGAAACCACCACGACTTGGCGTCCAGATCTGTTCCATGAGATATAGAGCTCTGTTACCCTTGACTTCTAGACTTTTGTCCATTCCTCTTAAGGCTTCACCCACCACATTCTCAACTTTCAGAGCTTCCTGTTGAGCCTCTTTATTAGTGTAGACAGGTGCGAATGGATTGTTATAGTTAATGATTTGACTCTAGGACCTGAGTATTCCTTCTGAATTAGGGTGTCTGCTACTACATTGCCTTTACAGGGATGATAACGAATTTCGCACTCGTAGTCATTTAGTTGCTCGACCCACCGTCGTTGTCTCATGTTGAGTTCCTTCTGATTAAAAATGTGCTGGACGCTCTTGTGGTCTGTAAAGATAGTGCTTTTTGTTCCATACAAGTAGTGTCTCCAGATCTTTAGGGCAAAAATAACTGCCCCTAGCTCAAGATCGTGTGTAGTGTAGTTAACTTCGTGTGTCTTCAGCTGTCTCGAGGCATAGGCGATGACCTTTCCCTGTTGCATCAGAACACAACCAAGTCCTTGGTTAGAAGCGTCGCAGTACACGATGAAATCATTTATCCCTTCTAGGAGGGATAGTATCGGGGCATTGCACAAGGCTTGCTTGAGCATTTGGAACACATTCTCCTGTTTTTCTTCCTAGCTAAAGTTCACACCCTTTTGCATCAGGGTGGTAGGTGGCTTAGTTATTCTTGAGAAGTTTTGAATGAACCTGCAGTAGTAGCCAGCGAGGCCTAGAAATTGATGAATTTATGTAGGTGTTCTAGGTGCTGACCAGTTCTCGGTTGCCTTAATCTTGGAAAGATCCACGTGAATACCTTCTTTGCTTACCACGTGACCCCAGGAATTTGACTCTTCGAATCCAAAATTCACATTTAGAGAACTTCACATACAGCTTCTCTGCTCGTAGTGTTTCCAAGATCTGACATAGATGTTGACTATGTTCCTCCTTACTGCGCGAATAGATAAGTATGTCATCAATGAATACAATCATGAACTTATCCAAGTAAAGACAGCACACCATGTTCATTAAATCCATGAATATTGCAGGCGCGTTTGTTAATCCGAAGGGCATCACTACGAGCTCGTAGTGACCATAGCGAGTTCGGAAGGCTGTTTTGGGAACATCTTCCTCTAGAAATTGTTGTTGATGGTACCCAGATCTTAACTCAAGTTTAGAAAAGTATCTCGCTCTTTGTAGTTGGTCGAACAAGTCGTCGATGTGCAGAAGAGGATAGCAGTTCTTAATGGTTAACTTGTTAAGCTCGCGGTAATCGATGCACATACGGAATGATCCGTCTTTCTTCTTCACGAATAAGACCAATGCTCTCCAGGGCGAGAATCTTGGCCTTATAAATCCTTTGCTGAGGAGTTTGTTCAGTTGACTAGATAGCTCTTGCATCTCCACTGGTGCTAGACGATAAGGAGACTTGGCTACAAGGGTAGCTCCAGGAATTAAGTCGATTCTAAACTCGACTTGTCGTTGTGGGGATACCCCTGGGAGATCTTCAGGAAAGATGTTGGGGAAATTGCAGACATCTGGGATGCTCTTTAAGTCTTTTACCTCTTTGCTCGCATCAATAACGTAATCCAAGAAGGCATGGTACTCCTTTCGTAAGTACTTCTGGGCTTGGATGCCTGAAATGATTCGAAGGTTTTCTCTTGGTTTGTCATCGTAGATCATTAAGGTTTCACTACTTGGTAGATTTAGACCAACAGCTTTCTCAAAACACAGAATGTCAGCATGATGGAGACTTAAACAGTTCATGCCAATGATGACGTCGAAACTTTTAATTGAGACAGACATGAGGTCGATTAGAAATGAATGGTTATCTAGAGAGAGGGTACATCCTATCAAAATTTCGCTAGAAGTCTCAGTCTCCCCATTATCCATTTCTACGACGAACGTTTCTTTTAGTGCTTGCGGTGCTTGATTAAGTAAGTGTTTAAATTCTTGGTTCACAAAACTCCTCTCCACTCCAGTATCGAATAATATGCATGCATATGAGTTATTGAGGAGGAACCTACCCATGACTACAATGGGGTCCTCCACTGCTTCCTTGTGACCAATAGCAAGAAGACTTCCTGCTCCGCCAGCATTCTTGGCCTTAGGGAAATTTCTTTTGAAGTGCCCCATTTCGCCACACCCGTAGCAGGATTGGCTCGCTCCTGTGCCAGGGGCCTGGGTGATTGGCCTAACCGGTGCCTTGCAAAAATGGGTCGTGTGCCCCTTCGTGTCATAGTTAACACAGTGCATTTCCCAGTAGGGGCCATTGTGATGGAAATTTCACTTGTTGCGCTTGAATAGGCTCCTCGCATATTGTTTTGTTGGTGCAGGGGTTTTCGGAACATGAACAGCCACAACCTGTTGTTTCTTGGCAGAAGGTTGTGTTGATTGGCTTTTCTTCCTATCCCAGAACTATCTCTTGTTATCACTTGTTTTGGCTGGTTCTGGGACAGTAGCGGTAGTTGCAATTGCTTATGGTTGGACTCCATGATCTACCAGTCTATGTGCCAACCGCTTGGCACTGTCCAATGTAGTGGGGTTTGATGACAAAACATTCCCCTGAAATGGGGGTACCAGTCCCCATATATATCTCAAGATCTTCTTGAAGGGTTTTGAGCATTCTAACACTTCCTAAGTGTACATGCAACCCTAATAACCTTGGATCTATGTTTGTCTAAATACATGCAAAATTTGGTTTCCAAGGTTCATAATCCTATCTAGCATACATGGGGAACTTTAATCCTAAAAGGATGGCTAGAATTACATACCTTGTAGTTGATTTTGATTCCTTGAAACCTTGTGAGCCTAGCACCCCAAGTGTGATGCCTCAAATGCTTCACACAACACCAAATGCTTTTCGAATGACTTTTGAGAGAATACTCACACTTGAAAAATCGGCCTAGCCCTCACTTCTCTTTGTGTAGCCGATTTTGGTGGAGGAGATGATCCTTATATAGTGCGACACATCTAGGGTTACACCATGTAAACCCTAATGTGTCATGGCTCTTCATTTCCATGACCCATGGGTTTGTACCTCCCATGAAGCATCCATGGAGCATCTTATGGGTTTAACCCAACTTGATCAATACTAATTAAATAATACTATTAATATATTAGAACTTATAATATATTAATAAACCACAAGTTTTATTTCTCTCATTTAGTCCATCCAAATGCATGGTGCCATGCAACCCAAATGGACCATGCTGGGTCGGGTCAAGTACATACCAAAAAATAGTTATGGACTTAGACACCTTATCCAACACTTCTTGCTTTCTATAGGGACCATACCTGGACATAGGGCCACCAAATCATTGAACCATGTTGTATAGGCCACTAGGTTGGAACCTTTCATCTTAAGACCCCAAAGCTCTTGCTCGAGCTTCTGAACTTCGCCCCTCGGGCAGTATTCTTCTGTCATGAGGTCCTTCAGCATATCCTAGCCCATCTCGTTAGCCACTACCAGGGTGAGTGGCTTAACATGGCCATTACACCATGTCAGGGCTCTATTAGAGAAGGTGCAGGCAGCAAATTTTACCTTTTTCCTTTCGAGCAGGAGCAGATCTCAAAGATTGACTGCAACTTCTCAATCAATTGCCAAACCAATGACTCCCCTAGTTCCATTAAAGACTGTGGTTTTGCAGTTGGTGAAGTCCTAGTAGGTACACTCCCTTGTATGCATTTGGCTATCACCTTGGTTGGAGTTGGTACCTGTTCCAGCTCCACTAGCGCCACCAGAATTCATCTACGTCATGGTTGTGGTTACAGCCGCAGTCACAGCAGCTTGAAACATCGCTGCATCGAACTATGGTGGGGGTGGTGGAGGAGTTTAAGTTATTGGAGGGTTTCTTTTTGGACGTTTACAAGGCGGCATATTTTAGCTATAAAAGATGAAATGATGATAAGACTTCAATAGAGTTACCAAGAGGAATAATATTGAGTTAGAATAGAGTTTGATAGAGATGATCACTAGAGGAAACAATATATGTCATTATAGTTGGTATAGAAGTTACATAGAGTTTGGAAAATTAGACCTTGGAGTAGGTCTCACGACATACCAACAGAGGGAAATTTTGATAGCATAAAGATCTAGTGGAATAGTACTTGCTAGACAGGAATATTTATAGGAAAGAGTGCTACTTAGAGCATCTACAAAGGATATTCCTTAATCCAAAAGAAAGGGCGAGTAGATCATCCCCTAATAGCAATGGAAACCGCTCAAACGAGCCCTCGATTCTGCCAACCTATGCTCCATATACAACATGCGCCTCTCAAATATTGTCTGACGAGCCCGCAGTTCTCTGACCTCAGCTTGAGTTGCAGTTAACTCCCGAAGCAGAACCTCGTTGTGATTCAGCGTCCTTGTTTGATATGGTTCAAGTTGGCGAATACAAACCGTATTGACTCCAGTATTCGCATCTATCTCCATGGTTCGGTGGATATATGCCCTACAATGTTCTTCATTGCGAGCCACCTGGCGAACCAAGATTGGAAGGATCCTGTCTATGGAGCCTCCCTCACTCAGGTTATAGAAACTGCGGTATCCATTGTACGGAAGGGATTGGCCTTGTTCATGGCTCTACCTTCCCAAACTTTCTGCCCACAGTGGCGTAGACCTAGAAATTCAGGCTGAGGTTTAGGATGTGGCATCGGAGCCGCTAGGGATTGGTCATTGACTTCAGTCTCTGAGTCAGAATGTTCATACATTTCTTCCTCAAATTCTTCCTCCGGTTCGGCCTCTATCCCACCTCCATTCCCTTGGTTAGGGAAGTACAAATCTCTACAAGGATGAAATCCCACCATGATACATACGCGAGAATAGGGGTAAAAAAGGCAATTAATAGTCGTATAAACTATCAATACTTATAAGGAGTGATCCTCATTAGTTACTTCTATAATCACTTAGTGTATACCAGTGATATATAATTTGAGACATAATAGCCAATCGAATAAATAACCCAACTCTAATTCCACAACTAAATAAGGAACAAGAAGTAAAGCGAAAGTCATAGATTCTGAGTCTATAGTATCTCCTTTATATATAACTTTAGTGTATCCACTCCATAATTATAGACTTACTAATAATGGTCTTTAGTTTTCACATAAGTTAATAGTAACACAAAATACTCCTATAGTATTTTAGGTTTGTTTTATGTTATCAATGATTCTATGTGGATAGTTGGTAAGTTTTTAGACTTGCTGCAACCTCACAAACATTCTTGGGCATATGCTACTCACCTCTCGGACTGACATAGTTGATCAGGCCATGTCATTCCCAGACCTGGCCGTACATACCCAAGCCTACTTATGTTGTTCAACAATCACAATACTTTTGTTTTTGTTCTAGTATGATACTGATCTTAGTATGAATGCATGTATGTATACTTTTAATAAGATACTGGTTATATTTTAAAAGTATAACTCTATGTCAGAGTATTTTAATCCCATTGTGTTTATAGTTATATATCTTTTATGGGTTGATATACTTCATTTTCTATAAAAAAAAATGCTCTGATACCAATCGGTCACACCCCCAAACCGAATTGGCGGAAACATTCGGGGGTGGAGGACGTCATGTACAGTATCATAACAATGCATGATAGTAAATCAAGAAACAACATTCATTGCATTAAATAGTATAGTTAATACAAGTTTGTTCTTTGTAAATTTTAAATGACACCAAAAATGAATGTATAACAAAAGAAAAAGACGAGTCTTGATTTCTTCTCCGTCATCTCAAAAGCTGAACGAGTGTACCTGTCTTACTGGTTACCTGAGAATACAAGTTATTTTGGAAAAGAGAGCGTTAACATAAAGATGTTGGTGAGATCATAAGCAGTTTAGTGTCATTATGTTGTATTTGTTTCACAGAAATGTTTGTATTTGTATCATAAAAAGGTTTGTTTGTTTTCCCAAAAAAATCCTATATTTTCTGCTTATAATGAAATGTAGTCTTCTACCAAGACCCGACTGTTTGTATGTGTGTTCTCTTGTAATAATGAAAATGAAATGTGTGTATTAGTGAATGATACTCAACAGATAGTTTTATTGCCTTATAACCAGGTTGGTTAATTTAGGTTAAAATGTGATTGAAGTTATAACCATGCTTGATCGACCTAGTATAAACACACGATGCTCTTCATACGTCGAAAAGGTATGACATTTGTTCACCCATGGACTTGCAGGTCCCACTATAGCTAGAAGTGAAGTGTGGGATGGTCAATCTCATATAGATCTATACACAAACTTACTGTTTCCCTCCAGGAGACTCTGGTTACTAAACGTGACAAGTTGAAAAACAGTAAGTTAATATTATTAGTGTATATAACAACTAACTTGTAAGGGAAACAACCTTAGGAACTAGGAAACACGTTCTATGAAGTGTTAGAATCACAAATGAGTGATTGAAAGGTGTTCATGGCCACAAAAGGAAAGTTCACGACCTTAGAAGGGTTTACGGTCATAGAACACATGATGTGTTCACGGCCCAACCTTCATCCTTTGAAGGGTTCACGGCCAAATCTTGATCTTATGAAGGGTTCACGACCCAATGAAGGGTTCACGACTGTGAACTCTTGAAGATTCATGCAAAGTGGTGTTTGTTTAATGGGGAATCATGTGTTTCTATTAGATAACAAGAAGATGGATGAAATACTTACTTATTGGAAGCCTTTTCAGTGTTCACGGTTGAAGAAAGTTGAGAGATAATGGGTGTGTTCACGAATAGAGTTGAAGAAATGAAGAAATAATGAACCAACTTTTAATATATAGAGGATGTTCACGGCCAAGGATAGGTTCACGACCGTGAACTCCTTTTTGATGGTTTTTCCGACTCGATTGCAACTCAATGAATTCAAGCTAACACTTCTTAACACACAATCCTAGAGAGTACTAGGCTTAGAAACTCTCAAACAAACCTTTAGCAAGGCTAAAATATAATAAAAACAACCCTGGCTTTTGATTGAATTGATTGACTTTACAAGATAGAAATTTCAGGTTGTGTCACATCACTGTCATCCTCATACGTACATCTCGGATCGGAGCACTCGCTGTTATACAGCTCAGGGCGTCGGCTACCACATTATCCTTTCCAGGATGATACAGGATCTCACAGTCATAGTCTTTAGCTACATCCAACCACCTTCTCTGTCACATATTTAGGTTGGGTTGATCCATGAGATACTTCAGGCTCTAGTGATCCGTGTATATGGTACATAGGACCCCGTACAACTAATGGCACCATATCTTGGGGGCGAACACCACCGCCCCCAGGTGGATAGAAACTTGGAATCATGTAACTTGTATTATATGATGAATGAGAATTTTCATCTTTGGGAAATTAAGACTAACTCCTTGTTCACATGTATATGTGAGTCAAGTGAAGGACTAGGGGATCGGGTACGCCTGGTTGTGCACTGGTCAAGTTCACCACAAAGATTGATAAGAATATTCGTAATGATTTACTAAAGTTTCGTAAATATGGTTATGCTTACAAGTTTAAGTGTAATTTTGAAACATTGGAAAAGTTTCAATGTATGGCAGGACGAATGAGAAGAATCAAATTAGGCAGAAAGATAAAAGTTTCTCCAATCTAAAAAATGGAAGAGTACTTTAGTATCATGTTTTATGATTATCTTAGTGATTAAGAAACCATATCACAATTGATCCTCTAAGGACATCTTATTGTATTTGTTTGACTATGAAGAGGAATCGTGAATTGTTGAAATGGTTAAATCAAAAGATAAATCATACTTCGTTCCCAAAACAATCTTAGATTCATACTCCAAGATTGTAACCTTGAGTGACATAATCTTAAGAAAGGTTTATAACACTTGTCAAATGTATAGTAAAATGCTTTCTACTCTAGTACATTGAAATTGGTAAGTTGTGATGTTTTAGATAAAACAAAGACCAACTAAGGACAATTGTGTGAAGTGTTTATCTTGATAAGAATCTTCACTAACTCTTGTATATTTGTGTTGTCAAGGAATGGTTCTTAACAAAGAGAATCTTATATCTCAAGAGGTCAGTGGGAGTCTTAAAGATCTTTAAACGTTTCAAGAAATAATCAAGAATAAAACATGTTGCTATCACTAGCACACGACTTGAGGTTTATAGCCAATCGTGTTGACATGTTCTTGTTTCCATACCCATTCCAGTTAAAGTTGTCTATGCATGTGAGTTCTATGAGTTCTCGGTTGTTTGCATAACTACTTGGAAGCAATGGTAGACCCTTCTGCTACCAGGTGGCAAGAAGTTAAGATTGAACAAGTTCAGTCCATATGAGTTTGGATTTGTCACTAACCTCCTCTTGTGGCTATGTTTTTGACAAATTCACATGGATAGGAACACGTACACCATACAATTTAAGTGTCATAAGGTTTCTATCCGATTCATGAAAATGATGGTGAGGAAACGCTTTCACTAAAAAGATTTTAAGTAGATAGCAATTGTGATATTTGCATTCTCAAAGTCATTAGTGGAGCGTGTGTGGTTAACCGGCACACTAGCATGGACTTGTAAGAAATGGAAAAGGTCTAAACAATTGAGACTATGATTACGGCATCCCTTTTCATAGTTCTAAAAATTATTTAGACATACATGTGAGCTATCTAAGGAAAGGTGTATGATTTTGATAAAGTCTTATTAAAGGATCTCGTATCAGAAATCTGAACTTTGGTAAGAAAGTCAATAAAGTATTGATTTCTAGAAGTTTAGCTGCTTTCTGGATACATGTCAAAGCTAGTGGGAGCATAAGTGTTATGCTAATAATTATCATGTTATTGGGAGCATGATTATTATGTTAAGTGTTAATTATAGAAAACAAAAGTCTCAATTTGTGAAGTTGCAGGGGTTGAAAAAAATTGTTTTCCTATAATTAAGGGAGAGGATATTATACTTCATTCCAATTCTAAAAGCTTAGATTGTGAAATTTTAATCAAATTTAGTCATGATTACATTACTTGTGTTCTAAAATTCGATTATGATTATGACATCCCTTTTCATAATCTGAATTATGAGAACATGGAAAATAGAAATAGAAATATTATAGCAAAAGACAGGTCTAGTATCATGTATTTATGTGAGACATCATGAATCGTGTCCCATATGCTTCGGATATAGGATCGATTACATGTGCTGTAATATTCATCCGTTCTAAATTTTTCGAATGTCTAGGGCATTAACAGGGAAAAAGGACTAGAACTGGATATAACTAAAATGATTAAGAAATTGTTGAGGATAATCTGAGGTTTACCAAAGATCGGTTGCTCATGGACAATTGGATGTATGGTGTTAATTTTGGAAAGGACCATATTGAAATATTCTGAAAAGAGGCAACTCTTGTTCAAAAGTGACAGTCAAAATGGGAATATGGAAATGTTTCCAAAGGTTGAAATTATTCTTTAAATCTGTGTAAGATTAGAAAACTTAATGCAAGAAGGATGTTCAAAGGAATGTACTTTGTATATGAGACTTTGTTTCCATGGAATTGCTCTCCATTGGAATACTTTGTAATGTTTGTTGCCAAGTCTTTGTGACTTTTATGCATAGTCATTACAAGAGGATCAATGCATATAAGTTTAGAATCTAACAGATTTTGGTAAATGTTAAGAATTTGGTATTCTTACATTTATCATAAGGATTTGGAATTGTGAAATGAGCATCATTGAAAGTTTATCAATTGATCTATTTCACAAAGAAAAGACCATAGATAAACATAGTGTGCGTGCTTGGAGCATGGCATGACTATTGTTTTTAGTTCAAGTATTAAGTTGATTATTCGAAACATTATACAATGAATAACGAGTAATCAATATGGTGATTAAATAAAAGGTGTTTTATTTACTCTCAAAAGTGTTTGGGGCCATATAGGATGAGTATTATTCTTGTGTTTCACTTTGCATGTTTTGACTTCCCGAATAAATAGGTTATTTGAACTCTCCACAATCAATCATACTTTGGAAGTAGGTATGAATCAAGACTGTCATGAATTGGGCTTATAGATGTCAAAAGTGTTTAGACATAGCAAAAGCTGCTGCAACATTCATGAGTACTCATAAGTTCTAAGTATTGGATGAAACTCATGCTCACTTGTATCACTTCATGGAATTTATCTTGAGTGATCGTGAGATGGTAATATCATATAAGTCTTCAAACCTAGAGATATGAGTTGTTGACTATGATTTGGTTGTACATTGATTCTATGAAAACACATTAGTAACTTGATGTTATAAAACGTGCCTTTGTGTATGATTCAACAACTAGTTAGTACAAGCATATGAGTCGAAGTTTATCCGTTCCTTTTACCCCATGTGGATAAAAGCGATATCTGTGCGCCCCTCGATGATTTAGTGATGACAAACGTAAGTGCTCGATGATTTGGTGATTACAGTCGTCATAAATCAGAAATCGGGAAACAACAAATGGACAGAGAAAATGATTATAATCAATGTCTCAGTCCATATGATATCTAGAATGGAGGAATATATGATCCTTTATCTAATGGACACGTCATTGACTAGGTCAAAGTTTGACAGTGGTTTTAAGAGCTACGATTGCTAGCCGGGTTTTTGAGTCGTACTTGAAATAATAGTTTTAGACTTATCCAAGTGGGATACTATTGGATTAGATTTCTAAGCCCAACACTATTATTGGTATGTACTTGACCCGAGAGTAGCATGGTCCATTTGGGTTGCATATCATCAGGACAATTTGTTAGGATGGACTCTTGAGAGAAGGTTATATATGATTTATTAATATATTATAAGTTATAATACATTAATATGAAATCATATGTTTTAATTAGAATTGATCAAGAATTAATTTGGAATTAATTTAGTGATCAAAGGAGACTAATTTAAATCTATGGGGACTAATTATGGTAATTAGTTATATTTATATGTGTTGGGCTTATGATCGATGTTGGACCAAGTTTATGTATGGAAACATAAAGAGTTGGTCCACATAAACCATGGATCATAACACCCATGGGTATGGATTTGGGTTATACCCATGACCCTTGGAATCCTACATATAAATATGTCCACTCATAGCCAAAAAAAATTCCTAGACTTGTACTTGGAGTTCATGGAGGTGTTTTTGGTGTGGAAGGAATTCTCTCTCAAGTTCCACCTTTGTTAATGATGTGTTGTGACTTCATTTGAGGCTTCCACACTATTGGGGCTAAGCTCTTAAGGCCAAATACATCAAGACTTAAAGCTATACAAAATGTATGTTACCCTAACTAGTATCTTGTATGATATATGACAATTGCATGCTAGTTATAGGCTTAATACCTTGGAAACATCATTGCATGTATAATTAGTGAAAACATAGATCCAAGCTATTTAGGGTTGTATGTGCACCATAGGATGTTGTAGTATACAAAACCCAATAGTAGTGTCATAAAAATCAAGACTTGGACGTTGGAATCAAGCCATTCATGAGTTATGAGCATTTTGAGTTAAGAAAGTGAGAGTTTTGTGTGTTTGTGACCTTATCAGCCATGCAAAGGCTTAAAGTCACTGAATTTATGGAGCGAGAGCTATTAGGGAGTCCAGATTTGTGATATGAGCCAAGGTCTTAACTAATTAATACCAAACGAGTAGAAAGAGTGAAACTATGGCAGCCGAGTACGCCCAGCGTATAGAGCTGGTACGCGCAGCGTACGCGCTGCCGTTGACTTTTGGTTGACTTTTAGGGTTTGGTCAATTTGTGGATTATTAAGACAATGGTAAAATGGTCTTTTACCCTTCTGTGGGTTTGTAGAAGGGTTGGTCTAGCTTCATTGAGAGTCGTTATTAACTAGGGATAATTATCGTATTATGCGGAGGCTAGACCGGTGATCCGAGTTCGAGATCATCCAAGTTCTTACGAGGTGAGTCTTCTCACAATACTTTACCATCAGTGGTATCTATGTGTGACCGGATGGTCTTTTGTGCTTATTTGAGTTATGTGATATTATGCATTTTCTCTGTTTGATATATATGCTATATTTTGTGTTTACTGAGATCGGGCCGGAGGGTCCAACCCGAGTTGTGGGACTAGAGGGTTTCCACTAATACAAGACCGGAGGGTCCAAACTGAGTTGTGAGACCAGAGGGTCCTCATTGAAACACATGACCGTAGGGTCCACACTGAGACACATGAGAACGGAGGGTCCATGACGAGTTATAGCCATGAGAGGCTTATTATTTGTGCATGTGGTATTTTGGGGAACTGACTAAGCTTCCTGCGTACCGTGTTTTGTGTTATGTGTTTCAAGTATTTCTCAGGATCGCGGGAAGGCCCCGGCTTGATTGTACACACACCCGCATTAGAGATATGTTTTTGGAGGATCCTGGATTTGTGATAAACAATTTTTGAAATATGTGTTGATAATTGGTACTTGAGATTTTTGTGAAAACGTGACATGTGTTTTATTGTGTTTGAAAATGAAAATTTGGTTTGAAAATTTACGGTGTTATAGCATGGAACCTCCGGTCTCATACGTCTCGGTGAGGACCTTCCGATCTCACGGATCGGTATGGACCCTTCAGTCCTGTGTCTCAGTGAAGACCCCCCGGTCTCATAACTCGGGTAGACCCTCCGGTCCTAACTCAGTAAAGCTCAGCATAATATACTACATAAATCACAAAGACATAATGTAGGATATCACAATACTCAATATAAGCACATAAGACCCTCCTGTCACACAAATATTACCATTCTAGGTAAGTATAGTGAGAAGACTCACCCCGGATGATGAACAACTCCTATAAATGTCGTCGCTGCGCACCGGCCTCTATCACTGAGCCAAATCTACAATTATCCCAAATCAGGATCTAACTCCAAACCCTCATTCTCTAGGTCTAAATGTATTCCACTAACTAGCCCATAAATAACCCAAAACCCATTAGGCCCACCAAGGCCCAATAATAAATGGGCTCTCCCAAGGCCCAACTCTCAAGTCCAAGAGGCAAGCCCAACACAAGGGCCCAAGGCACATATATATTCCTTTGGTCCAAATGTCTAGTACAACAAGCCCAAACTCCAGGCCCAACGCTTAAGGCCTAATGTGGGACTTAGACCAACAAGTCCACAATGAGGTTACACGGGGCGTACCTCCCTTGGTACGCTCAGCGTACACAAGCGTACACGAATCCTGATCGGGGGCATCAACCCAGTACGCGGGGTGTACTAGGATTACGCTCAGCGTACGTCCAGTATTGCTTTTTCCCACTCTCTTGGTCTTAACCCGTTAAGACCTTAGCTGAAATCTCAGATCTGGACTCCTTAAAGGCTCTTACTCCATAAAGTTTGTTGCTTTAAGCCTTTGCATGGCTGATAAAGTCACATACACCCAAAACGCTCACTCTCTTATCTCAAAATGCTCATATCTCATGCATGGGTTGATTCAAATGTCCAAGTCTCGATTTTTATGACTCTATACCACTAAAGACACTCAAAGGAGTTGATAATAATTCTCTGAAGCTCAATATCTCATAAAGCATCCAACTTTGGGACCAAAACCCTAAAATGAACTAAAATGATGCATAAATCAAAAGGGTGAGAAAGCTTTGAGCTTTATACCTCTAACTGAAGCTCCAAACACAGATAAGCTCAAATCCAAAGCCTAGACTCCCACTCCCTCTTCTTCAAGGCTCCTTCTTCACTCCAAAGAAAACACAAGATCACTTAATAGCTCATAAATGGTCTCTGAAGCTCAAGGAATGGAAATTAGGGTTTGAGAGGGTTAAGTTTCTGGAAATGGTGGCCAGAAATGAGGCCGTTTATTCTTTATATAGGTACACCCCCTCATTTAGGGTTTTCACTCTGCGCCTAGTACGCCCAGCGTACTAGGTGGCTTTGCTTAAAGTGCATGCACATGAGTACGCTAAGCGTACACACACGTACGCCCAGTGTACTCAGCTGCCACTTTTCTCAATTAAGGGACTTATCTTGCCAAAACTTCAAATTGTCATAGCTTCCTCGTTATAAGTCTGTTTCCAATGAACCTCATATCCACGGAAAGGTGATGAGAATCCCTACTCTTCTAGTTGTCGCTGCCCCGAGGCTTCCTCATGCCCGGGTTGCAGCCCACGAACCCTAAATCACGAACGATCCGGAACATGATGTTACAATTATGCTCTTCGATTTGTGATTCGGATGCTGAGGATCATAAACAAGATGTGAATAACATGCAAAAGCTCACGTGACATCCTCAAGTTTATTTATGATCTCACATTGATGTACCGGTTAACCACACATGTTCCATATCCAACCATAAATTCGAGTATCTGCCATCATTTTATCTTTATAGTCCCACATTAGTGTGTTGGTTACTCACACACACTCCACTAACGACTTGCAATAAAATGATTTGCGTTCTCATGGATTTGCATATAATTTCAAATTTTTCCTAAAATAACTACAGTGAGATTTTACAAAAGCTTCTAGTACTTTATACATTATACTTTTAATGTGATAAGTTTCCTATCAAATCCGCTCGACTAACAACCTTCGATCACACAAATAAGTGGCTGGTGAAAATGACACACATTTAATGGTCATTTTATAAGTTGTTTCCTTATACATCTCTTATATTATGGTTTTATAAATGAGACCTACTATTAATTTGATTTATTAATTTGACTGACTTTTAGTTTTAAATATAATATTATGCTACAGGTGTATTTTAAAACTTTTCAACACACAAGGTTTACATTTAATTATATGAATTAACATCTAATTAACTAATCTTTTAAACCAATTTTGAAATTAATATATATCTTTTAAATATACCATTAGTAAAATATATATTAAATTCCATTAAGGATAATTTATTGTAATTATCTTATAATTAAATATTTTCTTTCCTTATTTACTCCTTTAAACTTCAAACTAGGGTTCTAAAACTATCTAGCATTATTTTGTTTGGATTTTATTAGATAAAATAACAGATAATGAATAATAATTAACCTATTAATCGCATTAAGCAAAAAAATTCAAAAAAAATATTTTTTAGAAAAAGTGTCGTGCCTGGGCATGAAGTGCACTTCGATAAATATTTTTTTTAGGTTTCATCTTTTATGCACTAGTACTTGAAAAGACATGGCTTTGATACAACTATTGAGGTATTTAGGTTACAATAACATTATACATGCGAAATTTCACTTAACATTTAAGGGTACATGCAACCTAAATGGATCTATCACTTTTCATAATTAATAGCAACATATGTATGAAACAAAAAACTTTTATCCTGCTATAATCGAAATTACTAGTAAGTGAACATACATTTAACATAATCAATTATTTTAATTTCTTGAGTTCTTTGAATGATCTATGGAAAGCATGCGCCAAAAGTACACACGCATATAATGGTTCACACCCAAAACCCTAGAACACTAGAAAGACAAGAGGAGAAAGGAGAGAAGAGAAAGGAATAAAATCGGATTTACCCTCTAAGTAATGTTATGAACAAAAATTCATGGCTAAAGGGTCATATTTCTAGTTTAGGTAATTTACTGATAAATCCAAATTTGAATAATTAAATAATAGATTTAATTGCAATTCAAATTATTTCCTTATCAGCAACGAAGAATCTTCTGGGTACCCTAAAGAGGTTCTTAAAGTCGTTCATACCATGAATGATTCTAAAATTGATTCTTTTATTCAATGAACAATTATAATTCTCTCATTATATCTTTAATTAATTTCAATTAATCATGAATTAATTCCAGATTAATTATGATTAATAATAATTAATTTATTATTCATATAATAAATTAACAAATTATTAATTAATAATTTTAAATTGATATATTAATCTCATAATATATTTACAAATCTTATTTCTCTTCTAAACTCTTTGGATACTTATTCCAACAGTTAGATTGTTTACTTTACTTTACTTTTACATTACTTTACTTTTACATCTCCATTGTATTGCAATTTGTTCTCTTAAAACGACTTTGTTTTTCAATATAATACAAAATTAATATTTTTAAAAAAATATATTTAAAATAACTCTGATTGTTGATATTTCTATTTCATGGTTTTCGAGTTCATATTGGGCAATAAGTTATATCATTAAATAATTGTTTTTTCTTTCATTTTTTTGATCATCTTGAAGGAATTATTTTTTCACCTTGGAGTAATCATGATATATCACAAAACCAAATGAGTATGTTGTAGAATATAATCCGATTCTGTTATACATTTTTTATTCACGTATAGCAACAAATTCATTTATATGTGTGAACTGTTTGAGTTCTCTTGTTGATTAGCTCAAAAAGTAGTTTGAAGTGTTTCAAATGTCTTACCTTCACATTCCAACGTCAAGGATATACCGATGTGGGCATAGCTTAGTTACTTCTGGTGTACCCTATGTTCAAACCATATATTCGTTACAACAGCACCATGAAAAGTTTTATCCTTTTGCAAAATTCGGAGAAACTCTGAAACTAGCAACCTAAATTTATGTAAGAGTAATTTACAAAGTATGATTTGATTTTAACAAAAAAGATACATGTAGGCACTTTGGCTTAAGATTTTCCGTAAGATAGCCCAAAAAATTTAATGTCACAAAATAATCATCAAAAAGATAATGCTCACTGCAAAATACGTTATTTGCTATACAATTAGTCTCATCTCTTATTTAAGAATTTTGTGACTTTTTTTCTTGTATATACCAATTTTTTGGAAAATCCTTTTCGGTCAAAACTTAATTTTCGTAGTATGAAGATTCTTTTGTTGAAAAAATTGATTTTGAAAATCCCTATTAAAATCTACAGTTTTTTTTTAATAAATAGAAGTTATGATAAGTACAATTTCTCGTTATGAAGAACAATTTTGCATTCTGAAAAACATAGGAAGTGAAGAAAGTTATGGCGTATAAGGTTTCATTTATAAATTATTTTATGGGGTTCGTAAAAGAAGCAAATTTAGCCGTAAATAATGACTTCTGTAACAACAAATTTGAATGGTAAATCTCGCAGTTGGTCTTTGCAAATTGGTGACAAAATTATATGAAAACTTTTTGGTTATTGACACGAAGGTTTTTAGGTTTTTAGGTTTTTCAAGTTTTGTTGGTTTTATCTTGGTGACGCGTTTTGATGTGTTGATGTTTAATATTTAGGAAAAATTGTTCATTTTTTGCCCTTCAACCATTCTTGAGGGCAGGTTACCATCCCATCCCTAAGTTGAAAAAATAAATAAATAAATAATAAAATAAAATAGCCTTTCGAATTCACCACAACCCCACATCTATCCCTCCCTTACATGAACACATCAAATACCACCATCTAAAAATCAAAACACTTATAGGGGCGATGACTAGAGGTTGTGGGAGCAACATGGATGGCTAGGGTTTTTGACAAAGATGATGTTGGCGGCGACAAATAGGATTCACTATAGCAGCTGAAGGTGGGTTTTTGGTTTTCCAGCGAATGGAGGAGGGTAGCATAGATAGCTCTAGTGATCGGAGGACGGTGATGGTTGATGAGGTTTGATGGTAGAGGGAAGGCGGTTCCACTAGTATGTGCATATGCGAAAATGACGTGTGTTTTCGGTTTTTCGACGGTAGGGGATGGTGGTTGTAGCACCAATTTCTTGATGATAGATGATTGTTTTCTTATAAAATTTCGATTTGCTTTGATTTTCGAAACCTCAAAGTTTCTAAAGCGGGTATGAAAAAAGAAGAACTCAAAGCTTACTAAGAAGGAAGTAAGGAGATCATTGATGTCATGGAGTTTAGACGATTCACTGGCCATCAGTAATCAACTGGAATGTAGGAACCAAAGCAATGTTTACTTCTCTCAAAAAAAATTATGATTCCTACTCATCATTTGTGTTGTTTCTAATTACTCTCACCAGATGGCTGATACGTTCCTAACCTAATATGATTTGGGCCAAAAAGAATAACATACAATACAAAAAATGGACCCTAGATTTTAGTAGGTCTTATTCATATGCACACTTTGAACTCTTCATGCGTCGGCGCTATCAATAAGCCAAAACTTTTAGGTTAAGTTATACAAGTCTTAAGCCAAAGTGTATAGATTTATCTCTTTCTTTTTCTTTGATGTATGCTATTTAGTATAGTACATTAGTATTATAAAAAAAATATATCAGGTTGTACCCTTTGACCTCATTTGTATTGTGCTATGTATTAGTAGTTGTAGTGCATACTACGGTGCTCGAGAAAGTTTTATAGTGCTAGGAAGCAAGGTCTGTAGTGTTTGATTCTCAAGTTTGCAGTGCATGACATGATGACCTTTTGAGATGAAGATGCATTGGTCTTGTGGGTCCTACACAAACAGTTGTAGCTCAACTCGTTTTATAAAGAGATCTCTTTGCACCTCTACAAATTAAGCAATGCGAAAATGTGAGTATGATTACTGTGTTTTTACAAGTCTATTAAAATCCCTCATTAATCGTCCATGAATTAGTTTGATTACTCTTAGTGTCTTATCAAAAATTAAATAATATAAAAACAATTTTTTAAGTAAAAGTCAAATACTCCTTTGTCTTTCAACAAAGCTTTAGCAAAAGGAATTCTTAATGTCATACTGAATTATGCCTTAAACACCGTGTAAGGAATTCAACCTATTTTTTATGAATAATCTAAATTATCTTTTAGATATGTACTTTTAATGATTCCAAACATATGTGGACAAACGACCAGAATTTAAGTTCTCTTGTAGTCGTCTGTAATATGTATAACAAAATTTTAATTTTATAATTTGAGTGTAATTATTATAAAAGAATATGACGTAACGAAACGGTAGGAGTTCAATGTATCCGTGATCAAAGATTTGCCAAAATTCTTCAAATATGATAATCTCTAACGTCATTAGAAAATTCTTTTACGTGTGACTTTCTAGATGGAATTTTATGCCTCCTTTCCTAAAATAAACAACTATAGATATTTGACATACTCGTCAAGAAGATCATCTTAGCCAACCGTTTTAGAACAAGAAATGTACTCATATCCAATGTTTTAAAAACTGGTTTCAACCGGTCAGTCAAACCAGTTGGATCGAAAAGGCGGAAACCAATAAAGGGAGCGGTTCAACTATCACCGGTTTTAAATCAATTCCTCAACCGGATTGAACCAGATGGTTTTTAGAAAAACCCGATTGAACCGGTCAAAATAAATCAGTTGAACAGTTTAACTAAATAAAAACACATAGAAAAGAACCATTTGCATAATAAATTTTGATGAATTTTTTTAAGTCTATGTAGCTTTCTCTAAATAAAAACATATGATAAATGTTATAAAGTTTTTTGACGTGTTTGTATTCATATAAAATTATATTTTGTTTTGGTATTATACTTTATTATAACACCCCGATGTTCAGGTACTTCTAAATTCATCTCTATAATTCTATTTCATGTCAATGGGTCAAGTGGTAGCACTCTTGGGTATAATTGAGGTTTGGACATGGCGTGTTGAAGGCACCAACACGGCGTGTCTGGGTATTAAAAGGTGCGGGTTTTATTTGGGCAACACGGTGTGTTCCTCTTAGAACACGGCCTGTTGAACGCTGAGATGAAACCTTAATATTTCGGGTTTTTCTCCATATTTAAAGGAATGTGGAGGCTAGGGTTTGTCCACCCTCAGCCTCCATCAGCCCCTCAAGCTCTGAAAGAAACCCTAATCATTTTCTCTCCCATTTGTGAAGTTACTTTAGTGTTTTGAAGGAAGAAGGTGAAAGAAGGAAGCAAAGATACAACAAGCAAGACCCATTCTTCAGTTTAGCACTCTTCTAGACCTTTGTAAGTGTCCAAGACCCGATTTTTATCATTCAAAGTTGTTAGATCTTGAGTTTTGTCCCTTTCCTCCATTTCTTGGATGTTGCAATGGATGGATCGCATAAAGTTTGCAACTTTATGAATCGCCAGGTCAAGGTGACTTAGTAGTGGCTTGGATTTGGTCTATAACCAAGTTTTGATGCCATACATAGAGAGTAGGTTATAAATCCTCTTTTGACCTAATATGGGTTCAAGACATGTATTGGACATGCATGTATAAAAAGCACCAACCTTTGGGATGGTTTAGGTGTAAGAAACACTTTTAGAAAGGATGGACTTCGGATCTTGACGATTAAGAGTATTTTGGTCAAATCATTTTATTATTAAGCTTGTGGGACCTTTTGGTTGTCCCAAAGGATAAAGTTGGAAACTTTATCCTTCCTAATCACATTGTTGGTCTAGATTTGAGCTTTGGAGCTCTTGGAAACGAAAAGGCAGCTGAATGTACTAAGTTGTTGGAACTCTGGCGAACACGACATGTTTGCAAGTCAACACAGTGTGTTGGCTGAGATTTTCCCAACTGTTTGGATACTTGCATAACACGATGTGGCCAAGTGGGAACACGACGTGTTGGGTCAACATGGATTGTTGACCTTGACCGTTGACTTTAACTAAGTTGGACCTTGAGGGTATTTTGGGTATTTTGGGATTTTTTTGGATTTGGCTACTTGGTGGAAGCAGGTATCAGTTAGAGGACTGAGATTCAGAGTCAGATCTCAACATTTCTATGTAGTATGCGAGGTGAGTTTTCCTCATTGTACTTGTGCGTTGAAGGCACCAAGGCCGACCCATTAGCTTGATAACCTGATATTCGCCAATATGTTGATTATGGAATAGATATGCATGCTAGTTTTGATATGCTAGTCTGCTAGATCTATAGTACTACCTGTGGTACAATCTGATTATTTGTGTATGTTATTATTTGTTATATGTCGACATATTGTGTGGATTGAGTTGAGGTTACACTGCTCCGTGCGGTAGCCAACAAACCATGGAGCGGTCCAGATATGAGCTGAGGGTCGGGAGGGCATGCCAAATTTATACTGAGGGATCATAAGCATTCCAGATATGAGTTAAGGTTCGGGAAGGGCATGCCAGACTCATACTGAGGACTTATTGGTATTCAGTCTGAGGACTGATCTGGTCTGGGAGCAAGCCAGACATAAATTGTGGGCCGAGAGCAAGCCAAAATTATGTTGTAGGCTTACGGGTAATCCAGTCTGTTAGTTGTGGACCTATTGCATGTTGTTATTATATATGTTTTATTTATTGTGTGTTGGTATTTTAAGGGAACTCACTAAGCCTTGGGCTTATAGTTTTGGGTTATCTTTCAGGTAACTCAGAGGATCGCAGGAAGGTGGAGGTGTAATCGTGCACCTCCTCATCTTTTGTTTATGATTTTTGGAAAAACTCTGATATTGAACATGTTTTGAAAACTATTTTGTAAACAATGATGACTGATGGGTTGATTTTAAAAGTTTAAAATTTTTAAGAATTTATGGATGTTACATTTATTTTCTTTTTGACGTATATAGATTGATGTAAAACACTAAAACTTATGGTTATGTGTTGTTTAAATGTATTTGGAGTGATCTACAACTTACTTTTATGTATATTTTTAATGTTGAACTTGTAAACGTCAAATTTATGATTTATATATGTATGTACATATAGGAAAATAAGAAAAAATATGAAAATTATAGAAACTGGTTGACCAGGCGGTCGAACCGTTTGAACCGAGAATCGGTCACTATACCGGTTCAACTAAAAAACCAGTTTTTAGAACATTACTCATATCTTGTCCTTCACTTGTTCCGCTACCTTAACACCACCTCATTTTCCCTTGAGTCTCCCTCATCGCTCAAAATTTTGAAAATGATCACCCTTCACTTCCTGTGCGCGGGGTTTAAGTTATCTACTCGGGGAGTCAAGTCCTTAACTTAGCAAGTAGCTCGGTCAAGGTGAAACCCTAATTTCGGGGTTTTGCACACTATTTAAACACCTTAATCCCCATCCCCTTAGCCTCATTTACAGCCTCCTTGTCCCAAACCCTCAGTTACGAAACCCTAGAGTGCTTTTCGAGTGTTTGAGCCACTTTTGGGTGTTATTTGTGCCTTTTGAAGCTTGTGGAAGAAGCAAAAGTTGGAGGACTCAAGAGAGAAACAGTAGATCCAGAAGTTTCATCCCTTTAGCTGCATTTTCTGGTAATAAAGCCTCAAACTTGATCATTCTCTTCTTAGATCTATTTATGGCCTCTTTATGTGGGTTTTTGGTCCGAGATTTGCTAGCTTGTGGATAAGGATCGACCCAAGAATTTCTCTTCCCGATCTAGTGCCTAGAGAGGCTGTGAGGACATAAAGGTGAAAACTATATGCCCTTAGAGCCCCCATGCAAGTGCTAAAGATGTATTTATGTCCTTTTGAGATAAAAAAAAGCCCATGGATGGAAGCAAGCTTGAGACTTTTTGTGGTTATCTAATAGTTGGGCCCTAGATCTAGGTTTGCATGCATGGATTTGAGATTCTAAGGCTTTTTGGACAAGATCCATATCCTAAAGGAATTAGGGTTTTGTCTAAACCCTTTTAAGAAGAGTTATGAACGGGTAAAGTTAGAAACTTTACCCTTAGAAAGGCCATTCCAGTGAGCAAACGAACTAAGGACCTTGGATCTAGAAGATAGGGGCTTAATCTTTTAAGATGGCCAAACAGACAGAGGGACTCATCGAGTCGATAAGGGAACTTGATGAGTCGAGTCGTGTTGTCCCGATTCCAGTTTATAGTAGAAATCGATAAGTCTGTAGAGGAACTCGGCGAGTTGATTCTCCAAGTCGCGACTGAGCAGCTCGATAGGACTCGACGAGTCGGAGGAACGATTCAGCGAGTTGAGTCGCGATTCTAGGATTTTTGAGTTATAGAACTCGGCGAGTTGAAGGGTTAACTCCACGAGTTGGTCAACCTAGAAGGTTGACTTTGACCAGAGCGTTGACTTTAACCAGGGTAAAATGGTCATTTAATTTATATGTTATGTGTTACATGTTTGTTGTTATGATGTGTATTCTGGACTTTGGTCCGATGCCGGATTCATCTGATGCCGAGCGAGGCCCGATACAGTGGGCAAGGTCGAGTATGTGTTATTGTATGGTATGTGGTAGTTTGGGGGAGCTCATTAAGTTCGTGCGTACAGTTTTTAGTTTTAGTTTCAGGTACTTCAGCTAGAAAAGGGAAGGGCTCGGGATGATCGCACGGCACACACCACAGCTTTCTAGCTTGGGAGATTACTCTGATATTTGATATGATTGACATATATTATGATATGTTGAGATATACGTTTTATGGTTTTATACTATGGTGATGTTAATTATGGTTTTAATAATGATTTAAAAACGAAATTTATTGACCGTATTTTTAGAATGTTTCATGAAACCATAAAATCAAACTATAAGCCAAATCATAGTGAGTTCCCCCAAAATACTCCACACAATAATAACAAGTATGATACATGCATATTAGGTTTGTTAGCCCATGACCTTAACCCAATCGTCCAGGGTTTGTTGTCATATTACCTTAACCCAACCATTCAGAGTTTGTTGTCTTATAGCCTCAACTCAACCATCCTAGGTTTATTGGTCTACCACATGAAGCAATACCACCTCAACCTGCCTCAGCCAAACCACCAATACATCAACATATGCAATAGATAAACAAAATCATCAAGTATAGGTAATCATACAGATCTACCAATCTAACATATAACCAGCGAATACAGGTAATCATATAGATTTGCCAATCTAACATAGTATCATCCTATATACCAGGATACATAACCTAGTGGCCAGAATTGGTGTCTTCGAACCATGAGTAGAGTGAGGAAAACTCACCTCAAAGTCTAAAGATAGTTGAACTAATCACTACAACAAATACCAGCTCTAAAAGTCACATATTCAATAAACAGGGACTAAGCCTCAATCCAAAACTAAAATACCCCAAATGACCTAAAGTCAAACTTGGTCAAAATCAAAAACCCGAGTGCACCCAGCATACCAGTACTACGCCCGGTGTAAAGCCCACGATGGCATAAACGGGTGTGTAACGCCCTGTTACAAATCAATTCCTAGTCTGAGGCTGTGGCCCGAAGATCGGTCATCATAAGGATTAACGCTTTGGAAAAGGTAAGATCTTGGCCTATTTGGGTGCGACTGATGCATTAGAGTGATTCGGATGTTCGGTTTATGTTTTGGAGCTATGGGTATTTCGGTAAAGTGTCAGTTTGGGATTTTATGAAAAATGGACTTATGTTTGGAAGATCTTAAGGAAGGTATGATTGATAGAAGTGTAGGGCTTCTCGTCACCTTTTCGTGGATATAAGGATCGTCGGAATCAGGCTTATAACGAAGAAGTTATGGCCTTCAGAAGTTTCGTAGTTTTCAGGCTTAGCCGAGTACACGGGGCCTACACATAGAGTACGCAGGGTGTACTAGTGAAGAAGGCAGTACGTGGGGCATACCTTGGAGTACGTTGGGCGTACTGACCAGGATGGTCGAAAATGTTCTTCGGAGTATGTTGCGCGTACCATATTTACATTGTGCATACGCCAATCAGATCGAAACCTTATTTAAGCTCCTTATCTCATAACCTAACCTTAATATCTTTAGCCTCCACCCTCTAAAACCCTAGAAATCGTCCTCAATCATTCATGGTGGCATTTTGAGCTTATGGAGTCCATTTTTGAGTGTTTGGCCCATTCCAAGAAGGTGGTGTTTGATGCCAAGATGGGGATCAAGGAGTAGCTTATAAATATGGCTTTTGTGACTCATTTTCAGCTTGATGAGGTATAAATCTCTGAACTTGACCATTGATATCTTAGATCTCTTATTTGTGAGTTTTAGTTCATTTTGGTCCCGAGGGATGAAGCTTTATGGTTTAAATATGATTCTTAGGCTTAGGGTTGCCACCCTTGGTGCTATTTGAGCCCCTAAAACAGAAAGGTACCATCTTGAAGGTCTTAATGGGTTCATGCGAGAGTTAAGACCATTTTAATAGAAGTAGAATGCTATTTGGTCTTTTTGGAGCATGCAAAGGCATAAAGTTGCCAACTCTATGCCTTAGGACTCATCAAACGACCTCGATCTGAGTTTGGGATGTAAAGTCTTCAAGTATTAAGCACTTAATGGATTTTGTGCATAAGTTGGTTGTATATTGGGTGTACTATGTAGTACGCTACGCGTACAACCTTTCGCCCAGTACGCTAAGCGTATAGAAGAGGTACGTTGGGCGTATGCTCTTAGGAGGACTTGGGCCTTAGTGGACTTCGGACCTTTGGGCCCTAATGGTTTTGGGCCTGGATTTGCTGATAGTTGGGCCTGAATGTACCTTTGGGCTAATATTGGAATAGTTGGGACTATTGGGCCTTGTGGCCCAATATAGAATTGGACTTCGCATTTATGGGCCTCGGTTTGGGCTAATTCTTGGACTAGGTTGTTGTGGGCCTTCATGAGCCAAATGGAAACAGCATTATGGACTAGAGAAGCATTATTAGGCCTTAGGTTGAGACCCATGTGAATAGATTGGGTCCAATTGAAAATTGGGTCATATAATGAGCCTTGTAGGAGTGTTTATCTTTAGTGGACCCAATGGGCTTGGTCCTTGGGCCATCGGAGAATTATTAGTGGACCATTGGAATGTTAAGTGTGTTGGACTGAAAAGAATGATTGTGCCTCATGGCAAGACCCATGTAGAGGTTTGGGCCCAATTTGGAAAATTAGGCCATTGGTGGATTTATAGACATTATAGTGTTAGGCTTTTGTTTTGGGTTTCGGCCTTAGTTTTGGATTATACTTGGCCAGGGGTAGAATGGTCATTTTACCCCATGCATGGATTAAGGATTATGGTATGGCACCCTATTGCTAATTGGGTATATTGATCGGTATTGATAGCTCAGGAAGTAGATAGGGCAACAACTAAGGATTTCTTTCAAGAAGCTTTTTCATTCGAGGTGGGTCTCCTCACCATACCAATGGGTCTAAGGCACCAAGGCCGGCCCTTGTAGTTAGTTGTAGTTTTTACTTGGGATTCACTACTGATATGTCTGGTATGCATATATATGAGAATGTGCTAGTACTTATTGACTAGATATGTGAAGACCCCTGGAGGGGGGGAGCTCATGGCAGTTGGATATAAGACCATGTGGGGGAGCCAATGACACATAGGAGTAAGACCCTGGAGGGAGTCCACGGCATCCTTATATGTTTATGTATGAGTTATGTAGTATGATTGATATTTTTGTGATATATGATATGCTAGTTGACTATTTTGTAGTACTTGCATGGAAGACCCTGGGGAGAGCCCGTGGCAAGCGGATATCAGACCATGTGGGGGAGCCCATGACATTCTTAGGTAAAGACCATGTGGGGGAGCCCATGGCTAGTCGCTAAGACCATGTGGGGGAGCCAATGGCACAGAGGAGTAAGACCCTGGGGGGAGCCTACGGCATCCTTATATGTTTATATGCTTGGCTTGTATATGCTAGTTGATTATGTGATATGTGGTACGATAGTTGTTTATGACAGTATGTGATATGCTATAGCTGTCTTTGTGATACTTGCATGGAAGACCCCAGGGGGAGCCTGTGGCAGTTGGATATCAGACCATGTGGGGGAGCCCATGGCAATCCCTATATGTTTATATGCATGGCTTTTGTGGTTGATATGGTTTATGTAGCTGTTATAGCTAGTATGAATTATGTTGTTATATGGATTGTGTGGGGTATGCTCTGGGGAACTTACTAAGCTTTGTGCTAACATGTTATTTTTATTGTTTCATGTATCATTAGTTTGGAAAGAAATGGCCCGACTTGATCGTAGCGCACACACCCATGTTTTCCGCAATGATTGATTTTGGGATGAACTCCGATAAAATGTTTTAATTAGCGATGTTTTAGAATGTTTGGAATAAATGATATCTATGTTTTGGCTATATTAAAAATGAAAAGTTTACCCTTGATATTTGGGTCGTTACAAGTTGGTATCAGAGCCTTGGTTTGAGGGATTCAGACATATTTTCGAGTGTGTCTGAACTCAAACTAAGGATCTGTAAAGTTTTCAAAAGAAAAATGTCTCCAAGGAGAAGTTTTCTTAGAAAAGAAAGGGTGTGGTGCATGCAATCAGCAGAGCTCATGTAAGTTTCCCAAAATACCCATATATGTTATCTGTTATGACCTGATTTATGGATCCGTGAATCGCATGCTAGTTAGGGATAAGAGAGATGCCTTTATATGTTGTATGAGCTGGTAGACTTGCATGCTAGTGCTACGTAGTTAGCAACATATTGGCTTGATATGTGATACTTGTAGCCTTGGAGATACTAGATGCCATGCTAGAATGAGAACGATTATTGGTATTGGTAACTGCTAAGTGTATGTCTTGAAAATTATATACAGTTACAATCTTATAGCCTTAGAATAACTGATTTGGCCTTATTTCATGTTCCTTGTATGGTTATGGTCCTAGGCTAGATCTATTATTCGGCAGTCTATTAGATCTTGTTCTGTGTATAATTTGCATTCATAAGGCAGTCGGCAGTGAGAATGGATGGATGTGGATAGCATGAGTTGTGGTATGTGGGCCGAATGTTCTATGATAGCTCTTTAGATCGGAGTGCTACTTGCTTTGTGCTTTGTGGAACTCTTGAATGATAGGAGTCAGCCACTAAGTGAATATGATGATATTCAGGACGTGGATGGCTGGCATCATGAGGAGTTCTTCAGCAGCTGATGGCAGGGCGAGGTTGGGAACCTAGGAAAGCCTAGGATATGCTCCAGTGAGTTAGTGGGGTGGTTCGGTGAGGTTCGGAACCTAGGGAGAGCCTAGGAGTTGCTTCGGTGGGTATTATGTTGCTGATTAGTAGATATTTGGTGCATCAGCAGAGTCGGTGACTTAGAGGTTCGGTAGGATTGCCAAATAAAGTATGGATAGATGTGGAAGGTAGTATTGGGCCTGTACTGCTGAAAGCACATGATTCATACTCAAATCGGTGAGAGTCTTGGAGAATCTAAGAAGCTTATAGGAAGGAGAATTCTTGGTTATGCTATGATAGTGGGGATAGCTGCTTTTCCAAGATGAGGATGAGCACACATGAGGAAGGACCAGGTTTTGGTCCCGGCTCCGGTGGTGAGCCAGTTAGTGGAAGGACTGCCAATGTTTTGAGTTTGCCTTGGATCTCTTGTATCAGGTGGCACGGATTGATTGTGCGTTCTATTGCGCTTTCGGGATTGGAGACTATGTCTTGGGACTAGTTGTAGCCTGGTTGAGGGTAGAGGTTGCTCCAGATATTGCATTTCAACCGTTGACGATTGAGATGGTGAGTTTGTCAGGGTGCGAGATCTTGAATGATACAATTTCTAAAGTTCGAGAATGGGAGATTGGTTTGGAGCACATTGGGAATAGGGGACCAGATCAGGTGTATATATTGAGGGTCCTAGGAAAAGACCCAAGAGTTTAGGTCAGCCTTTGAGAGGGCGTTGGGGTCGGATTCAGTGTAGCACTTGCGGGAAGCTGCACGATGGAATTTTCGTTCCAAGGGTTTGGGTAAGTGTACCTCTGGGTTTGTCTCATTTCTTGTGTTTGAGTTATACCTTCAAACATTGTCGTATGCCATTTGCATACCGTGAGTTACGGGGTGGTTAGTGAAAGGTCGTTTCCCTCTTTGTTGGTTTGGAGTGTTCGATGTTATCCGGGTCTATGGTCGAGATTGGTTCAGGGACGTGATGCGGAAGGTCTACAGTCAGGATTGGTGACTCAGCCATTGTTCTTGGGTTGGCTTTTAGAAGTGCCAGGGGAAGCGGTCAACTGCAAAGGCTTTGGTATGGGCATCGGTTATTTGGATTTCAAGATATAAGTGTGGCATCATTTTAGGGCGTCTGAGATTATTAGTTTCGCTAGGATTCGGGAAGTGGTCGTCTGATCTTTAGGAGTTATGTGGTATTTGGGGTTTGGGCCAGTAATAGAACACTCGTATAGGTAAGAAGCAGGTTGTCAGCAGTTGGTTATTAAAGAGTAAGAAGGATTGGGAATCCTTCCATATCTCATGTATTAGTCGAATCTAAGTGGGGGAGAATCGTGCAGGTATACAGAAATAGAAGCAGTTTTGAAACTGGGATAAGTTTCGCATCCTCGATAGGGAGAAAGGAGGCCCAAGTGGCTATTTGGTATGAGGTTTGTATGAGTTAAGAGTTCGGTAAAACTCCCCAGCATGTAAATCATGTTTCTTGGTGCTTGATAGCAGAATTTGGGGAATCAGGTTGGGGTTCTAGTCATGAATTGAGTTTGGTTCGGGTGTTCGATTGAGTGTATGCTTGACTCTGAGTGTATTTGAGTTGATAGATTGAGGGTAAGGCATAGGGTTGCGGATGTGGTGAGGTGAAAAATGTTGTAAGACTGTGGGGGAGTCATAGCATTCACTAATAGCCAGTTAGGGTGGAAGTGTTGTAAGACTACGGGGGAGTCATAGCATTCACTAGTAGTCAGATAGTATGAAAGTATTATAAGACTATGGAGGGTCGTAGCATTCACTAGTAGTCAGATAGTGTGAAAGTGTTGTAAGACTATGGGGGAGCCGTAGCATTCACTAGTAGTCAAATAGTATGGAAAGTGTTGTAAGACTGCAGGGGAGCCGTAGCATTCACAAGCGGCCAAATAGTGTGAGAAGTGCAGAAAGACTACAAGGTAGTCATGGAATTCACGGATTCGTTCAGATGACTTAGGCCAGGGTGGGCCAGATCGCAAGGTTGTGAGTAGATCACAACATAATTGGAATCAGGAAACGACAGGTCGAAGGGGACCGGACATGAGGTACGACTACAATTATTCTGGTAGTAATCACCTTTTCGAGTCGGATTCAGTGGCGACGGGTTGTCAGCCTATCATGATCGGATGGATCAAATGGATTGAAGGAGCCATGAGTGGCGGTATAGATAGTGCAATTATTGTTAGACGATGTATCCTTCGGAGGTTGCGTAGGACCGTTCTATGTGTTTTTGGCCCAACAATCGATTGGGTGTCCGATGTTTCGAGTAGTTGACAGATAAGGTGGGATCATAGAGGTATCAACTGTTTCTGAAAAGCAACAAGTGGTAGCAAGAAGAGTCGAAGTGGGTTCAGTGACTTGAGATTCGTGTATGGAGTTGCTTGTATTCAGGGTATACGCTAAGTTGTTTGTAGTTGGATTAAATAATATCTGAGTGGTTGATTAGACCCAGTTGCAAGGCTCTTATCTGAGTCTTAATACTTTTAGGTATAAGTCTCTTACTCAAAGGATCAATTGATCCCCTTATCAAGTTGAGCGTTCTGCATACACATTTGATTAGTGTTATTGTTCTTTTGGAAGCCTCAAGGTATTATGGGTGGAAAGTATTTTGTTTAGGCTAGTTCTCTTATGGATAAGTTCGATAAATGGTTCAGTGTGGGCGGTTTGTCGGGAAGTCAGGTCAAATTGAAGTTCAAGTTTCGAAAGGATAGAGGTGGTCTTCTGCAAGGGATTAAGGATTCATTTTCCTTGGATTGGAGATTTTTGTTAGGGATGGTTTTGGTGGCCTTGGGAAGGCTGTGGCATTCTCGAGTTTGTGGTCGTGTTGCTCAGGTTTTCTGGTATGTTAGGGATGGTAATGCATGATTTCAAGGATGAAATCTAATTTAAGTGGGGGAGATTTGTAACGCCCTGTTCCGAATCGATTCCTAGTCTGAGGATATGGCCCAAAGATTAGTCATCATAAGGATTAGAGCTTTTGAAAAGGTAAGATCTAGGCCCATTTGGGTGCAAGTGATGCATTAGAAGTGATTCGGATGTTCGGTTCGTGTTTTGGAGCCTAGTGGTATTTCGGTAAAGTGTCAGTTTGGGCTTTTGTGGAAAATGGACTATTGTTCGAAAGGTTTTAAGGAAGCAATGAGTTGATAGAAGTTTAGGGCTTCTCGTCACCTTTATGTGGATATAAGGATCTTTAGAATTGGTCTTATAACGAAGAAGCAATGACCTTCAGAAGTTTCATGGTTTTCAGGCTTAGCCGAGTGCATGGGGCGTACACAAAGAGTACGCGGGGCGTACTAGTGAAGAAGGAAGTACACGGGGTGTACCATGGAGTACGTTTGGCGTACTGACCAGGATGGTCGCAAATGTTCTTTGGAGTACGCTGGGTGTACCATATTTGCGTTGGGCGTACGCTAGTTAGATCAGAATCCTATTTTAGGGTCATGGACCCTATTTAAGCTCCTTATCTCATAACCTAACCTTAATATCTTCATCCTCCACCCTCTAAAACCCTAGAAATCGTCCTTAATCATTCATGGTGGCATTTTGAGCTTATGGAATTCATTTTTGGAGTGTTTGACCCATTCTAAGAAGGTGAAGTTTGATGTAAATATGGGGAACAAGGAGAAGCTTGCGGATTTGGCTTTTGTGACTCGTTGTCATCTTGATGAAGGTATAAAGCTCAAAACTTGACCATTGATATCTTAGATCTCTCATTTGTTAGTTTTAGTTCATTTCGGTCCCAAGGATGAAGCTTTATGGTTCAAATCTAATTCTTAGGCTTATGGTTGCCACCCTTGGTGCTATTTGAGCCCCTAAGACAGAAATTTGCCATCTTGAAGGTCTTAATGGGTCCATGCAAGAGTTAACACCGTTTTTATGAAAGTAGAATGTTATTTGGTCTTTTGGAGCATACAAAGGCATAAAGTTGCCAACTTTATGCCTTAGGACTCATCAAACGACCTAGATCTAAGTTTGGGATGTAAAGTCTTCAAGTATTAAGCACTTAATGGATTTTGTGCATAAGTTGGTTTTACGTTGGGTGTACTATGTAGTACGCTACGCGTACAGCCTTTTGCCCAGTATGCTAAGTGTATAGAAGAGGAACGATGGGTGTACGCTCTTAGGAGGACTTGGGCCTTAGTGGACTTCAAACCTTTGGGACCTAATGGTTTTGGGTCTGGATTTGCTGATAGTTGGGCCTAAATGTACCTTTGGGCCAATATTAGAAGATTTGGGCTTATTGGGCCTTGTGGCCCAATACAGAATTAGACTTCACATTTATGGGCCTTAGTTTGGGTCAATTCTTGAACTAGGTTGTTGTGGCCTTTATGGGCTAATTGGAAATAGCATTATGGACTAGAGAAGCATTATTGGGCCGTAGGTCGAGGCCCATGTGAAGGGATTGGGCCCAATTGAAAATCGGGCCATATAATGGGCCTTGTAGGAGTCTTTATCTTTATTGGGCGCAATGGGCTTGGTCCTTGGGCCATTGGAGAATTATTATTGGATCATTCGAATGTTAAGTGTGTGGGACTGAAAAGAATGATTGGGTCTCATGTCGAGACCCATGTAGAGGTTTGGGCCCAATTTGGAAAATTAGATCATTGATGGATTTATAGATATTATAGTGTTAAGCTTTGGTTTTGGGTTTGGGCCTTAGTTTCGGATTTTATTGGGCCACGGGTAGAATGGTCATTTTACCCCATGCATGGATTAAGGATTATGGTATGGCACCCAATTGCTAATTGGGTATATTGATCGGTATTGATAGCTCCGGAAGTGGACAGGGCAGAAGCTAAGGATTTCTTTTAGGAAGCTTCTGCATTCGAGGTGAGTCTCCTCACCATACCAATGGGTCTAAGGCACCAAATTCGGCCCATGTAGTTAGTTGTAGTGTCTACTGTGGATTCACTACTTATATGTCTGGTGTGTGTGTATATATATATATATATATATATATATATATATATATATATATATATATATATGAGAATGTGCTAGTACTTATTGACTAGATATGTGAAGACCCCGGGTGGAGCCCGAGGCAGTTGGATATAAGACTATATGGGGGAGCCAATGGCACATAGGAGTAAGACCCTGGAGGGAGTCCACAACATCCTTATATTTGATGTACGAGTTATGTAGTATGATAGATATTTCTGTGATATATGATATGTTAGTTGACTATTTTATGGTGCTTGCATGGAAGACCTCGGGAGGCCTGTGGCAGGTGGATATCAGACCGTGTGGGGGAGCTCATCGCATTCCTAGGAAAAGACCATGTGGGGATCCCATGGCTAGTATCTAAGACTATGTGGGGGAGCCAATGGCACAAAGAAGTAAGACCCTAGGGGAACCCACGACATCCTTATATGTTTATATGCTTAGCTTGTATATTCTACTTGATTATGTGACATGTGGTATGATAGTTGTATATGAAGGTATGTGATATGGTAGTTGTCTTTGTGATAATTGCATGGAAGACCCCGGGGGAGCCTGTGGCAGTTGGATATCAGACCATGTGGGGGAGCCCATGGCAATCCCTATATGTTTATATGCATGGCTTATGTGATGATATGGTTTATGTAGCTCTTATAGCTAGTATGGATTATATGGTTATGTGGATTGTGTGGGGTATGCTCTGGGGAACTCACTAAGCTTTGCACTTAAAGTTTTGTTTTTTGTTTCAGGTATCATCGGTTTGGAAAGAAGGGCCCGGCTTGATCGCAGCGCACACACCCTTGTTTGTCGTAATGATTGATTTTGGGATGAACTCTGATAAATGTTTTAATCAGTGATGTTTTGGAATGTTTGGAATAAATGATATCTATGTTTTGGCTATTATTAAAATGAAATTTTTATCCTTTATTTTTGGGTCGTTATAGGGTGGAAATGAGGCTACACGCTATGTAGCCAGAATTACGCCCCGTGTAATACGTTGTTGTCCAAATTTTCCTATTAAGTGCTTAATATAGAAATTTAACCATCAAATTCTTAGAACTTGTTCCTAATAGATCCATAATGCATAAAGTTTCCAACTTTATCCATTAGGATGGTCCAAACAACCAAGATCTACTCTTTAAGTCTCAAAGGGACCAAAAATGCATCTTTCTCAACTTAATCCATTAAGTACAAGTCCCCAACCTTCATATCTAAATCAATATGATGTTTAGATGGATAAAGTTTCCAACTTTATCCATGACATCGTCATAAAATTTCAAGATATGAACTTTATGCACTAAAATGACAAAAAAAATGCTAATTAAACTTGCATGGCGTAATGAACAAGCACCAAAGCACAACTTTCCAAGTCCAGTAAGTCCTAATAGTGCTCCATATAGCTCAAAAGGTGTTGGAGTTGCCTTAACTCCGAAACACAAGATCAAAGAAACAAAAAGTGGCAAAAATGGCCAATAGCAAGATCTAAGAAATTAATGAGCAATATAGAAGTTTTTAACTCACAATGGTCAAAAAATGAAGCAACCTTGTTGGATCTCTACTTGAACCCTTCTTATATACACTCTCCCACCACCTTGTTCTTCAAAATTCCACCTTATAATGGAGAAATAAGTTCATAAATGAAGTGAAGGCTCAAAAACAAGTAAGAAGAGGCTAGGGTTTGTCATGGAATGATCTTAGGTGATGGAGGTTGGTTATGAGAGGGTTTTTCATAAGTTACAACCCTTAAATTGGGCTCAAACTTGAAGATTTAGGGTTTAGATCTGCCCAGATTACACCCTACGTAACATAAATTATGCCATGTGTAATTCATTAAACTCATGTTACGCCCTGCGTAATTCAAAAGCCCCTAATTTCCATTTCAACATCCAACAACCATAACTTCTTCGTTTCAACTACATTTTCACCGTTCTTTATATGCACGGGGTTTTTTTCGATAAAAAACATGTCTTAAAAAATTAAACGAAAAATAGGTGGTTTTTTTTATAAAGATGTGAGTTTTATTGTATAATCTAGTGTATGTGCATCCAATGTATAAGTGTACTCATTCCCTTGACTGCTGATCATTATGATTTCCGACAGTCATAATTGGTTTCTTAGTTCCTTGCTAATAATAGTTCTCTATTAAACCTCACCATATATATATATATATATATATATATATATATATATATATATATATATATATATATATATATACACATATGGCTAAGTTATTTTAAGAACTAAAAAAAGCATATGAACTTGTAAATTTATAATCAACTCATCATTTTTCAAAATTAGTAACACAAATATTCTCCAAAATGGTGCGTCTAAGATATATCTTGGCTCAAAAAAAAGATTTGACAATTTTGTTTTCGAAATTTGCATTTAAGCACGATCAACAGTCATATGGACTATTAATGAGCACAATCAGCAGTTATATGGACTATAGGTATGCACAATCAACAACTATGGACTGCAGATGAGTAATCAGCAGTCCATATGACTGCTGATTATGCTCATCAACAATTATACAAAAAAATCATCAAATCATTTTTTTAGCCTAGATATGGCTTAGACGCACCATTTGGAAAAGATTGTTGTTTTTGATGTTGAAAAATGATGAGATGATTATGAGTTCACTTTTGCCTATATATATATATATATATATATATATATATATATATATATATATATATATATATATATATATACATATATATTAGTTTATAACCCGTGGAAACCACGGTTATAAAGTTAATTAAACTTTAATAGTGAGAGATCAAAATTATTAATAAATTATTTTAAATAAATTATTAATCTAGTGTATGTGCATCTAATGTATAAGTGTACTCATTCCCTTGACTGCTGATCATTATGATTTCCGACAATCATAATTGGTTTCTTAGTTCCTTGCTAATAATAGTTCTCTATTGAACCTCACCATATATATATATATATATATATATATATATATATATATATATATATATATATATATATATATATATATATATATATATATGGCTAAATTATTTTAAGAACTAAAAAAAGCATATGAACTTGTAAATTTATAATCAACTCATCGTTTTTCAAAATCAGTAACACAAATATTCTCCAAAATGGTGCGTCTAAGATATATCTTGGCTCAAAAAAAAGATTTGACAATTTTGTTTTCGAAATTTGCATTGAGGCACGATCAACAGTCATATGGACTATTAATGAGCACAATCAGCAGTTATATGGACTATAGGTATGCACAATCAACAACTATATGGACTACAGATGAGTAATCAGCAGTCCATATGACTGCTGATTATGCTCATCAACAATTATACAAAAAAATCATCAAATCATTTTTTTAGCCTAGATATGGCTTAGACGCACCATTTGGAAAAGATTGTTGTTTTTGATGTTGAAAAATGATGAGATGATTATGAGTTCACTTTTGCCTATATATATATATATATATATATATATATATATATATATATATATATATATATATATATATATATATATATATATTAGTTTATAACCCGTGGAAACCACGGTTATAAAGTTAATTAAAATTTAATAGTGAGAGATCAAAATTATTAATAAATTATTTTAAATAAATTATTAATCTAGTGGATGTGCATCCAATGTATAAGTATACTCATTCCCTTTACTGCTGATCATTATGATTTCCGACAATCATAATTGGTTTCTTAGTTCCTTGCTAATAATAGTTCTCTATTGAACCTCACCATATATATATATATATATATATATATATATATATATATATATATATATATATATATATATATATATATATATATGGCTAAATTATTTTAAGAACTAAAAAAAGCATATGAACTTGTAAATTTATAATCAACTCATCATTTTTCAAAATCAGTAACACAAATATTCTCCAAAATGGTGCGTCTAAGATATATCTTGGCTCAAAAAAAAGATTTGACAATTTTGTTTTCGAAATTTGCATTTAGGCACGATCAACAGTCATATGGACTATTAATGAGCACAATCAGCAGTTATATGGACTATAGGTATGCACAATCAACAACTATATGGACTACAGATGAGTAATCAGCAGTCCATATGACTGCTGATTATGCTCATCAACAATTATACAAAAAAATCATCAAATCATTTTTTTAGCCTAGATATGGCTTAGACGCACCATTTGGAAAAGATTGTTGTTTTTGATGTTGAAAAATGATGAGATGATTATGAGTTCACTTTTGCCTATATATATATATATATATATATATATATATATATATATATATATATATATATATATATATATATATATATATATATATATTAGTTTATAACCCGTGGAAACCACGGTTATAAAGTTAATTAAAATTTAATAGTGAGAGATCAAAATTATTAATAAATTATTTTAAATAAATTATTAATCTAGTGTATGTGCATCCAATGTATAAGTATACTCATTCCCTTTACTGCTGATCATTATGATTTCCGACAATCATAATTGGTTTCTTAGTTCCTTGCTAATAATAGTTCTCTATTGAACCTCACCATATATATATATATATATATATATATATATATATATATATATATGGCTAAATTATTTTAAGAACTAAAAAAAGCATATGAACTTGTAAATTTATAATCAACTCATCATTTTTCAAAATCAGTAACACAAATATTCTCCAAAATGGTGCGTCTAAGATATATCTTGGCTCAAAAAAAATATTTGACAATTTTGTTTTCGAAATTTGCATTTAAGCACGATCAACAGTCATATGGACTATTAATGAGCACAATCAGCAGTTATATGGACTACAGGTATGCACAATCAACAACTATATGGACTGCAGATGAGTAATCAGCAGTCCATATGACTGCTGATTATGCTCATCAACAATTATACAAAAAAATCATCAAATCATTTTTTTAGCCTAGATATGGCTTAGACGCACCATTTGGAAAAGATTGTTGTTTTTGATGTTGAAAAATGATGAGATGATTATGAGTTCACTTTTGCCTATATATATATATATATATATATATATATATATATATATATATATATATACATATATATATATATATATATATATATATATATATATATATATATATACATATATATTAGTTTATAACCCGTGGAAACCACGGTTATAAAGTTAATTAAACTTTAATAGTGAGAGATCAAAATTATTAATAAATTATTTTAAATAAATTATTAATCTAGTGTATGTGCATCTAATGTATAAGTGTACTCATTCCCTTGACTGCTGATCATTATGATTTCCGACAATCATAATTGGTTTCTTAGTTCCTTGTTAATAATAGTTCTCTATTGAACCTCACCATATATATATATATATATATATATATATATATATATATATATATATATATATGGCTAAATTATTTTAAGAACTAAAAAAAGCATATGAACTTGTAAATCTATAATCAACTCATCATTTTTCAAAATCAGTAACACAAGTATTCTCCAAAATGGTGCGTCTAAGATATATCTTGGCTCAAAAAAAAGATTTGACAATTTTGTTTTCGAAATTTGCATTTAAGCACGATCAACAGTCATATGGACTATTAATGAGCACAATCAGCAGTTATATGGACTATAGGTATGCACAATCAACAACTATATGGACTGCAGATGAGTAATCAGCAGTCCATATGACTGCTGATTATGCTCATCAACAATTATACAAAAAAATCATCAAATCATTTTTTTAGTCTAGATATGGCTTAGACGCACCATTTGGAAAAGATTGTTGTTTTTGATGTTGAAAAATGATGAGATGATTATGAGTTCACTTTTGCCTATATATATATATATATATATATATATATATATATATATATATATATATATATATATACATATATATTAGTTTATAATCCGTGGAAACCACGGTTATAAAGTTAATTAAACTTTAATAGTGAGAGATCAAAATTATTAATAAATTATTTTAAATAAATTATTAATCTAGTGTATGTGCATCTAATGTATAAGTGTACTCATTCCCTTGACTGCTGATCATTATGATTTCCGACAATCATAATTGGTTTCTTAGTTCCTTGCTAATAATAGTTCTCTATTGAACCTCACAATATATATATATATATATATATATATATATATATATATATATATATATATATATATGGCTAAATTATTTTAAGAACTAAAAAAAGCATATGAACTTGTAAATTTATAATCAACTCAACATTTTTCAAAATCAGTAACACAAATATTCTCCAAAATGGTGCGTCTAAGATATATCTTGGCTCAAAAAAAAGATTTGACAATTTTGTTTTCGAAATTTGCATTTAAGCACGACCAGCAGTCATATGGACTATTAATGAGCACAATCAGCAGTTATATGGACTATAAGTATGCACAATCAACAACTATATGGACTGCAGATGAGTAATCAGCAGTCCATATGACTGCTGATTATGCTCTTCAACAGTTATACAAAAAAATCATCAAATCATTTTTTTAGCCTAGATATGGCTTAGACGCACCATTTTGAAAAGATTGTTGTTTTTGATGTTGAAAAATGATGAGATGATTATGAGTTCACTTTTGCCTATATATATATATATATATATATATATATATATATATATATATATATATATATATATATATATATATATATATATATATATATTAGTTTATAACCCGTGGAAACCACGGTTATAAAGTTAATTAAAATTTAATAGTGAGCGATCAAAATTATTAATAAATTATTTTAAATAAATTATTAATCTAGTGTATGTGCATCTAATGTATAAGTGTACTCATTCCCTTGACTGCTGATCATTATGATTTCCGACAATCATAATTGGTTTCTTAGTTCCTTGCTAATAATAGTTCTCTATTGAACTTCACCATATATATATATATATATATATATATATATATATATATATATATATATATATATATGGCTAAATTATTTTAAGAACTAAAAAAAGCATATGAACTTGTAAATTTATAATCAACTCAACATTTTTCAAAATCAGTAACACAAATATTCTCCAAAATGGTGCGTCTAAGATATATCTTGGCTCAAAAAAAAGATTTGACAATTTTGTTTTCGAAATTTGCATTTAAGTACGACCAGCAGTCATATGGACTATTAATGAGCACAATCAGCAGTTATATGGACTATAAGTATGCACAATCAACAACTATATGGACTGCAGATGAGTAATCAGCAGTCCATATGACTGCTGATTATGCTCATCAAAAATTATACAAAAAAATCAACAAATCATTTTTTTAGCCTAGATATGGCTAAGACGCACCATTTGGAAAAGATTGTTGTTTTTGATGTTGAAAAATGATGAGATGATTATGAGTTCACTTTTGCCTATATATATATATATATATATATATATATATATATATATATATATATATATATATATATATATATATATATATATATATATATTAGTTTATAACCCGTGGAAACCACGGTTATAAAGTTAATTAAAATTTAATAGTGAGAGATCAAAATTATTAATAAATTATTTTAAATAAATTATTAATCTAGTGTATGTGCATCCAATGTATAAGTATACTCATTCCCTTGACTGCTGATCATTATGATTTCCGACAATCGTAATTGGTTTCTTAGTTCCTTGCTAATAATAGTTCTCTATTGAACCTCACATTATATATATATATATATATATATATATATATATATATATATATATATATATATATATATATATGGCTAAATTATTTTAAGAACTAAAAAAAGCATATGAACTTGTAAATTTATAATCAACTCATCATTTTTCAAAATCAGTAACACAAATATTCTCCAAAATGGTGCGTCTAAGATATATCTTGGCTCAAAAAAAAGATTTGACAATTTTGTTTTCGAAATTTGCATTTAAGCACGATCAACAGTCATATGGACTATTAATGAGCACAATCAGCAGTTATATGGACTATAGGTATGCACAATCAACAACTATATGGACTGCAGATGAGTAATCAGCAGTCCATATGACTGCTGATTATGCTCATCAACAATTATACAAAAAAATCATCAAATCATTTTTTTAGCCTAGATATGGCTTAGACGCACCATTTGGAAAAGATTGTTGTTTTTGATGTTGAAAAATGATGAGATGATTATGAGTTCACTTTTGCCTATATATATATATATATATATATATATATATATATATATATATATATATATATATATATATATATATGTATATATATATATACATATATATTAGTTTATAACCCGTGGAAACCACGGTTATAAAGTTAATTAAACTTTAATAGTGAGAGATCGAAATTATTAATAAATTATTTTAAATAAATTATTAATCTAGTGTATGTGCATCTATTGTATAAGTGTACTCATTCCCTTGATTGTTGATCATTATGATTTTCGACAATCATAATTGGTTTCTTAGTTCCTTGCTAATAATAGTTCTCTATTGAACCTCACCATATATATATATATATATATATATATATATATATATATATATATATATATATATATATATATATATATGGCTAAATTATTTTAAGAACTAAAAAAAGCATATGAACTTGTAAATTTATAATCAACTCATCATTTTTCAAAATCAGTAACACAAATATTCTCCAAAATGGTGCGTCTAAGATATATCTTGGCTCAAAAAAAAGATTTGACAATTTTGTTTTCGAAATTTGCATTTAAGCACGATCAACAGTCATATGGACTATTAATGAGCACAATCAGCACTTATATGGACTATAGGTATGCACAATCAACAACTATATGGACTGCAGATGAGTAATCAGCAGTCCATATGACTGCTGATTATGCTCATCAACAATTATACAAAAAAATCATCAAATCATTTTTTTAGCCTAGATATGGCTTAGACGCACCATTTGGAAAAGATTGTTGTTTTTGATGTTGAAAAATGATGAGATGATTATGAGTTCACTTTTGCCTATATATATATATATATATATATATATATATATATATATATATATATATATATATATATATATATATATATATATATATATATACATATATATTAGTTTATAACCCGTGGAAACCACGGTTATAAAGTTAATTAAACTTTAATAGTGAGAGATCAAAATTAGTAATAAATTATTTTAAATAAATTATTAATCTAGTGTATGTGCATCTAATGTATAAGTGTACTCATTCCCTTGACTGCTGATCATTATGATTTCCGACAATCATAATTGGTTTCTTAGTTCCTTGCTAATAGTAGTTCTCTATTGAACCTCACCATATATATATATATATATATATATATATATATATATATATATATATATATATATATATATATATATATATATATATATATATATATGGCTAAATTATTTTAAGAACTAAAAAAAGCATATGAACTTGTAAATTTATAATCAACTCATCGTTTTTCAAAATCAGTAACACAAATATTCTCCAAAATGGTGCGTCTAAGATATATCTTGGCTCAAAAAAAAGATTTGACAATTTTGTTTTCGAAATTTGCATTGAGGCACGATCAACAGTCATATGGACTATTAATGATCACAATCAGCAGTTATATGGACTATAGGTATGCACAATCAACAACTATATGGACTACAGATGAGTAATCAGCAGTCCATATGACTGCTGATTATGCTCATCAACAATTATACAAAAAAATCATCAAATCATTTTTTTAGCCTAGATATGGCTTAGATGCACCATTTGGAAAAGATTGTTGTTTTTGATGTTGAAAAATGATGAGATGATTATGAGTTCACTTTTGCCTATATATATATATATATATATATATATATATATATATATATATATATATATATATATATATATATATATATATATTAGTTTATAACCCGTGGAAACCACGGTTATAAAGTTAATTAAAATTTAATAGTGAGAGATCAAAATTATTAATAAATTATTTTTAATAAATTATTAATCTAGTGGATGTGCATCCAATGTATAAGTATACTCATTCCCTTTACTGCTGATCATTATGATTTCCGACAATCATAATTGGTTTCTTAGTTCCTTGCTAATAATAGTTCTCTATTGAACCTCACCATATATATATATATATATATATATATATATATATATATATATATATATATATATATATATATATATGGCTAAATTATTTTAAGAACTAAAAAAAGCATATGAACTTGTAAATTTATAATCAACTCATCATTTTTCAAAATCAGTAACACAAATATTCTCCAAAATGGTGCGTCTAAGATATATCTTGGCTCAAAAAAAAGATTTGACAATTTTGTTTTCGAAATTTGCATTTAGGCACGATCAACAGTCATATGGACTATTAATGAGCACAATCAGCAGTTATATGGACTATAGGTATGCACAATCAACAACTATATGGACTACAGATGAGTAATCAGCAGTCCATATGACTGCTGATTATGCTCATCAACAATTATACAAAAAAATCATCAAATCATTTTTTTAGCCTAGATATGGCTTAGACGCACCATTTGGAAAAGATTGTTGTTTTTGATGTTGAAAAATGATGAGTTGATTATGAGTTCACTTTTGCCTATATATATATATATATATATATATATATATATATATATATATATATATATATATATATATATATATATTAGTTTATAACCCGTGGAAACCACGGTTATAAAGTTAATTAAAATTTAATAGTGAGAGATCAAAATTATTAATAAATTATTTTAAATAAATTATTAATCTAGTGTATGTGCATCCAATGTATAAGTATACTCATTCCCTTTACTGCTGATCATTATGATTTCCGACAATCATAATTGGTTTCTTAGTTCCTTGCTAATAATAGTTCTCTATTGAACCTCACCATATATATATATATATATATATATATATGGCTAAATTATTTTAAGAACTAAAAAAAGCATATGAACTTGTAAATTTATAATCAACTCATCATTTTTCAAAATCAGTAACACAAATATTCTCCAAAATGGTGCGTCTAAGATATATCTTGGCTCAAAAAAAATATTTGACAATTTTGTTTTCGAAATTTGCATTTAAGCACGATCAACAGTCATATGGACTATTAATGCGCACAATCAGCAGTTATATGGACTACAGGTATGCACAATCAACAACTATATGGACTGCAGATGAGTAATCAGCAGTCCATATGACTGCTGATTATGCTCATCAACAATTATACAAAAAAATCATCAAATCATTTTTTTAGCCTAGATATGGCTTAGACGCACCATTTGGAAAAGATTGTTGTTTTTGATGTTGAAAAATGATGAGATGATTATGAGTTCACTTTTGCCTATATATATATATATATATATATATATATATATATATATATATATATATATATATATATATACATATATATATATATATATATATATATATATATATATATATACATATATATTAGTTTATAACCCGTGGAAACCACGGTTATAAAGTTAATTAAACTTTAATAGTGAGAGATCAAAATTATTAATAAATTATTTTAAATAAATTATTAATCTACTGTATGTGCATCTAATGTATAAGTGTACTCATTCCCTTGACTGCTGATCATTATGATTTCCGACAATCATAATTGGTTTCTTAGTTCCTTGTTAATAATAGTTCTCTATTGAACCTCACCATATATATATATATATATATATATATATATATATATATATATATATATATATATATGGCTAAATTATTTTAAGAACTAAAAAAAGCATATGAACTTGTAAATTTATAATCAACTCATCATTTTTCAAAATCAGTAACACAAGTATTCTCCAAAATGGTGCGTCTAAGATATATCTTGGCTCAAAAAAAAGATTTGACAATTTTGTTTTCGAAATTTGCATTTAAGCACGATCAACAGTCATATGGACTATTAATGAGCACAATCAGCAGTTATATGGACTATAGGTATGCACAATCAACAACTATATGGACTGCAGATGAGTAATCAGCAGTCCATATGACTGCTGATTATGCTCATCAACAATTATACAAAAAAATCATCAAATCATTTTTTTAGTCTAGATATGGCTTAGACGCACCATTTGGAAAAGATTGTTGTTTTTGATGTTGAAAAATGATGAGATGATTATGAGTTCACTTTTGCCTATATATATATATATATATATATATATATATATATATATATATATATATATATATATATATATATATATATATATATATATATATACATATATATTAGTTTATAATCCGTGGAAACCACGGTTATAAAGTTAATTAAACTTTAATAGTGAGAGATCAAAATTATTAATAAATTATTTTAAATAAATTATTAATCTAGTGTATGTGCATCTAATGTATAAGTGTACTCATTCCCTTGACTGCTGATCATTATGATTTCCGACAATCATAATTGGTTTCTTAGTTCCTTGCTAATAATAGTTCTCTATTGAACCTCACAATATATATATATATATATATATATATATATATATATATATATATATATATATATATATATGGCTAAATTATTTTAAGAACTAAAAAAAGCATATGAACTTGTAAATTTATAATCAACTCAACATTTTTCAAAATCAGTAACACAAATATTCTCCAAAATGGTGCGTCTAAGATATATCTTGGCTCAAAAAAAAGATTTGACAATTTTGTTTTCGAAATTTGCATTTAAGCACGACCAGCAGTCATATGGATTATTAATGAGCACAATCAGCAGTTATATGGACTATAAGTATGCACAATCAACAACTATATGGACTGCAGATGAGTAATCAGCAGTCCATATGACTGCTGATTATGCTCTTCAACAGTTATACAAAAAAATCATCAAATCATTTTTTTAGCCTAGATATGGCTTAGACGCACCATTTTGAAAAGATTGTTGTTTTTGATGTTGAAAAATGATGAGATGATTATGAGTTCACTTTTGCCTATATATATATATATATATATATATATATATATATATATATATATATATATATATATATATATATATATATATATATATATATATATATATATATATATTAGTTTATAACCCGTGGAAACCACGGTTATAAAGTTAATTAAAATTTAATAGTGAGCGATCAAAATTATTAATAAATTATTTTAAATAAATTATTAATCTAGTGTATGTGCATCTAATGTATAAGTGTACTCATTCCCTTGACTGCTGATCATTATGATTTCCGACAATCATAATTGGTTTCTTAGTTCCTTGCTAATAATAGTTCTCTATTGAACTTCACCATATATATATATATATATATATATATATATATATATATATATATATATATATATATATATATATATATGGCTAAATTATTTTAAGAACTAAAAAAAGCATATGAACTTGTAAATTTATAATCAACTCAACATTTTTCAAAATCAGTAACACAAATATTCTCCAAAATGGTGCGTCTAAGATATATCTTGGCTCAAAAAAAAGATTTGACAATTTTGTTTTCGAAATTTGCATTTAAGCACGACCAGCAGTCATATGGACTATTAATGAGCACAATCAGCAGTTATATGGACTATAAGTATGCACAATCAACAACTATATGGACTGCAGATGAGTAATCAGCAGTCCATATGACTGCTGATTATGCTCATCAACAATTATACAAAAAAATCAACAAATTATTTTTTTAGCCTAGATATGGCTAAGACGCACCATTTGGAAAAGATTGTTGTTTTTGATGTTGAAAAATGATGAGATGATTATGAGTTCACTTTTGCCTATATATATATATATATATATATATATATATATATATATATATATATATATATATATATATATATATATATATATATATATATTAGTTTATAACCCGTGGAAACCACGGTTATAAAGTTAATTAAAATTTAATAGTGAGAGATCAAAATTATTAATAAATTATTTTAAATAAATTATTAATCTAGTGTATGTGCATCCAATGTATAAGTATACTCATTCCCTTGACTGCTGATCATTATGATTTCCGACAATCATAATTGGTTTCTTAGTTCCTTGCTAATAATAGTTCTCTATTGAACCTCACCATATATATATATATATATATATATATATATATATATATATATATATATATATATATATATATGGCTAAATTATTTTAAGAACTAAAAAAAGCATATGAACTTGTAAATTTATAATCAACTCATCATTTTTCAAAATCAGTAACACAAATATTCTCCAAAATGGTGCGTCTAAGATATATCTTGGCTCAAAAAAAAGATTTGACAATTTTGTTTTCGAAATTTGCATTTAGGCACGATCAACAGTCATATGGACTATTAATGAGCACAATCAGCAGTTATATGGACTATAGGTATGCACAATCAACAACTATATGGACTGCAGATGAGTAATCAGCAGTCCATATGACTGCTGATTATGCTCATCAACAATTATACAAAAAAATCATCAAATCATTTTTTTAGCCTAGATATGGCTTAGACGCACCATTTGGAAAAGATTGTTGTTTTTGATGTTGAAAAATGATGAGATGATTATGAGTTCACTTTTGCCTATATATATATATATATATATATATATATATATATATATATATATATATATATATATATATATATATATATATATATATATATATTAGTTTATAACCCGTGGAAACCACGGTTATAAAGTTAATAAAAATTTAATAGTGAGAGATCAAAATTATTAATAAATTATTTTAAATAAATTATTAATCTAGTGTATGTGCATCCAATGTATAAGTATACTCATTCCCTTGACTGCTGATCATTATGATTTCCGACAATCGTAATTGGTTTCTTATTTCCTTGCTAATAATAGTTCTCTATTGAACCTCACATATATATATATATATATATATATATATATATATATATATATATATATATATATATATATATATATATATATGGCTAAATTATTTTAAGAACTAAAAAAAGCATATGAACTTGTAAATTTATAATCAACTCATCATTTTTCAAAATCAGTAACACAAATATTCTCCAAAATGGTGCGTCTAAGATATATCTTGGCTCAAAAAAAAGATTTGACAATTTTGTTTTCGAAATTTGCATTTAAGCACGATCAACAGTCATATGGACTATTAATGAGCACAATCAGCAGTTATATGGACTATAGGTATGCACAATCAACAACTATATGGACTGCAGATGAGTAATCAGCAGTCCATATGACTGCTGATTATGCTCATCAACAATTATACAAAAAAATCATCAAATCATTTTTTTAGCCTAGATATGGCTTAGACGCACCATTTGGAAAAGATTGTTGTTTTTGATGTTGAAAAATGATGAGATGATTATGAGTTCACTTTTGCCTATATATATATATATATATATATATATATATATATATATATATATATATATATATATATATATATATACATATATATTAGTTTATAACCCGTGGAAACCACGGTTATAAAGTTAATTAAACTTTAATAGTGAGAGATCAAAATTATTAATAAATTATTTTAAATAAATTATTAATCTAGTGTATGTGCATCTAATGTATAAGTGTACTCATTCCCTTGACTGCTGATCATTATGATTTCCGACAATCATAATTGGTTTCTTAGTTCCTTGCTAATAATAGTTCTCTATTGAACCTCACCATATATATATATATATATATATATATATATATATATATATATATATATATATATATATATATGGCTAAATTATTTTAAGAACTAAAAAAAGCATATGAACTTGTGAATTTATAATCAACTCATCATTTTTCAAAATCAGTAACACAAATATTCTCCAAAATGGTGCGTCTAAGATATATCTTGGCTCAAAAAAAAGATTTGACAATTTTGTTTTCAAAATTTGCATTTAAGCACGACCAGCAGTCATATGGACTATTAATGAGCACAATCAGCAGTTATATGGACTATAAGTATGCACAATCAACAACTAGATGGACTGCAGATGAGTAATCAGCAGTCCATATGACTGCTGATTATGCTCTTCAACAGTTATACAAAAAAAATCATCAAATCATTTTTTTTAGCCTAGATATGGCTTAGACGCACCATTTTGAAAAGATTGTTGTTTTTGATGTTGAAAAATGATGAGATGATTATGAGTTCACTTTTGCCTATATATATATATATATATATATATATATATATATATATATATATATATATATGTATATATATATATATATTAGTTTATAACCCGTGGAAACCACGGTTATAAAGTTAATTAAAATTTAATAGTGAGAGATCAAAATTATTAATAAATTATTTTAGATAAATTATTAATCTAGTGTATGTGCATCTAATGTATAAGCGTACTCATTCCCTTGACTGCTGATCATTATGATTTCCGACAATCATAATTGGTTTCTTAGTTCCTTGCTAATAATAGTTCTCTATTGAACTTCACCATATATATATATATATATATATATATATATATATATATATATATATATATATATATATATATATATATATATATGGCTAAATTATTTTAAGAACTAAAAAAAGCATATGAACTTGTAAATTTATAATCAACTCAACATTTTTCAAAATCAGTAACACAAATATTCTCCAAAATGGTGCGTCTAAGATATATCTTGGCTCAAAAAAAAGATTTGACAATTTTGTTTTCGAAATTTGCATTTAAGCACGACCAGCAGTCATATGGACTATTAATGAGCACAATCAGCAGTTATATGGACTATAAGTATGCACAATCAACAACTATATGGACTGCAGATGAGTAATCAGCAGTCCATATGACTGCTGATTATGCTCATCAACAATTATACAAAAAAATCATCAAATCATTTTTTTAGCCTAGATATGGCTAAGACGCACCATTTGGAAAAGATTGTTGTTTTTGATGTTGAAAAATGATGAGATGATTATGAGTTCACTTTTGCCTATATATATATATATATATATATATATATATATATATATATATATATATATATATGTATATATATATATATTAGTTTATTACCCGTGGAAACCACGGTTATAAAGTTAATTAAAATTTAATAGTGAGAGATCAAAATTATTAATAAATTATTTTAAATAAATTATTAATCTAGTGTATGTGCATCCAATGTATAAGTATACTCATTCCCTTGACTGCTGATCATTATGATTTCCGACAATCATAATTGGTTTCTTAGTTCCTTGCTAATAATAGTTCTCTATTGAACCTCACCATATATATATATATATATATATATATATATATATATATATATATATATATATGGCTAAATTATTTTAAGAACTAAAAAAAGCATATGAACTTGTAAATTTATAATCAACTCATCATTTTTCAAAATCAGTAACACAAATATTCTCCAAAATGGTGCGTCTAAGATATATCTTGGCTCAAAAAAAAGATTTGACAATTTTGTTTTCGAAATTTGCATTTAAGCACGATCAACAGTCATATGGACTATTAATGAGCACAATCAGCAGTTATATGGACTATAGGTATGCACAATCAACAACTATATGGACTGCAGATGAGTAATCAGCAGTCCATATGACTGCTGATTATGCTCATCAACAATTATACAAAAAAATCCTCAAATCATTTTTTTAGCCTAGATATGGCTTAGACGCACCATTTGGAAAAGATTGTTGTTTTTGATGTTGAAAAATGATGAGATGATTATGAGTTCACTTTTGCCTATATATATATATATATATATATATATATATATATATATATATATATATATATATATATACATATATATTAGTTTATAACTCGTGGAAACCACGGTTATAAAGTTAATTAAACTTTAATAGTGAGAGATCAAAATTATTAATAAATTATTTTAAATAAATTATTAATCTAGTGTATGTGCATCTAATGTATAAGTGTACTCATTCCCTTGACTGTTGATCATTATGATTTTCGACAATCATAATTGGTTTCTTAGTTCCTTGCTAATAATAGTTCTCTATTGAACCTCACCATATATATATATATATATATATATATATATATATATATATATATATATATATATGGCTAAATTATTTTAAGAACTAAAAAAAGCATATGAACTTGTAAATTTATAATCAACTCATCATTTTTCAAAATCAGTAACACAAATATTCTCCAAAATGGTGCGTCTAAGATATATATCTTGGCTCAAAAAAAAGATTTGACAATTTTGTTTTCGAAATTTGCATTTAAGCACGATCAACAGTCATATGGACTATTAATGAGCACAATCAGCACTTATATGGACTATAGGTATGCACAATCAACAACTATATGGACTGCAGATGAGTAATCAGCAGTCCATATGACTGCTGATTATGCTCATCAACAATTATACAAAAAAATCATCAAATCATTTTTTTAGCCTAGATATGGCTTAGACGCACCATTTGGAAAAGATTGTTGTTTTTGATGTTGAAAAATGATGAGATGATTATGAGTTCACTTTTGCATATATATATATATATATATATATATATATATATATATATATATATATATATATATATACATATATATTAGTTTATAACCCGTGGAAACCACGGTTATAAAGTTAATTAAACTTTAATAGTGAGAGATCAAAATTATTAATAAATTATTTTAAATAAATTATTAATCTAGTGTATGTGCATCTAATGTATAAGTGTACTCATTCCCTTGACTGTTGATCATTATGATTTCCGACAATCATAATTGGTTTCTTAGTTCCTTGCTAATAATAGTTCTCTATTGAACCTCACCATATATATATATATATATATATATATATATATATATATATATATATATATATATATATATATATGGCTAAATTATTTTAAGAACTAAAAAAAGCATATGAACTTGTAAATTTATAATCAACTCATCATTTTTCAAAATCAGTAACACAAATATTCTCCAAAATGGTGCGTCTAAGATATATCTTGGCTCAAAAAAAAGATTTGACAATTTTGTTTTCGAAATTTGCATTTAAGCACGACCAGCAGTCATATGGACTATTAATGAGCACAATCAGCAGTTATATGGACTATAAGTATGCACAATCAACAACTATATGGACTGCAGATGAGTAATCAGCAGTCCATATGACTGCTGATTATGCTCTTCAACAGTTATACAAAAAAATCATCAAATCATTTTTTTAGCCTAGAAATGGATTAGACGCACCATTTTGAAAAGATTGTTGTTTTTGATGTTGAAAAATGATGAGATGATTATGAGTTCACTTTTGCCTATATATATATATATATATATATATATATATATATATATATATATATATATATATATATATATATATATATATATATATATATATATATATATATATTAGTTTATAACCCGTGGAAACCACGGTTATAAAGTTAATTAAAATTTAATAGTGAGAGATCAAAATTATTAATAAATTATTTTAAATAAATTATTAATCTAGTGTATGTGCATCAAATGTATAAGTGTACTCATTCCCTTGACTGCTGATCATTATGATTTCCGACAATCATAATTGGTTTCTAAGTTCCTTGCTAATAATAGTTCTCTATTGAACCTCACCATATATATATATATATATATATATATATATATATATATATATATATATATATATATATATATATATATATATATATGGCTAAATTATTTTAAGAACTAAAAAAAGCATATGAACTTGTAAATTTATAATCAACTCATCATTTTTCAAAATCAGTAACACAAATATTCTCCAAAATGGTGCGTCTAAGATATATCTTGGCTCAAAAAAAAGATTTGACAATTTTGTTTTCGAAATTTGCATTTAAGCACGATCAGCAGTCATATGGACTATTAATGAGCACAATCAGCAGTTATATGGACTATAAGTATGCACAATCAACAACTATATGGACTGCAGATGAGTAATCAGGAGTCCATATGACTGCTGATTATGCTCATCAACAGTTATACAAAAAAAATCATCAAATCATTTTTTTAGCCTAGATATGGCTTAGACGCACCATTTGGAAAAGATTGTTGTTTTTGATGTTGAAAAATGATGAGATGATTATGAGTTCACTTTTGCCTATATATATATATATATATATATATATATATATATATATATATATATATATATATATATATTAGTTTATAACCCGTGGAAACCACGGTTATAAAGTTAATTAAACTTTAATAGTGAGAGATCAAAATTATTAATAAATTATTTTAAATAAATTATTAATTAAGATATATTTATTTAGTTATATAAAATTATAATCGTTAATTTAAATAAATATGTGAAATTATATCACCTTATAATTTGTATTAATTTTATTCTAATTTTTATTCTAATGTTATTAATTTAAAGTAATTAGAGTGAGAAATTTAATATTTAAAATTTGAAATTGAGAATTAATAGGTTGACAAGTGGCATGCATTAATTAAGAGACCTAATAGGGTGACACATGGCAAAAAAATATAAAATATGTATTAATTAGAAGACCTAATAGGATGACACATATCAAAAAGATATTAAAACTATTCTTTTATTAGGATAGGGATATATATATATATATATATATATATATATATATATATATATATATATATATAGAGAGAGAGAGAGAGAGAGAGAGAGAACTAGGTTCAAATGTTTCTCACATATATTGTGTGCTAGAATGCACCAATAAGAATTTAGTAAAAATTAAATTATTATTTAATTAAATAAAGATAGATATTAAATATTTCCATAATTATATGTATATTAAATGATATCATAATTATAATTCTATTTTGTGGAAACTAATTAAGTTCGTCATTAATATCAGTAATAATATTCTTTCAGAATAAATTCGCATCTTGTTTTTTATGTATAGGTTTGTATTTTGTTTCATGACTCACTCACTCAAAATACAATAAAGTTGTCTAGATTATAGAGATCGAGAGTGTATTCTAGTAGAATGAGAGTTTATTCTAGAGGAATGAGAGTATATTCTAACAGAATGAGAGTGTATTGTAGTAGAATACGCTCTTATTCTTCATATTCTATGCAACTTTATTGTATTTTAAGTGAGTGAGTCCATAAACAAAACACGAATTCGTACATGAAAATCTAGATGCGAATTCATTCTGAAAAAATGTTATTGCTGACATTAATGACGAATTTAAATAGTTTCTATAAAAAGAGATTTATAATTATAGATATCATTTAATATACATACAATTATGGAAATCATTTAATATCTATCTTTATTTAATTAAATAATTATTTAATCTTACTAAATTTCTATTAGATATCATTATATATATATATATATATATATATATATATATATATATATATATATATATATATAGATATATATATATATATATATATATATATATATATATATAACACCTGAAAAATTCAAGCCAATTTAAACTTTTAAAAACATTTCAAATCCATTAACTATTACAAACTTGTTTTCAAAATGTATCATATCAGAGTATCCCAGAAACAAAGTCATAAAAAGTGAGGAGTTGTACGATCACACCTTTTCCTTGCCATGATCCCCTAAAGTACCTGAAACAATAAACTAAAACTGTAAGCCCCCCCAAAGCTTAGTAAGTTACCCCCCAAATACCAATACACATACAGTCCACATAACGATATCAACAATATCATAACATTACAAACTGAACAGAACAGCACGTAACGGGTCCACAGCTTTACCGACTGGAATACCCTTGGGCCCACAGTGTGAGTCTGGAACGCCTATTGAGCCCTCAGCTCACATCTGGATTGCCACCGAGCCCTCAATACGAGTATGGAATGCTTACCGGGCCCTCAGCTCGTATCTGGACTGCTCCCGAGTCCTCAGTGTGAGTCTGGAATGCCTGTCGGGCCCTCAGCTCATATCTGGAATATTCTGGGGTTTGTTGGCTACCGCACGGAGCAGTACAACCTCAACCCATCCCACATAACATATAAATAACTACTGAGCATGCAATAATCATATAACATCACAGGTAGTCCTACAGGTCTACCTAACTGGCATAACCACTAGCATGCAACACTAACTCATACTCAACATTTAACACTACTAGGATAACATATCCAATGGGCCGGCCTTGGTGCCTTAGACCCCTTAGTATAGTGAGGATAACTTACCTGGCATTGCTGAAGTCCCGCAGATAAAACTCCAATTGCTGGTTGACAGGTTCCTGAACTATCAACATCAAACAATACCCAATTAATAATTGGGTTCTAAGCCCAAGGTCCAACTCACACTATAAAAGCCCAAATGTCAACAATGGGCCAAAGCCCAACATATGGCCCAACTTTCCAAATTGGGCCTAGACCTCTACATGGTCTTTCTTTAAGGCCCATCCAATTATTCCAATCCAATTTCCATGGCCCAATATCACATAATCATAAAGGCCTAGTTATGGCCCATCTATGGCCCAATTTTCCAAATTGGGCCTAAGCCCTCACATGGGCCTTATCCTAAAGCCCATCTAATTATTTTGGTCCATTAACTTGTTCTTGGATGGCCCACCAATAGTCCAATCGCCAAGGCTCGATAAGAAGGCCCAATTCAAGGCCCGAATGAGATTAGGGCTTTCACATGAAATGATGATTAGGGTTAAGTGTTTCTTACTTAACCCATTAAGGACTTAATCCATTAAGTCCATTATTGCCTTAAGCTAGTTGCCAATGGTTATCAGTTATTATTTGAAATTTAATATTAATTCTCGTGTGTCCCAAACGATTCCCACGATTAGGGTTTTAGGCCCTTAAGGGTTTCCAAACCCTAATTAGGGTTTCCCAACCCAATACTAGCCCATTAATCAATTGGTTGGGCTTTATGGTCACTTTGGGCCTCATTGGGCCCATTAGTGTTTTATTTGGTAAATTAGGGTTTCTTTGGGCCCATTAGGTCTTTATTGGACCCACTTTGACCAAGCATCCCCCAAATGAGTCCAAAAATGCAAACTAGGCACACCGCCACCCCATACGGCGGCCGGTGGTGGCGTGAGGCGGCAGCCACCACCTCACGGTGGTGGTTTAGACTTTCTTTTTCATTATTCCTACACTATTACAACTTACAATGAAATCTCAAAATAACCCACACATACACACACACAGTCTTGCTTGAAGAAAGAACCCGCCACCCACCTGGTGGCGTGAGGCAGCGGCAACGACGAGGAGAGCGGTAACACAGCGGCTAACGGCGGCAACTGGTGGTCATATCGAGATCCCACCGCAACAGGTACGACCGGTCCCTCCCATGACCACAGAACCGGTCCAAGCTCCCGTCACGTGGGCTCCAGCGTCCTACATGGAGATCTTCGCTATCCCCGACGTCCAGCAATAGCAACGACGAGTCAAGAACAACAGCAACGCCCATCATCAGCGTTATCAGTGGCATCTCAGAGGTGAAGTAGCAACAGCAGCATCAAGCGTTCGGTGATAATATCGGCGGCACAACGGTGGCCATGGCGGTTAGCAGCTTCGTCTTCCATAGCAACGGTGCAGCGGCAGATAGAGGAGGATTGTCTGCAAGCCCTCGCGATGGTCTTCAGTTTCTTCGTTCATGGAGAATTCGTCGCTGGTCTCGGCTGGTCATAACAGGAGAAGTGGTGATGGCGTCGGAGATAGGAGGGGAAGAGAGGTGGTGACGGCTGGAGGAAGGTGGGGTGAGGGAAGGCTGGCGGCCGGTGCATCAATTAGGTTTAGGGTTTAGAAGGTGACAGAAATGAAGATATATACACGCCTCTGATCAAACTTCATTCCATAATGTCATAATTGGTCCCTCCCCATAGAATTATTTTCACAGCAAGTCCATAATTTACTTTTCCTACCCTTGCTCACATAATTCCTTTCAAATTAAGTCAAAATAATACCAAAAACCCCTTGGCTTATGATAATCTTTACAATTAAGTCCCAAAATTACACTTTAACCCCCGGAGATTTGATTCTTGTCATTTGGCTTCCCGAAACCAACACCCTACTAATTATTATTAAGTTTTGAACTCTACTAATATAAAATAATAATAATAATTACTTCCCAGGGTTCCTGGTTTATTAATTAATTATTCTTCTTAAAACGGGGTGTTACAACTCTCCCCCACTTGAATTTGATTTCGTCCTCGAAATCGTTTCTAATCATGCCTTACACGCTAAACAACTTAAGCTACTTGACTACAACCCTGAGCAATACTCTAGCCCTTCCAAGGCATCCACATCCAACCCTCGCAAGGTTCTAAGACTTGGAAAATAAATGAATCCCTTACAATATGATCACATTTACTCGATCTGAAATCTGGAGTCTCGAGATGGTCTGGCTTCCTGAAAGACCGCCCATACTGGATCATTGCCGAGTTCATTGCACTTATCTTCCAACTGACTATTTAACTGCTAGTAACCTGGGGTTTCCCACCCAAAAGCGGAATCACAAATCCCGCACTGCTACCTATAATTCTCTTCTCGACAAGAGATTAGGTACTCCTTCAAGAGAAATTCGTTCTGATAACCAATTCCTAGCGATAAAACGAACAACGAGATGTAAACTGGGAGATGAACCCTTTTTGGATCAACACGACAATGTTTCCTTTGGTTCTTGAACCACATATATATGCTAACCGACTCATAAATCCAACCGCTCATACCTGGCCCAATCAACCTCGAGCTGGAATACCAGGCATACCCATGACGGGTCCAATAATCCTCAGGATGGAATACCCTCGATCATAATACCAGTATATATGAAACTCGGTTTCAAATGCATAACTTTAAGTTCAACGACCTGCCCTTGTGTTTTTCACAAATCTTTTGATTCCTCCTGGCAGATTACGGCTCACCCGAATCTCAACAGTATGTCCATTCTGAAAACGCTCAAACAGAAGGAATAGACCACTAAGATTACTAGGCCCACAACCTATGACTGGAATACCCCTACAAGGCCCACAACATAGGTCTGAATTGCCTCTGAGTTCACATCATGAGTCTGGTATGCCCTACCTGGCCCTCAGCTCATGACTGGAATGCTTCTTATAGCTATCAATCTTATCCAAAAGAAAGACCTAACCAGTATTCTTCATAACACCAACCTGTGCTACCATGTTGAAATCCCACTATGCCCGATCCACCTATAGAACAAGTTGTTTATCCAAGCAAAATCATGCAACCCTTGGTCGCACTCGACCCCTGAATAAAATGAGAGATGAACTCTAGACTCAACTTTGCAGACTATAACCCAGACCTGATCACACGTACATCGAACCAACTCTAATGCCACCATAAATACCCGCCATTACACATGAAGAACCACTACCATGTACATAATTGGGAATCCTTAACTTCACATTCACTCGCCACAAAGCCCATACTAGGTTGAGACTGATCCGATTCTACTAATACCAACTAGTCCGAGAAGACCTCCACAATTATCCTGAAGGTTACCGAAACACGAGTTTGATACGAATCAAAATTCTATTTCACCATTGGGGAGAAACATACCCCAAAGACTTAAAGAACATAAACACACTGCTAAGGGAATGGGTGGCACGCTCCTGGCTTCGCAACTGTTGCCTCTTGAATACCATTCGGAGAATTCCTGCTCCATGAGGGTTCACCACTTAATGACTGTCCGACCATTCTGGAAACCATAATCTGAGCAGTAACAAACAAAACCATCAATAGCTGATGCTGAGCCTGAGAATTACCGATTCTCCCCCACTTAGAACACTAACCACCACCCACTAGTGTGAAGCCCAACATAACTTAGCTGACAATCCCTGATGCTTGAATGATCCCACTCTCAAATTTGGAAGTCCAAAGATAGATGCTCTACTAATACTTCAGCAACAATCTATTTCCCTTGGCGCTCTCATATGCTAATCAATAACGATTACTAACACCAATGAACCCTGACAATGTCAAATAACCATCCTATGGGACTCTGTCTGCAACCTCTAACATAATACCCTTCTTCTCAAGTGCTCCAAACAAATCTCTCGCTTTCAAGCTTTAGAAATCATATCATTCAGGGTCTCGCACCTTGACTCACTTACCAGATCAATCGTCCATAATTGAATTGCAGTAACTGAAGCAACCTCTACTCTAACCGGGCTACAAACTACTCCTATAACTTAGTCTCAAATTCTGAAGTGCAAAAGATTGCACAATCACCACCCGATACAAGTGATCCAAGGTGAATCGGATCTTAACGCCTATGGGTCGGAAAGGTAATTGCGTACACCTCATAAGATTTCTCATGCCACATCGACCAACCTACGCTCACCAGCACTGAATTACTATCGCCAACCCCTGCGACTAACTGACCCCGAGCTGGAAATACAACCTGATCCTGGGGTCACGAGCCTGCTCATTCCTTTGAGCTTGCAAAGTTGAAAAGGGCACAATCCTTGCCCTAGAAAACAACATTCCAATCCTATCAATTAACCATTCTAACTCGAGCTTCCTAACTCCAGTTGAACATAATCATTACTCCTTCCTGGAGTCCCCGCAACTCACATTTCGGCCTCGAGCAAAACCCCTGAAGCCTCAAATCTAGAAACGCATATGCTAGACTCTCCCGCTTAACCCGTGGAATGTAATAAGTACAGAACATCCCCCTGATCCCAAGTGACTGCAGCCCTCTGCTCGTCAGAATATGTCCCAGTAACAAATCTTGGTACCAGAAAGCTTGACCAACTCCTCCCCTTGCCGTTGTTACAACTGCTATAACTGCCACGTCAACCGTCTCGACACTAGCTACATAACACTCATCAAAATGCTCAACTATAGCAGTCTTGATAGACCCAAACATCTCCGAAAATTGTCCTCGAACAATCTTGATCACCTCATCCTGGATGGTCTCACTGACATAATCCTCTGACAACACTGGCCTATCGATCCTAACCCGGATCCGTCTGAAGATGTATCGTAACCACCATTCTGATAATTCACCAGAAAGATCTCTGATAATCCATATAATGATAGGGGACCAACTCCCTACCCAACCTTAGGGGTTGTGACTTCCTTGATACGCGTATGGGCCCTGTGCTTTCAGTAGTACGGGCCCATACTACCTTCCACAACTACCCATATTTGTCTCAAGTATCACCACAACACCCTAACTGAATATATAACATGGCTAGCGCTCAATCCTCACTACTAGAGGAATGCTAAGTGTCTCATAACTGGCCTCCCGGCCTCACACAACCCACCCATCCATAAAACTTCCACCAACCCTGTAGCACTAGTGTATGCTAGCTATACATAATGCTGGACCCTATAGACTTTCGAATATCCAATCCTACCCTAAGCTCCCAAACAAACAAGAACAGAACATAAGGCCAAATCAAACGTTCTCAGGCTATAAGATCTTAATTATGTATAACTGTGATGCATACACTAAGCAACTACAGTAATGACGTCAATCTCATATAAAGGAAATCCTAGGCTAGCAGGCATCATGTAATCAGGCAATTCTATCATGCAATCCCTAAAGATCCCTAGCCTAGTACTAGCATGTTGTTCTAACATATCACAATATCAATAACTGTATGGTATTTTGGGGTCTACATATTGGCTCCGGATGATCGTACACCCTGCATCCTCCTTTACTTATTTTGAAAACCATTTTAAAAACCATTTTGGAAAATCCTTTCATTGATTTGAGACTGGATTCACATGAGTGTTCCTCCAATTCACTCAAACCAAGGCTCTGATACCAACTTGTAACACCCGAAAAATTCAAGCCAATTTAAACTTTTAAAAACATTTCAAATCCATTAACTATTACAAACTTGTTTTCAAAATGTATCATATCAGAGTATCCCAGAAACAAAGTCATAAAAAGTGAGGAGTTGTACGATCACACCTTTTCCTTGCCATGATCCCCTAAAGTACCTGAAACAATAAACTGAAACTGTAAGCCCCCCCAAAGCTTAGTAAGTTACCCCCCAAATACCAATACACATACAGTCCACATAACGATATCAACAATATCATAACATTACAAACTGAACAGAACAGCACGTAACGGGTCCACAGCTTTACCGACTGGAATACCCTTGGGCCCACAGTGTGAGTCTGGAACGCCTATTGAGCCCTCAGCTCACATCTGGATTGCCACCGAGCCCTCAATACGAGTATGGAATGCTTACCGGGCCCTCAGCTCGTATCTGGACTGCTCCCGAGTCCTCAGTGTGAGTCTGGAATGCCTGCCAGGCCCTCAGCTCATATCTGGAATACTCTGGGGTTTGTTGGCTACCGCACGGAGCAGTACAACCTCAACCCATCCCACATAACATATAAATAACTACTGAGCATGCAATAATCATATAACATCACAGGTAGTCCTACAGGTCTACCTAACTGGCATAACCACTAGCATGCAACACTAACTCATACTCAACATTTAACACTACTAGGATAACATATCCAATGGGCCGGCCTTGGTGCCTTAGACCCCTTAGTATAGTGAGGATAACTTACCTGGCATTGCTGAAGTCCCGCAGATAAAACTCCAATTGCTGGTTGACAGGTTCCTAAACTATCAACATCAAACAATACCCAATTAATAATTGGGTTCTAAGCCCAAGGTCCAACTCACACTATAAAAGCCCAAATGTCAACAATGGGCCAAAGCCCAACATATGGCCCAACTTTCCAAATTGGGCCTAGACCTCTACATGGTCTTTCTTTAAGGCCCATCCAATTATTCCAATCCAATTTCCATGGCCCAATATCACATAATCATAAAGGCCTAGTTATGGCCCATCTATGGCCCAATTTTCCAAATTGGGCCTAAGCCCTCACATGGGCCTTATCCTAAAGCCCATCTAATTATTTTGGTCCATTAACTTGTTCTTGGATGGCCCACCAATAGTCCAATCGCCAAGGCTCGATAAGAAGGCCCAATTCAAGGCCCGAATGAGATTAGGGCTTTCACATGAAATGATGCTTAGGGTTAAGTGTTTCTTACTTATCCTATTAAGGACTTAATCCATTAAGTCCATTATTGCCTTAAGCTAGTTGCCAATGGTTATCAGTTATAATTTTAAATTTAATAATTAATTTTCGTGTGTCCCAAATGATTCCCACGATTAGGGTTTTATGCCCTTACGGTTTTCCAAACCCTAATTAGGGTTTCCCAACCCAATACTAGCCCATTAATCAATTGGTTGGGCTTTTAGGTCACTTTGGGCATTATTGGCCCCATTAGTGTTTTATTAGGTAAATTAGGGTTTCTTTGGGCCCATTAGGGCTTCATTGGGGCCCACTTTGACCAAGCATCCCCCAAACGAGTCCAAAAATGCAAACGAGGCACACCGCCACCCGATACGGCGGCAGGTGGCAGCCACCACCTCACGGTGGTGGTTTAGACTTTCTTTTTCATTATTCCTACACTATTACAACTTACAATGAAATCTCAAAATAACCCACACACACACACACTAAGTACATACACATACACACAGTCTTGCTTAAAGAAAGAACCCGCCACCCACCTGGTGGCGTGAGGCAACGACAACGGCGAGGAAAGCGGTAACACAGCAGCTAACGACAGCAACTGGTGGTCATATCGAGATCCCACCGCAACTGGTCCGACCGGTCCCTCCCATGACTACAGAACCGGTCCAAGCTCCCGTCACGTGGTCTCCGGCGTCCCACATGGAGATCTTCGCTATCCCCGACGTCCGGCAGTGGCAACGACGAGTCAAGATCAATAGCAACGCCCATCATTAGCGTTATCGGCGGCATCTCCGAGGCAAAATAGCAACAACAACATCAAGCGTTCGGTGATAATATCGGTGGCATAGCGGCGGCCATGGCGGTTGGCAGCTTCGTCTTCCACAACAATGGTGCAGCGGCGGCTGGAGGATGATCGTATGCAAGCCCTCCCGATGGTCTTTAGTTTCTTCGGTCATGGAGGATTCGTCGTTGGTCTCGGCTAGTCATAACAGGAGAAGTGGTGATGGCGCCGGAGATAGGAGGGGAAGAGAGGTGGTGACGACTGGAGGAAGGTGGGGTGAGGGAATTTTAATTCTTGTCATTTGGCTTCCCGAAACCAACACCCCACTAATTATTATTAAGTTTTGAACTCTAATTATATAAAATAATAATAATAATTACTTCCCGGGGTTCCTGGTTTATTAATTAATTATTCTTCTTAAAACGGGATGTTACAGTATACATAACATTAAAGTATAACTTAATGTCTAAGTAAAACGTAATTCGCATTGTATTGAATTTTAGGTATTAAGTGATGTTTATTCTAATAGATTTTCAGTTTTATGTAATGTGCAGCTTGTTTAAGTAGACATTTATCTTTCTTGTAAAATATTACTATGTCATACACATTAAAATTGAGGAATTTTAATATTATAAAAGAGTTAGGTATTAGTTTATATGTTGATTATTCAAAACCTTGAGAGTTATTAGAGCATAATGGGATATGTTTTTAAATTTTTTAAGGGATAAGGACTCGAGAGGGTAGCGAGCTTTCAACTTTGTTCACATTTAGTCACTAGATTTTTTCGTGCTTGATTTATCCTTTAAAATTGTTCACATTTTACCCTTATAGCCAACTATAACCGGTGATAAGGGTAAAATGTGAACAATTTCAAATAATTTAGGGGTAAATCAATCATGAAAAAAATATCAATGACTAAATGTGCAAAGTTGTAAGTTTGTTACCCTTTCATGTCATTATCTTGTAAATTGTTCTAAATGTTATAAGAATGAACACAAGCTAAATATGAAGGTCACAAAAATGCGGATGTTTTAGTAATCGTGTGATATATCTTTATTGTGTAAGGTACTAAAAACAACACTTTGAAATACAATAGAAAGGACTTTAATCACATAGAAATTGAAGAAACAAAGATTATGGTGGTTTCATACGTATACTTAGGACATAGGCAACAGTTTTCACTCCACATGGTGGAGACAGTCGTTGTAGATCATGAGAAAATAAGAGAACATATGATAAAGAGGCTTGAAGATAATGCAATGTTAAATTTGGATGAGGTTTTCTTTGTACAAGTATATAAGCTTTGATTAGAGAGTGCAGATGCATAAGATCAAGGCCGTAGAGTAGTACATGAGTAGTCTAAGTGCTAGTTCCCTTTACATTGTTTGTGTATTTTGCCTAGTTTTCACTGTTTTTACTTTCAACTTGTCTTGTGATTACTTTTCTTCCTAGTTATTACTTGCATCTAACTTTTTTATTTGTATGTTGGTTCTCTATATACCTTCTCACCATGCTCCTTTTGATTTTCAATATTTGTTTTATTGCTTGTATATGTGTCCTTTTACCTTTGTGAAACTCTACTGATTATTTCTTCTTTGTGGGTTGGCCATTCACTTATACGTGAATAAAGAAACTCGTTAAAATTTTATCTCATTGACTATGATTAAAGCAATGAACTACAACATGTTTTTGTGATACGCATTCTATTTTGTAATACTCCTTACAAACACAACACACAACAAAATAAACTAAAGGATAATTACAATAAGAGATAATAACTTGAAAGGGTAACAAACTTTCAACTAGTTCATATTTAGTAGTTATTGAAAAAAAAATTATACTTAATTTATTCATGAATTATATTAAATGTTTATATTTTACCCTTACTAAGTAAAATTAAATAATTCATAAATAAATCAAACGCCAAAAAAAATTAGTGACGAAATACAAATAAAATTGAAAGTTCAATTACTTTTAAGTTATTATCGAGGAATTGACAAATGGGCCTTTCAATGGTTCAATCTGATTTCAAGAAATGCTCCACGATCCATTACGGTTGAAATCTAAAGCTTGGAGCTTCGGTTCTCAGTTAACCCGACCAATACGACAATACCCAATTACCCATTTCAATTTTTCGCCATTAAAATTCTAAACCCTAGAAAGAATCTCAAGCGGGGATTTGTGTTTGTGTGTGTGTGCGCGATCGCGCATTAGCAGATAGTATGTTCAATCGAAGGAGGTTCCTGTCGCTTCCCATGGTTATTGGAGCTGTTGTGTAAGTTCTTCTCTTTATCGTATACGAACTCAAATCATCTAGATCTACTCCTTGCCTTGATCCCAACAAAATGTTCATTTTATCTTCCCTCTTCTGTTATATGCTTACGAAGATTATTGAAATTGATCATTGAACCTACCAATGTCACACTAAAAGCAAGACACTTTTGATTTGCAATCTACGTTGATAATATGGGAAACAGATATTACTATCTTGATAAAACGAAATCCGATTCATGATGAGTTTGTTGAGATTTTCTAATGCCCTAAGTTAAACGTTTCACTGTTTGCTGCTAGTAATTTATGCTAGGGTTCTATTCAATTGAAGGTAAAACCCTAATTAACAAGTTTCAAATCTACAATCTGATATTTTCCTGAGATAAAACGAATATCATGTAAGAATGTAACACCCCATCTACCAAATGTCCTTTTTTGTCATTTCACAAATGTCTAAATTATGATGATTCTTGAACTTGTAATCATGTAACTTTAAGTTGTTGGATTTATGTGTTTTAGTATTGGAATTGTCTCTGGAAAAGCTATCTTTGGACCTCCTGTGGATGAATATTGGAAGAAAAAACTCGAGGAAGAAACAGCTAAGAAAGAAAACGACACCACTTCATCTTAACATTTTTTTCAAGGGAATACAAGAAGTTAAACAAGAGCTAAAAACATGTAATTAATGAGCAAAAGATGTCTTTTTATTGGGTATTTGAGTTTCATTATACCTTTGTTCTATAATGAGCATTGTTTTGTATACAATTTTTAGTGTTCTATACTTATATGTTGTAATAATGTCTTTTTATGATGGTTTAGTAATGGTTAAATTACGGAGAGTAGCAAAGTTTTTTTTATTTGTAATATCAGAAGTGTTGTTAAGATTCGAATCTTTAATTTTGTCTTTTGTGTTAAAATGTAAACTCTAAAGACTTTCTTAACAGTAGAAAATTAATCTCATATATCAATTCATAAATTCATCGCATAGCGTTATTTAGTTATCGTTTAGATCGAAATTGAGTCTCATAACTTGTCCATAGCCATTGAAATCGAGCATTAGTTGTCGCTTGAAGCTACCTAGAGCCTTGCATCTCTGTGATTTGTTATTTTATTCAATGATTTAACGCGTATTTGACAAAACTAGCTGGTAAATGGTAGCTGAAGTTAGTAGGATGTAAGCATGTAATTTTTATTTGTTATATGAAGTTTTTTATTTAAATCGAACGTTTTATCAAAAACTAAAAGTTAGAGACTCTCAAACTTTTCATGTCAAACTTGCCCATGAGCTTTTGGTGTCATGTTTTTTGCTTTCATTGGCAAAATAACTTTTGAGAGCAAAAATAATGATACCAAATGAATCATTTTTCATTTAATATTTTTTAGATAGTTACATTTAAAGTTTATGTATTAACTTTTAAGTTTGTCATCTCAAACTTTATATAAATGTGAAAATTTTTAGATAGTTACATTTAACTATTAACTTTTAAGTTTATCATCTCAAACTTTATATAAATGTGACATTTTTTAGATAATTACATTTAAAGTTTATGTATTAACTTTTAAGCTTATCATCTCAAATTTTATATAAGTATGACATTTTTTAGATAGTTACATTTAAAGTTTATGTATTAACTTTTAAGCTTATCATTTCAAACTTTATATAAGTGTGACATTTTTTTAGATAGTTACATTTAAAGTTTGTATTAACTTTTAAGTTTATCATCTCAAACTTTATATAAAGATAACATTTTTTAGATAGTTACATTTAAAGTTTATGTATTAACTTTTAAGCTTATCATCTCAAACTTTATATAAGTGTGACATTTTTTTAGATAGTTACATTTAAAGTTTATTTATTAACTTTTAAGATTATCATCTCAAACTTTATATAAATGAGACATTTTTTTAGATAGTTACATTTAAAGTTTATGTATTAACTTTTATGCTTATCATCTCAAACTTTATATAAATGACATTTTTTTAGATAGTTACATTTAAAGTTTATATATTAACTTTTAAAAGCTTATCATCTCAAACTTTATATAAATGTGTGACCAATAGATTGGTGGTGCTTAATATTTTTAAACCAATAACTATTTCAGTCTGATAGAAGATCTTATGATTTCAAACTTACGAAGTGAAAAACGATTCTAGATAAGATCTAGATCTCGACAACCTAAATATCAACGTATTTATATATTTTATTAATAGTAGTTATACGTAAGCAAATGGTAAAAATTGTACACGTTTTATCATACATATTGCTATTATTAAAAAAAAAAATATGTTTTGTTACTATTGTAAGTATGGAAATATAAATATGTTGAATGCAATGCCACTTCTGTTATGCAAAATGTAACATAAATATGTTAACATTATAGGTCAATAATCTTACAAGTTTCAAGTTATATATTGTTATTATCCGTTAAAAAAACAAAACATTTTTTTATTGATTAAAAAAAAGGTTTGTTATATTCTGTGCCCTTTGATAAGCAAAAGTTTTTAAACCAATATTCAAACTCAATATCCCTAAAAAAGAAACACAAATTACACCTCTAACAATAATAAACATTCAACATAATATTACTATTCCACTCTTTTCACTTTCTTCAAATTCTTTCTACACTTTCTTGATTCTTCATCAACATTACTTCTTTCCAAACATTCAAACGATCGATACTTCACCTTCAATAACTTCTCCTTCACCACTTCAAGTCTTCCCTTTTCTTCTCTTCGAGCTTTCAAAAACCCAATCATCTGTTGTCTACAAAGCTTAATCTCCATATCCAACACATTAATCCTCGAGTCAACAGGGACACTACAATGCTCAACAATCTGTCTATGCCTTCCATGAACAATCTCCGGTTGCCACACCTTCAATGCACTCGAAGCTTCCTTCACTTTCTGCAAGTTCTTCAACTCATCAATGGCGGATTTGATTTTCTCATTCTCGTCACCTAATTGGTGTTCAATCTCGTGTACTTTTCTTGTGTGTTCATGGATCTGAGATTCGAGTCTTAGGACAGCTCGTTTTTCTGCTAAAAGTTTTTTTGCTTTGTCTTTTTCGAATCTGGTTTGGTAGATGGATTTGGGAGGAGTAGAGGTTGAAGATGAAGATGAAGATGAAGAGAGTGTAGGGAAATCAGAAGAGAGTAATTTTGACCAAATGTTGTCTTCTTTTGAAAGATGATTTAAACGTCTGGAAGCCATTGAAAGACAACAAATGTCTTTGTAGGTTAACGATGAAGTTTCGACTCCAAGTTCCAAAATCAACCTCCATAATTCATCTGGTAATGACATCTGTAAACCCTAAGAAGAAACTCGAAGAACTTGTTAACATTCGAATTGTTCCGAAATCATAAAAAAATTAAAATTACCTACTGATTGAGCTATTAAAAGCCCTAAAGTTGCAATTGGGTATAATCAAGATCGGAATTTTAAATCCATAAAACAAACAGTTCAAAGAATTTGCACAAAATTTAGGAATCATCTGGATGTTGTTTGTAGAGTTCGATCTAGGGTTTGTAATTGCAAGATTCATAATGATGGAATCAATAGCTGTATATTTGTATGCAACTGACGAACCTGTGGAGAAATATAGCGATTGCAGAACCTTGCTCGACCGATGAATCTTTTGCGGACGAACGTCGCAAATTGCGCCCACGGCGATTTATAGTTGTATGCCGATTTGATGGAATTAATCGTCTAAAAAAAAAGTAAATAGGAAAAATAGTTTTCTCTTCTAACACTTATTTTAATCGATTTTCAAATATTTACTTAATTAATTTTTTCGATATAAAATCTAGTATCCTTTGTAATGTTAAATATAATTATTAGACATTACTTAAATAAATAAATAAAATAGATCAAAACACTTGATTTTTTCGATTTGTTGTCTCAAAACAGTTTTTTGAGTGTCTAAGAACACTATATTATCAAGATTTTCCTATAATAATACTTATAAATGATTTACTCCAACATAAATCATCATTGAAAGATCATACTATTCTTAAGTATTTCTTCATGATTATGTTTTTTCTACTTGATGAAATATGACAAAGCATGTTTGGACTCTTTTTGGAAGAATGTAGTATAATGAAGAGACATTCATGTATTAAATAACAAAACAATATGGTTAATGATGTTCTTTTTTACATGTTTAGGTGCGTCAAGGTTTTTGCTACGAAAGAAACATATATGAACTTGTTGACTAAACCGTTGGAATGAAGATCAACATTTATACCGCTGATGTTTAAGTTTTTGGATGGTGATGCATGCTGGTTCTTCCGGGCAATTGCTATTGTGTAGATTGGGAACATCTGAATGAAGACATCAGTTCACAACATAATAAAACAACGTTGATCGTACTCCTGGAGGAGATCCTGAGAACATAATATGACGGTTAAATAAAATTTTTGGGAGAAAGTTTTGTATGTGTATTAGGGGTGTGAGAGAATGGCTATTTTGTTAGGCATTTTCCAAGGATGTATTTAGAGTGGTGGTCCAAGCATCGATGAGGTCCATCTAAATCAATCGTTGTCGATAAAAGGTGTTATAGATGAGGGCTCATCAAGTCCCCCCCCCCCCCCCCCCTAATATTATGTGCAATTGTTATTCATGCTTATTTATTATCTTGCCAACTCAGTATAATGATTATTTCTTTGCCTATTAACTTTTCTTTCCTTATTCTTCATAGATGGATTTAGTTCTTCTTCTTGTCTCCTTTTTGTTTTTTGCCTCTTTCTTGAAAACCCAAATGTCTTTTTCTTTCCCAAAACTCTTTTCTCTTTTGGTTATGGATTTTCATCACGAAAATCTACCTAGCGATTAAAAAATCTTCAGCGTCGGTACAACCTTCGTGTTGAAGATAAAGTCACCATTCTTATTCAAGGAGATGGTGTCATCTTCATCTTCATCTGAAAACATCACTTGGCCCCAATTAGCTCACAACTCTTTTAGATGTTTTTGATGTCCATGCACAAAGTGGAAAACCCTTAACCATTACCCACACCATCATATAGCATACATAAAACTTCTTTGAAACAAGTATAAACTCCTTAAAGATACTCTTAACCACTTCATTTTGCTTAAACTTTGTGTAATCACTAGAAGTTTTAATATCAATCTAAGGCCATAGTTCGTCAACATAATTGATTTCTAGGTAAAAAAACCTTCATTATTGCATAACGTGTATAGATTATTAATAAAAAACAGGTAGGCATGTAAATTGGTCCAAAACAGGGCCGAATACCACTAACCACTTCTAGTTCGGTTTTTTGGTTAAAAACTCATCCTTACAAATGGGCCTCTCACGTCTCCCAATGTGACACATGTCGAGTCAGGAATTACCAACATGTTTGACTTCACAATCTCAATACATTTTTGTTTCTCATGTCTTTACCCACCTTTTCCAACACCTCCCAATCTTTGATTGCATTAGCATATGTCTTAGCAACCTCCTAAATCACAGAGCCACCAATAGTCTTGTTTTTGGACAATAATAAGGTAGTCAAACGGTCACTTGGGGAAAATGATTGTCATTCTGTGAAAGCCTCACAACATATGTGAAAATATGATAATTTCCAATCCATATGTCATTCTCCTTGTTGATCCAACCATGAATAGCACATTTAGGAACCTAATTAATGTGAACCTTTTGCCTAACTTTGATAGCTTCCGTGTCATATAAATGTCCTCTACAGTTCCTTGTTGTTAACACATTTTCCTTAAGTCGTGTGATTTTATATGGCGGAAAATTGGAAATGTACATCTGTAACGACCTGTATTTTCTATATATAATATTTATGGGAATTATCAGAGTTTTATCTACATTTGTAGAATTATACTCAAACTAAAACACTTTAAATCCCAATACGGAACACCAACATTAAATAGTTGCCCACAGACCCAAGAACCAACTTGATCAATGTAAGTCGACCACCAAAGGAAAGGCATTTAACTTTTCACCCCGCTAATCTACTACAAAATTTCTCAATAATAGAGGACCAAGCGTTCACTCGGTTCATATTATGACCTGCATGAACCCCAAGATGAACAAATAGGAGAAAATAAAAACCACAGCCCATGGATCTTGCAACATCCGCAACTTGAGATGGGGTAACACCAACTCTAATCAATTTGCTTTATGCAAATTGATTAAGACCCGAAGCCAAGAAAAAGTGTCACACCCCCAAACCAAGGATGGCGGAAACGTCTGGGGGTGGAGGACTTCATGTGTGGTATCATAACAACAATTACAATATTGCTCAAAGTATAGACAACCAACATAAATATAATTGAAAAAAGTTACATCAAAGTATATGTTTACATGTTTCCAAATCAATTACATTATGTTGACAAAAAGAAATAAAACGTTTGATGCCTTAGCGTTCCATCCCCAAAAGCGGTCGATTACCTGTTTTATTTATTCCCTGAGAATACAAGTAGTTTTGAAAAAGTGTCAACAATTAAGTTGGTGAGTTCATAAGTTTTTGAAAGTGATGCTAAAATCCTTTTCTTTGTAAAAGTGATGTTTGTTCAAGAAAAATCCAATATTTCCCTTATAAAATGTATTGTAGTCTTAAAATTTAAGACCGAAATGTACAAGTATTTTTACCATACTTAAGAAATTTATGCAAATTTGAATGGACATAAACTCGTTAAATTTAGAAGTAGAACCCGTAAATCTTATGTTTTGTTAATACCCCATGTGAGTTATTATAACCATACTATGACCCAGTCGGCCTCATAGTACAACGTTCTTCAGGCGTCGCCAGTTAAATGACACTTGTCACCATAGACCTACCGGTCTAGTTGTTGCATGCAGCTCAGGTGCGGGTTTGTCAGACCCAATATAGATCTATACACAACTATCACGTTCTCCCTACAAGAGACTTTGGTTACAATTTATAGGACTTTTGACTTTGTTACTTTGGAGGTAACGTGAAGCGAGTGTCTCACAAATTTATTCATTAACAGATTTACATGAACTGAACTGAAAACCCCTTTTTGTATAAACACGGTACTTTGTATTCCTACCCTGTTTATATGAACTGAAAACCTTTGGTAATGAGTTTGAAATGTAATTGAAACATAAACTATACCTATTATAGTTTAACATAACTATCTGTAATGTATATGAAACAGAAACTATACCAATTATAGTTTATCCAAAACGTTTGAAATGTAAATGAACCCCATTTTATGTGAGTCGAATGTATAGCAAAAACATAACTATGTTTATCATTCCTTATCTTGTATTATTTGTAATGACAAAGGACTCTTATAAATCTGTAACATCCATAAATTTTACGCCAAATTTAAACTTTTTCAATCATAAATAAAAACCAAATAGCATTTTTTACAAAATGTTTTCAAATCAATTTCCATCAGAGTGTCCCAAAAATCATAACATAAGGATGAGGAGCGGTATGGTCATGCCTTCGCCTTTCCATGATCTCCAGAAGTACCTGAAACAATAAACTGAAAACTGTAAGCCCGAGGGCTTAGTGAGCTACCCCCAAAATACCAATACCACACTGACATTACCATATCAGTAATAATCAATCAATCAACATGCATACTAGGCCATCGGCCTAACTGGACCGCCCTACCGGGCCTACAGTCTGTCTGAATCTATCCCGAGCCTTCGACATGACTGGTCCGCCATGTGGGCCTGCAATCTCCCTGGACCGCTCATAGGGTGTATTGGCCTTCAGCACAAAGTAGGACCGCCTCAACCCAACCACAAGCAAATAACCATGTGTGCATACTGTCATATACAAGCATATACAAACATCAAACATATTTTTCACACTGATCATAACTCATAGAATTCTCATGTAACTAGAGTACCGACCAAGCTGGTCATTAACATACCAATCCCTACGGATCATAAGAGCATAACATACTGTCTACCCCAATTCCGATCTAACAGATCATAACCACATGTAGCATACCATAACAATAACAACTAAAGGGTCGACCTTGGTGCCGTAGACCCTATCGATATAGTGAGGATAACTCACCTCGCAGATGTCGACACGAAAGGTAAACTCCAACTCTCGGATCACTTGACACCGTCTCCACCACCTATTATCATAGTACATCATACTCATAAGTCCTTAACCTTATAAGGTACTCCATAACCCACTAGTCAACCCCTGGTCAAAGTCAAAGTCCTCAGTCAAGGTCAATAGTCCATGTTGACCTTAACTCGCCGAGTACCCTTGGCTACTCGCCGAGTTCCCTGAACTACCTTCCAACTCGCCGAGTCATCAGAATGACTCGTAGAGTTCCTTTGATTCTCGATCAAACTTGCCACCCGTCGAGTTCCCTCCTTGCAACTCGACGGATACACACTCATCCATATCCATGAGAAAACTCATCCGACTCGTCGAGTTCTTCAACTCGTCGAGTTTATGGCAATCTTCATCGGACTCGCCGAGTTGTTCATCCAACTCGTCGAGTTCACGGCCATCTTCATGTGACTCGCCGAGTCAACCTTGCGACTCGCCAAGTCCATTCAGTCCTTTTTTCCATACAGACTTGTTTTGAGCCATGCAACGGCTCCAACTCATAGATCCAAGCTTCTAGGGCATGCTTATCACGTAAAGTTGCAAACTTTAAGTGCATGCATGGCTATAAAGGCTCTAAATGCCTATTTTAAGTTCTTAATGGAACTTTATGCTCAAGAGGGACCTTAATCACAACCAAGACTGTGACTTTATGCTTCTACAATCCAAGGAGGGTCCAGATCTGAAGTTACAACTTTAGATCTAGCCCATAGCTCATCATACCAACTTGAAAATCCATAAAAAGCCCTAGAAACTCAACAAAAGGGAAAAAGGGAAGTAAGGATGGCACTTTGATACCTCCAAAGGATGCTAGCTGAGGTAAATCTTGCTTCCCACTCCTTCCTTGCTTCAATTCCTTTGCACTCCTAGCTTTCTTCCTCCAATATTCTCTTTCCAAGCTTCAAACACCAC